>NC_133621.1:218728369-219033680 GCF_048593235.1 Sminthopsis crassicaudata
CTAGGTGGCGCAGTGGATAGAGCACCAGCCCTGAATTCAGGGGGATTTGAGTTCAAACTGGTCTCAGACACTTAACACTTCCCAGCTGTGTGACCCTGGGCAAGTCACTTACCTCAGCCTCAGGGGAAAAAAATGAATGTTGAAAACTATCTTGTAACTGGGAAAAATGTTATTAAGTGTTAGAATAAAAAAGAATTTGCGTCTAGCGGTCCCCTACGCTCCCCCTCCCCTACTCGGACTACTGACCTCTCTGGCTAGTCCCAAATAAAATCCCATTTTCCACAGGAAATCTTCCCCAATCCCTCTTATTTCTACCGCTTTCCCTCTGGTATCTCCAATTTATTACAAATGTTTGTCCATTGTTGTTTGCACGTGGTCGCACTGCGAGACCCCCGAGAGCAGGGGCTGCCTTTGACTTCTGGGTCTCCAGTGCCTGGCACATGGCAGGCTCTAAATAAATACGGGGGACTGAATGACAGTGGTAGCTAGAAGCTCCTCCCAGATCAGGTGGCTCCCCAGCCAGAAGCTACTGGACCGGAAGCGCGCGCGCTGACCCCGCCCCTCCCCGCGCTCAGTTTCCGCCGCAGCAGGGGCCGGTCACGCTCACTCCAGATTTCTTTCTGCAGCCATCTTGGATCCGCGTTCCCGTCACAGTAAGTGCTTCCTCTCCCGCCGCTCTCTATCCGCCGCCATCCGCCTCCCCCGGGGGTCAGTCTTTCTCCCCCTCCCCCGGGGATGGAATCAAGGAGAATCAGGAGCCCGGCGGGGTCCCTCGGGACGCGGGGGACTGCGGGAGGAGGGCAGGCCGGGGCCCCCAGACAAGCTGGGCTCTGCAGGCCTTGGCCGGACTGGGGGGGGGAGCCAAGGCCTCGGAGCGAGAGCCACCCCCGCCCCCACGGGAGTGGAGCTTGGCCGTTGAGGGGCCGCAGGAGCAGGGGGCCCGCGGCCCGCTGCCGGTCACGAAGTAGCCGCGGAGCTGCGGGGGCCGCTTGGAAGCCCGTTCCTCGCGCGGAGTCGGGGCTCCGGGGCAGCCGCGGGAGGGCTTCCCTGGTAACTCGAGGTCTCCTCTCTCCACCCAGAAATGCCCGGCGAAGCGACAGAAACCGTCCCAGCCACAGAGCAAGAGTTGCCACAGCCCCAGGCTGAGACAGGTAGGTCCCCTGCGCGGTTCGCAGTGAGCTTGAACGGTCTCGGAGGATCAAGTGACAAACGGGGCAGAGGAGGGGCGATAGTCGGACGTGGGGACCCCGAGTCGGTGGAGTTAGGGGAGTTTCTCGAGCATCACTTTGAGGAGAAAGTTCTCGGTTCCCCTTCGGGATCTGTGGGTCACATCTGTTTCCGAAAAAGGAGCTGTTGTGACCCTTTCCCCACAAGTAAGTTGAGCAGGTTCCAGAGATTCTCCCCCTGCTGGAAGTGGCCGGAGCACGGACTGGCTGAAGAGACCCGAGCTGGGCCAGGAAGTTGCATCAAGGTTTTAGATGTCATTTGGCTTTGTGCCTTCCGTCACATGTCGGGAGTAGATGGGGGGGCCGGCCCGGAGCGTGTGTCCCCGGGATCCGTGCTGTGAATAGGGCTTTATTATGTTGCAGCAACATTTTCTTCTGATGTTCCCTAAGGAAACTTGGGACCTGATATATCTAATATTAGAGTCCAATGAAGTTGCCTTCCCCCCCCCCCCCCCAGTCTGTAAAGACAGGTGTGTTGCTGTAAGGGAGATGAAAGCTAAAGATATTTGGAATGATTGGCTTGTGGTTGGGATGAGTGCAGTGTTTCTCGTCCTTACAACTTGTTGGTCTGCTTCACTTTCCCTGATTTAAAACCTTTTTTTTTCCTTTTTTTTGGTTGAGAAGCGTTCCTATGGTGGTCTGTCATGGTGTCTTATACAGTGAGCTCTTTGGAGGATATGTATGGTAAAACTCTGCTCCCCTCCTACTTACAACAGCTGAAGGGATTAAATGCAGCTGCCACCGTGCCAGGGAAGAGAAGCAGGGCCCTTGAAAGGCAAGAAGAGAGGAAAGAGTTCTGAGAGGATACAATTATTTCAGTATTTCTCAAAAGAATCTAATACAATTTTCTGCTGCCCTTTAACCATCACTACAGAAGCATGGGATGGAATTCAAAGCAGGTCAGACTGTTCCTCAAATTTTGAGTTACTCTGGCTCCTATTTATGAAGAGAGAAAATTGGCTTCTAGTTTTCTTGCCCTTAGACAGCTTTCTGTCCTGGTTATTCTAGTTCTTGACAAGCCTTAATTATAATATGAAGAGACTTGAGTTGAAACAATGGGTTTTTAATGTTTAAAGGGATAATGATCTGTGGGCTATGGCTTTGTATGACTAAAGGAGGAGTTGGACAATTTCTTGTTTGGGGTTTCTGTCCTGCATTCCTGTTGGCCATCCACATATCCCAATTATAAGCCTACAAGTTTTCCAGAGAAGACTAATTGGGCACCCTATGTTTGAAGATATTTTAGGGTTGAGTTGAATATCTGTGTGGAGTAAACTGACTTTTTGGTAAGGTGTTCCTTTCCAGTGATTAACATTTGCTAGTCCAGTTTTATATTTCAGTGAATACTCCTGTATTTAGAGGAATCGTTTGACTGAGCATTTCTTTGTCTTCGACATTAACCTTCATTTCCTCATTTCAAGGCTGGGGAGCATCAAGAAATTAGGGGGTATGGAATTCCCTTTCCATTCTCAACTCTGCATCTTCCCCTACACACCCCTTTTCTATCTCCTACCCTACTTTCACTTGAAGTCTGGCTGGTTGGGCAAGATGAGATAAAGTTATGACAGCCTACACCCTTATGACTAATAATAAATCCCTAGAATATCTGATTAATCTGCATACCTCTAAAGAGCTAACATTACAAAATCAAGACATGTACCCTTTTCCCCTTCCTAGCACATTTACCTAAAAGTATAGAATCCTAAAGATAGAAGGGGGGGAGTAGCGATCATCTAGGCTGAAAATGAAGGTACCAGCCCAAAAAGCTGAACTTACTTTTCCAGAATTATCTGGTAGCAGTCAACTAGCACTCCAGGCTCCTTTTCCACTGTTCTTTCAGTAATGCCATACTGCTCTGTGTTGAATTGGGAGTAGCAAGGATTCTAGAATTCCTATTTTGCTGACCTGAGGGGATCTGTGCCTTGGGATGGATCAGAGGATGGTTTCTGATTTATTTTTTACTAAATTTATTTGGGTTTATCAACACTAAGTGACAGGTACATGAACCTGGTTTTGTTAGTTTTTGATCCTTGTTGAGCAGTATGGAAGAATGTGTAAGAAAGAAGCCTTCTGTTGTTCAGGGGCCCTTAGAAGTGAGGAATAGAGGCCTTCTGGACTTTGGAGTACCTACATATACCACCCTTTCTTCTTAAATCGATTTTTTCCTCCTCCAAGACAATATTTCTGTTGCAGGCACTTGGCAAAATTCTTGTGAGCCCCTAATGGTGTTCTGTTAAAAGAAAGTTTGTGATGTATATTGTTCCCATAATTCTAAATAAGCTTTCATGTGAAGTGGCTTTGATGCTCAGGTAAAACAAGTATTTTCTATGAGGCATGTTTCACTGAATGAGATTGGATAACTCACCTTTGTTTTTTCCTCTCCCCCTCTTTTATTTTCTCTTCCCTCCAGCTAAGCCCCCTGTGTCTTTTAGCACTGCTATGGCCCAGCCTGGACCTGTTCCTCCCCTTCCCTCTCCTCCCGTCTCTTCTTTCTCTCCCATTCCCCAACCTCTTTGTCCTGTGACTACACCTGACCAACCTTCCTCATTTTCTCTTCCTTCAGCCCCTGGTTTAACCACAGGAACCTCTTGGCCTTCTGTAGCACCCTTTTCCCAGACATCCCCTTTGGTTACCCTGCCTTTAGGCATTGGTTCTCAAGCTTCAGCCACTTACTCTTTGCCACCATCTTCTCCCATGGTCACACCAGCCTTTCTCCCAGATCTAATAGGACCTCCCATCTCCCCAGCTGCCCTGGCTCTGGCTTCCCCTATGATTTCTCCAGCTCTGAAAGGTGCCCCTTCTTCAGTTCCTTTGTCTCTAGTAGCCCTTGCCCCCTCTTCTCAAAAGAACCTAGATACTTCACCCAGTCCAGTGAGCCCAACTACACCTGCTTCTCTGCTGACTCCTACTAATCCCAGAATTAATCAAATTCCAAAAGTGACTTCCAGCTCTGTCACAGGTACCTCTCAGGAATCCACTGACCCAAAAGGCACTTACACCCCTTCAGATATAGGCATTTCTCTGCCACCACATCTTGGAACTCCTCTACCCTCTGAGTCAAACACTGTTCTCCAAACAGCCCCTACTTTACCCATTTCAGTCCAAGCTGCTCCCATGATTGCCCCTTCTCCAACAACTAAGACTCCAAAAGCTCCCTCTACTGCCTTCACTCCATTTGTAGGCCCTCCTCTTTCACCTGCAGAGCAGATTGTTTCTCTTGGCTGTGGAGCTTCAGATGAGATAGACTCTGACAATTTCTTAAAAACTAAAAACCCTGTCCCAATCACCATTCCTCCAGGCATCTCTTCCCAAGGACCTTCAAACTCCTCTAAAACCCTAGGATCTCCTGTCACTCTCTTTCCAAAAGATCCTATAGTTTCTCCTGCTGTGGCCAATTCACCTGTAGGGAGCCCATTTTCCTTACTGAGGCCACCTGTTCAGAAAGATCCCTCTTCCATAAACAAAGCCCCTAACCTGTCCTCTGGCCCAACATTTGGGGCCACTTCTCCAGTAGTTCCTTCTACTTATCCCTTGTCGCCACCTGTTCTGTCTTTAGGACCCAAATCTTCTCCCCTTGAGAGTCCAGCCCTAAAAGGAACTGCTCCAGTTTTAACCACCACACAAGTTGCTATGCCATCTTTCCCTACTGTAACTGCTACTATACCAATTTCCTTGGAGGGAGGCAAATGTCCATTAAGTAACTCCTTTATTCCTTCAGATTCAACTGATCCCAAGGCCAAGAGGGATCATGCTGTTCTCCCCACAGCTTTACCTCCTGTAGTTCCCAAAGATCCTTCTGTTGTCCAGGTTGCAGCCCCCTCTCTTAAGACTCTGAAAAATCTTAAAGATTCCCAAGTTGTCCCCATATCTCCTCTTGAAGTCTCTACTCCAATGCAGATAGATTCGCCAGCCAAGAAAGTACCTGATACATTACCTTTGACCCATGAGGCTCCCAAAAGTCCCTCAACTTGTTCTTTGAAATTCACACCAGGTTCTCCATCTCAGGAAACCACCCTGGCAAAAAAAGGTCTCATTGGATCCCCGTTTCCTGCTGCAGTCCCCTCTCTGACAGTACTAAGTGCTCCAACCTCAAGTGCAGACAGTTCTACTCCAGAGGTCGATGGCACTCCAAAAGTCTCTTTAGCCAAAGTTGATCTTTCTATTCCCTCTCCTTTAGCATCTCCTCTTCCTGTTTCTGATGGCCCTCCCAGCTCTTTTAGCCTGCTTCTCAAAGGTTCCTCCACCACCCCAACTATCCCTTCTCCTCAGGAGCTTTTTTCCTCTTCAGCTCAGGTGGACTCTCCAACAAAGAAAAATCCTGCCAATCCACTCACTCTTTGCCCGGTAGCTTCTAAAGAAATCACCAGTACTTCAGCTACAACTCTCTCTTCTGCAGCTCCAAAAGGTCATATGGCTAAAAAGGGTCCTACATCTCCTGAATGTTCCCATGTTCCCTCTGCTGTAGCTGTTTCTCCTTTGGGGGCCTCAGTTACTCCTCAGACTCCAGAGTTGCTCCCAGATAAGAGCTCTGCTGCAGTCTCTTCTTCCTTGACTCTAGTTTCTGTTATTCCCCAAAGTGCACCAGTTCCATCTGTTTTACCAGCTAATACAACTTCTGGTTCTCCAGGAGTAGCAATTTCTCCTTCAGTGGCCACTGCCACTCCTAACAGATCCCCAACTAAAAAAGACTCTATTTCTCCCCTTGCCTCTGACCTCACCTCAGCTGTTCCATCTCTGAAAGGGTCACCTACATCCTCACTTGTGACTTCACCCTGCAAAGGGGGCCCTATGCCATCCACTAAAGAATTTCCCATTACCCCACCAGCTGCAAAGTCACCATCCTCCCAAACTACACCAACTGTGCCACCTCCAACTCCAGAAGGGGCACCCATTATCCCACTAGCCATAAAGCCATCATCTCCAAGAAAGACTCCTACTACACCACCTGTGCTTCCAGCCACTGATCTACCCACTTCAGCTCCATCGTCCCCCATAGGAACCACTACTATACCAACTACATCTCTAGCCCCTGAAGGTATCCCCACCGCTCTACCTTCTAAAGAGGCCCCAGTTCCACTCTCTGTGCCTTCTGAAGCTTTCAAAGAGATCCCCACTGATCCTCTAGTTCTTCCTTCTCCAACCCCCAAAGAAGTTCCTATTCCACCTGTAAGTACCTGTCCATTGGAGACCACTGTCTCTCAGGCCCCTAAATTAGGATCCCCGGCCAAGAAGGGTTCTGCTACTTCCCCTGTACCTCCTAAAGGTGCCCCCACTCCCCCAGTATCCCCCAAAGTCACTTCTGATTCCTCATCTGGAGCCCCCTCTCCATTGGAAGCCACTGTTTCTCCTCAAGCTCCTAAAGGATCCCCAACCAAGAAGGGTTCTGCTTCTCCTGCAACTCCTAAAGGTGTCCCCACTCCCCCAGTTTCAGTATCCCCCAAAGTCACTTCTGATTCCTCATCTGGAGCCCCCTCTCCATTGGAAGCCACTGTTTCTCCTCAAGCTCCTAAAGGGTCCCCAACCAAAAAGGGTTCTGCTTCTCCTGCAACTCCTAAAAGTGTCCCCACTCCTCCAGTTTCAGTATCCCCCAAAGTCACTTCTGATTCCTCATCTGGAGCCCCCTCTCCATTGGAAGCCACTGTTTCTCCTCAAGCTCCTAAAGGGTCCCCAACCAAGAAGGGTTCTGCTTCTCCTGCAACTCCTAAAGGTGTCCCCACTCCTCCAGTTTCGGTATCCCCCAAAGTCACTTCTGATTCCTCATCTGGAGCCCCCTCTCCATTGGAAGCCACTGTTTCTCCTCAAGCTCCTAAAGGGTCCCCAACCAAGAAGGGTTCTGCTTCTCCTGCAACTCCTAAAGGTGTCCCCACTCCTCCAGTTTCGGTATCCCCCAAAGTCACTTCTGATTCCTCATCTGGAGCCCCCTCTCCATTGGAGTCCACTGTCTCTCAGGCTCCTAAAGGGTCCCCGGCCAAGAAGGGTTCTGCTACTTCTCCTGCAGCAGCTAAAGGTGCCTCCACTCCTCCAGCTTCTCTGTCCCCTAAAGCCACTTCTGATTCCTCTCCATTGGAGGCCACTATCTCTCCTCAAGCTCCTAAAGGGTCCCCGGCCAAAAAGGGTTCTGCTACTTCTCCTGCAGCAGCTAAAGGTGCCCCTACTCCCCAAGCTGCTTCTCCATCTCCCAAAGTCACTTCTGACTCCTCTCCTGTAGCCCCCTCTCCATTGGAGGTCATTGTTTCTCCCCAGACTCCTAAAGGGTCCCCAGCCAAGAAGGGTTCTGCTGCTTCTCCTGCAGCAGCTAAAGGTGCCCCCACTCCTGCAGCTTCTCTGTCCCCTAAAGCCACTTCTGATTCCTCTCCATTGGAGGTCACTGTCTCTGCTCAAGCTCCTAAAGGGTCCCCAGCCAAGAAGGGTTCTGCTGCTTCTCCTGCAGCAGCTAAAGGTGCCCCCACTCCTCCAACTTCTCTGTCCCCTAAAGCCACTTTAGATTCCTCTCCATTGGAGGTCACTGTCTCTGCTCAAGCTCCTAAAGGGTCCCCAGCCAAGAAGGGTTCTGCTATTTCTCCTGCAGCAGCTAAAGGTGCCCCCACTCCTCCAGCTTCTCTGTCCCCTAAAGCCACTTTAGATTCCTCTCCATTGGAGGCCACTGTCTCTCCTCAAACTCCTAAAGGGTCCCCGGCTAAGAAGGGTTCTGCTGCTTCTCCTACAACTCCTAAAGGTGCCCCCCCTCCCCAAGCTGCTTCTTCATCTCCCAAAGTCACTTCTGATTCCTCTCCTATAGCCACTTCTCCATTGGAGGCCACTGTCTCTCCTCAAGCTCCTAAAGGGCCCCCAGCCAAAAAGGGATCTGCTACTTCCCCTGCAGCAGCTAAAGGTGCTCCCACTCCCCAAGCTTCTACTTCTTTATCCCCCAAAGGCGCTACTCTTTCTCCTCAAGCCTCTAAGAAAAGCCTACCTAAAAAGAATACTGCTCTTCCTGACTTAGCTCACAAAGGGGCTTCTACTTTGTCAGATGTGACTCCTCTTCCTAAAGGCGGCCCTGTTGCTCCATCTTCCAAATCAACTTCTTCCACTGTAACCCCTAAAGAGACTACTAATCACACTTCTGAAGTGGTTTCACCTTTGGGAACCAATGTTTCTCCTCAAGCTTCTAAAGGTTCCCCAATCAAGAAGGGTTCTGCTGCCCCTACAAGTCCCAAGAGTACACCAGTTGTCCCAACTTCAAAAGGCCCATTAGCCAAGAAGGGTGATGCAACTTCACCCCTTAGGACTCCTATATCTCCAGAAGCTTGCCCTGCTCCCTCAACTAAGATTGGTATTGCAGGAGCCCCTCTTGGCCCAAAAGATGCTTCTCCCCAAGCTTCTAAAGGGCCCTCTATTGCTAAAAAGAGGGAAGGTCCTTCTCCCTCTTCAAAGGATCTCATAGTACCTATCCCTGCCCAGTCTTCTCCATTAGTAGCTGCTGCATCTGAATCCAACCTTATTGAGGCTAAATCAGCTTCTCTATCTCCAGCTCCCATCCCACCAGTTTCCTTGCTTCTTGTTCCCTCCCCAGTCCCTCCTCCTTTACTCCCTAAACAGCAGCCTCTTCTGCCGTCCTCACCTGGGCTGGTGCCCGAAGCACCCTGTAAGCCCCAAGCCCCAGCTGATGAGGACGAGCTGCCGCCTCTGATCCCCCCGGAATCACCCTCAGGGGGACTGCCTTTCCAGCCGGTCCTGGTGGACATGCCCACCCCCAAACCTACTGGGGTCCCTGTCCCGATCCCTCCTGCCAAGCAGCCCGTTTTGAAGAACAACAAGGGTATTCGCCTTGGTTTGCCGTGTGCATGGTGTGTCGCCCGCACCCTTCTCAGGGCCACCCACCAATACTAACCTTAGGATGCGCCACTCTCCCCTATCCTTGCTTGTGTTTGGACATAGTTCATAGAATGTTATTTTAAAATGCAAAAATTTGGGAAATGGTGTGGGTTCTTGGTTTTCATCACCTCGGACTTGTCTCATGTAACTTCATGTGGTATGGTCACCAAACTAGACTCGAGTCTTCCGTCAACTCCTTTCCCTGCCTATCTAGTCTGACTTTGAAAACCAAGACCCACTGCACTGTCATTTGCTTTTATTGTTTACCCATATCACTAACCATGTCCCTGGGCCTAGGATTGTATGATAGAGTTTGGGATTTCTGGCTGCCTAGATTTTCTTTCCTGTCACATTAAGATTTGTCAATCAATGACTGAGGCCCAGGGACTCTCATAAATCTGTATTAGATTTAGGATTTTTTGTCTGTATTATCTTTCCCTCCGTAAGATGGTACAGCAGATTTGCCTTTGAGTAGTTTTGAGTCATGCTTGCCTTTCAGTTGGGAAAATTTTTTAACTTTAAAATATTGGTGTTTTCAGAGGAGTCATTAGAGAAAGAATGTGATGACTTCAATTTTAGTGAAAATGTTGCTAATCAGGCTGTAATTTGGCATTGCTGAGAAATTTTAACTAAACTAGTACAAACTTCTAGAGGAAAGCTGTTTTAAAGTTGTCAAACTCCTGTACCAGCTATTTACAGTTCCTTGCCTGTTTGAAGAGAGGGAGGAAATGCCCTGCCTGGCTTGGCCCTCCCTTCCTCCCCTTATTGTGTAGCTAGACTTAAGTTTGCTTCACAAGTGTCACTTGGTCACTGGTCATACCTTGCTTGCAAAATTTGTTCCAGTATAGTTGGAGGGATATGGTAAGTTAGAATTGAATAGACCAACATAAAGTGGGCTTTGCTAAGAAGTGAGAAATCTAAAAGGGTGGAAAGCAATCATCAGTTGCATCTATCAGATTGATTGCCTTCATCTTTAGGGTTTTGTATAAAGTTTTGTGTACACACCTACAGTGACCCTTACATTAAGGTCTGCCTAGCTGGCTTCATAGAAATTGCTAATTTGGAATCAGCTTCTAGCAAAAGAAACAGCATGATATGCTAGTTTGTGGGATATGGTAAGTGGCTTCTGCTGTCCTGCACTTCCTCTTCAGGGTACATTCTTCCAAGTAACTATTAAAAAATAAAAAATATTTCAATGTGTTTTCACAGGGTCTGGAACAGAATCTGACAGTGATGAATCAGTACCAGAGCTTGAGGAACAGGATTCTACACAGGCAACCACGCAACAGGCCCAGGTAGGCACATTTCCCTTAAAACTTCCCACTTGGTGTAGTGAGTTAAATGGCTGAAGGATGTTAGAGGGGAAACATAGGCAGTCAATACATTAATTGAAACTGAAATGATACTACCATTTTAAAAAGTATTTTGAAGTAATGGAAATAAAATGATTAAAATATCCCTGCCCTTTGAATAAGAAACTTTCAAAACTGGGCTTATATACCATGGAAGAAAAGTCTCCATAAACCCCGAAATATTTATTAACAACACTTTTTTCTGATACACAAGAATTGGAAATGTAATAGATACCCGTTGACTGGGGAATGGTTACATAAATTGTAGTATATGAATGTAATGGAATGCTACTGCAGTATAAAAATGTATTTGTCGCACACAAATGCAGAAAAGCATAGTGAGATCTGCATGAACTGAAGCAGAGTGCAATAAGCAAAGCCAAGAAACCAATATACACAATAACCACTACAAAGTAACAAACCAAAAAGACGAAGAAAGAAAGAAATGGAACGGAATTATAAAAATCAAGACTGGAATGAGATGTGAGAGGACATCCCCCATCTTGAGTTTACCAGGGACCCATGGTGTGCATATTTTTCCAGAGTTCTTCCCTATATTGATTTTTAAAAAAAAAAAAGCTTTTCATATAGGGTTAACTCTGGGAAGAAAAAAGAGAGAGGTGTATATATAGGATGCTGTGTTGTTATGTAAGAAACTGAAAAAAAAAAATCAATAAAAACTTACTAGGAAAGGAAAAAGTTCCCTCTTGGAAGAAAGGGCCTTACTTCAGGGATTTCCATTGGAAAAGGAAACTGAGAAAATACTATCCTTCAAGAGAATTGACAGGGGCAATGTGACAGGATTTTTGTGAGTTGACTCAAATCTTTTGTCTTACCAGCTGGCAGCAGCCGCTGAGATCGATGAGGAACCAGTCAGTAAAGCAAAACAGAGTCGAAGTGAAAAGAAAGCACGAAAGGTACAGGGGAACCAAAAGGAAGGGAATAAGGGCTTTCTTGAATTGATATGGTATTAGCAAACTGATGTGGGATATTTCTCTTCAATTAACTTCCTCCTCTAACATTCTTTTTTTTTTTTTTTTTTTTTTTTTTTTTTTTTTTTTAATTTTTTATTTTATTTTATAATTATAACATTTTTTGACAGTACATATGCATGGGTAATTTTTTACAACATTATCCCTTGCACTTACTTCTATTCAGATTTTTTCCCTTCCTCCCCCAACCCCCTCCCCCAGATGGCAAGCAGTCTTATATATGTTAAATATATTACAGTATAATTTAGATACAATATATGTGTGTAGAACCGAATTTTTTGTTGCACAGGAAGAATTGGATTCAGAAGGTAAAAATAACAGTTTACATTCATTTCCCAGTGTCTCCTCTAACATTCTAATGTGAGAGAAAATTAACTTTGTGTACAGAAAAGATAACCAAAGAATCCAAAGGTCTTAGCAAACCTTGTTGTTCTCAGCAATTGGCAATATCTTTTAAGCAAAGTGAGTCTTGGATGTTGTATTCCTCATATGCCACACCTAATCTAATGTTCCCTTTCTTGAGCTGGGAATTTTGGTTTTCATTTATTTCCTATCACTTGCAGGCTATGTCCAAACTGGGACTTCGACAAGTGACAGGAGTTACTAGAGTCACCATCCGGAAATCTAAGAATATCCTCTTTGTAATCACAAAGCCAGATGTCTACAAGAGCCCAGCTTCAGATACCTACATAGTCTTTGGGGAAGCCAAGGTATGCTGGGCTCCATTATTGAACTGGGGTTTTGAAGTTGATCTTTCCTGTAGCAAGGAACTATGAGGTTGGGCAAGCATTCTAGAGTTGGCACTTGGTTTTGTCTGGGATCCTCTGTTTATTCTAGACTGATGGCCTGTATTGATGAGTATCTCTGTTCATGTTTTCTCATTTTGCAGATTGAGGATCTCTCTCAGCAGGCACAGCTAGCTGCTGCTGAAAAATTCAAAGTTCAGGGTGAAGCCGTTTCAAACATACAGGAAAATACACAAACTCCAACTGTACAAGAAGAAAGTGAAGAGGAAGAGGTATAATAGAGAATTGGGAACATTAATATCTTTGTAATGATTTTGTTGGGAAAGGACTCCGAGCCAGTTTTCACAAGTCATAACTCATAGAACACTGGATTGGCAGGCCACTTAACTTCTCTGGGCTTCAGTTTATTTGTAAAATGGAGAGAAGAGTGGGGGGGGAGGTAAACAAAATGATCTCTTAAGTTCCTATTCTACATCTGTGATTGCCTAGCATTAATTAGGTTCGTATGCAAAAAGCCAGTATCTTTTGTCATTATTGAGAACTTTCAATTCCAACCAACAGTACAGAGTATGGTATTGGATCTGTCTGTAACGCAGACACTTCTTGGACCAGGTTGTCTTCTTATGGTTATAATCTTTTCGCTCTTATCCCCAGGTTGACGAAACAGGTGTGGAAGTTAAGGACATAGAATTGGTCATGTCCCAAGCAAATGTATCCAGAGCAAAGGCTGTCCGAGCCCTAAAGAACAACAGTAATGATATTGTAAATGCTATTATGGTAAGTGTTCATGTCCTTTCTCTTTGCCTCTGCCCTGCTTGTTAGTGGAGATTTTCATTTAGAAATTCTACTATTAGCCTTAACAAAGTGGGATTTTGAACTATTTAGCCATCTTTGTAAGAGTTGTTTGTTCCTTCCTGATTATCATTTTTTCTTTTGCAGGAATTAACGATGTAACAATCTGGAGACAAAGACATTTTTTTCAGTGTTTCAGAGAAGATTAAATGCAACCTGATTTGAAATTTGTACTGTTTCTATCAATAAAGTTGTGGCTTCTTGTTGGATGAACCCAGTAGCTGCTTGTTCTGCGTGCACCTCCCAAGAATGTGGGACACTTCAGAAGCCTAAGACACAGTTTACTTTAGTATGAGTATTTCGAATGAGCCCCAGCTGAAGAAATACAGTTTCATTGCTAACATATTGTAGGTCCTTCCACTTTATATAACACACCTAGATTGTTTGGCTTTCTTTTCATGAAGTAAAGACAAGTGTTTTTCTCTATCGATTCATATTTTTTCCCACTTCTTTGCTTCTAGTTAACGTCTTTCATTCAATTCATAGTCTTTAAAGATACTTTTACTATGCTTATTTTCTGTCTTGCAAACAATTCTTTGGTGGTCCTGTCCTCTGAGGACCAAGAGCTTTATTGCTGTGATGGAAGGACAGGGTTAGAGATAAAGGTAAACTGATGTTTGGGAACATGTTTAATTAAACAATGTCATTTATTAAAAACAAACAACTGAATCAAATACAATTAAACACAGTCCAATGTTTTATAAATTAACTGAGGAAAAATACCTAATTTGACAAGAACTTTTAGGAAAACTGAAAAGCAGTTTTGCAGAAGTTGGGTTTAAACTACACCTAAAAATTTAAAATGGAAATGATACTTGAATTTCAAAGGTCTTATCAAAAAGTTTAAAACTAAGTTATATATCAAAGAAGCTATAGGTAGGAGAAATTTTTCGACCACAAAAGTGAGAGGCAGTTTACATTAATTGTAAAAGGTCTTGGATGAACAAAATCAGTGAAAGGATAAAGCAGGGAAGCTGTCACTAAGGGAAAATTTTTGCATCAAATCTCTTAAATGATCTGCCCATAACATAAGGACCAAGAGCAAGAATCATAAAGATCTCAAAAGAGAGCCAAATGGTATGAAGTCTTCCTAATTACTAAAAAATGAAAGAATGTGAGATGGCATAACTTAATAAATTCACAGATGTTAAATCATGGACATATTGGATATTAGAAGGGCTAAGTGATAAGACAGACTGTTGATGGAACTTTGTCCTATTTGAACCATTCTTGGGGGAAAAATGTTTAAAATACTCTTGACTCAGATGCTATTAGATCAGGCTACACAGAGGTCAAAGATATGAATGGACTAAATTTTTTTTTTTTTTTTGAGGCTGGGGTTAAGTGACTTGCCCAGGGTCACACAACTAGGAAGTGTTAAGTGTCTGAGACCAGATTTGAACTCAGGTCCCCCAGAATTCAGGGCTGGTGCTCTATCCACTGTGCCACCTAGCTGTCCCATCAAAGATATGAATGAAGGTCCAATAGATACAAAATTTTATAATGGTAATGAACTAGAAAAATATGTCTATTGTTTATAGAATGGTTAAATGTAGTGTGTGAAGTAGCAGAATATTAATTCAACATTAACATTGAGCAATAAGAATGTAAGAAACAGACATGCAAAATGAACAGGAAGACCATATATAAAAGATGGCCAAGTTTGACCCTGGAGAAAGGTAAGGAAAAGGATCTTATTACAAAGGTGGGGGGCCTATTGATATTTAACATAGTATATGTTACTTGGTTTTACTGAAATTGTCTTAAAATTTTATTGATCAATATAACATTTCTACATATATCTTAATCTACCCCCACCTGTCCATAGTAAGTTATTCTTTAATGATGGACGTTGAGGAGGGAGAAGCGGAACTATTTTTCTTGTTCTTTTTTATCTTTTGTGAATTCTTAGAGTGGAAGAAAAATGAACATGACAAAAGCATCAAAAATTAGACATGAAGCATGGCTCAAAAAAGGCCTTAGGTAAACACCTCCAATAGTTTGGAAATCTCAAGAAGTTTATCATTCTGGATAGGCAAATTTCTTAACAGCTGAAGGTTTATCCTATTTTGTAAATTGTATTATCTACTTCCCTGCCTTAAATGTGTAAAATGCTTTGCAAACCTAAAAAGCATTATGTAAATGTTAGCTGTGATCATAAATAAAATGTCTTTTATATATACCTTGTATATACTTTTTCTTGATGACTCATGGTCATCATTATGCAATATTTTGTGCTATTGGGAGGAATAAATATAAGGATTTTGTAAACCTTCAAAAGTTCCATAAAAATAATAGCCATTACATAGCACAGCAATGCCCTCAACTTAGTGCAATCCTTTGTCCATTGCTATGATTTACTATTTGTTAGGATTGTGCTGGAACTCTATCTTTCCAGAAATCAGCAGGAGTCAGGATCACTAAATGTCTTTATTCTAGATCTTCACTGTCACCTCCAATGCCAGGTCACGAGTGCAAGTGAGCGTGAGTTCCACCACCCAAGTTTCTCTTACTCCTCCCACACAAGTCACTTCCCCCTCTTTGTCCCACCAATCAAGTAAGCACAGAACAGCTGGGGAGGGTCAACCTTAAACAAGTTAATAGGGAACCGTCCAATTGGCAATTAGTCTCACGTGCTTCATTATCCAAGTGCATTGCTCAGTTCTAGCCCTTTACAGGATTGTATAGTGAAGATGCAAGTGAGAGCCTTAAAAGTCTCTTTAATGAATAAAGTACCTAACTTTCCCAGAGTTCTTGACTAAATTCTAATTCAGCAATTAACTAATAAAACAGCTAGATGGCTACAATTCATGGAATCTGGAAGACCTGGATTCAATTATACAGCCTTGAACCCCTGTTCTCTGCATCAGTTTCCTTGACTATAAAAGGATGATAGTGACTATTTTCTAGAGTTGTGAGAATCAAATAAGATAGGTAATGTTTGCAGAGATTTCACATTCTAACCCATGACAATTACTATATACTCAAATAGCTATTGTTCCCGAATAATGCCTAAATTAGATTGCTTCTGTATATACAGAGTCCAAAATCACAACCCCCAATCCCAGCCAAGACAAATAGTCTAACTTTGCTAAACTTGAAAACAGCTCCAGGATTTAGTTCCTAATGAGGACTTCATGAGCCCCATTATCTGTTAAAAGAAGCAAAAGGCTGGCTTATTCACCTAGAGGACTTAGGGTAAAAAGTTATAAAAGAAGTCCTACCTACCAAACACTGGAGACATCACATGAAAGTTTATAGCACAGTGGCAGGTGCTTTTGCAAAGCTTGAATGAGGCTTTTCTGAGGTCACTGACTTTTTCTTGTTTCAAGGGAATAAAGAACTTATGCTGTTACTGAAAATCACTTTATTAGTAATATATTCTTAAATGGTTGCGTCTGTTCTCCCCCATTAAACTATTGGGTTTTTTATGGCTAAGTACCTCTAAAATCTGTGATGCTCATTAGCTGTGATCTTTAGCAAATCATTTACCTTCAATTTGTTCCTGCTTCTCCTTCTGGGGGCCAAATAAGTGCACAATCCTCCCATATGTCAATTATTTTTTTTAATTAAAACTTTTTATTTTCAAAACATGCATGGATACTTTTTCAACACTGATCCTTGCATAGCCCTGTGCTTCAGATTTTCCCTTACTTCCCCCACCTCTCCCTTATATGGTGAGCAGTGCAATAGATGTTATACATGTTAAAATATATGTTAACATATTTAGACAATTCTCTTGTTGCACAAGAAAAATCAGATCAAAAAGGAAAGAAAACAAAATGCAAGCGAACAAAAAGTAAGAATGCTGTCTTGTGGTCCACTCTCTGGGTGTCGATGGCTGTCTTCCTCAAGATCCTCATACATATGTCTTTAAATATTTGGAGACGTCTCTCAGGTTTCCCCTTGAATCTTCTTTTACTGCAGGCCGAACATGCCCACCAGGTCACTCCTCACATGGCTCCAAATTCAGTCCTTCCTCACCCTGGCTGCCCCTCTCACAGGCCTGCTTATCAATGCCCTTGAACGTGGTGCCCCAAACTGAACACAACCCTCCAAGTCCCGCTTCAGAGGATGGTCACTTCCTTATTCCAGAAGGTAGGCCTCTATGATGATAATAATAATAATAAGCATTTATATGTCACCTACTATGTGCCAGGCAATATTGTCTCATTTGATCCTCCCAACAAGCTTGTGAAGTAGTTGTTATCCCCATTTTACAGTTGAGGGAACAGAGGGAGGCAATGATTTGCCCAGAATCACACAGCTTTATTGTTGCTCAATCATGTCTACCTCTTTAATCCCATAGTAGGCCAGTTCTGTTCCTGGGCTTTTCTTTGCAAAGATACTGCAGTGCTTTGCCATTTTTTTCTCCCAATGTCTAAGCCTAAATTTGAACTGAGGCATTCTCTGACCGCAAGAGTAGTGCACCCCATCTTAACTAATTCAGATAGTGACTTTATATCTGAGAATTTGGATAAGTAGAGTTGGACTAGGCAACTCTTCCACTCAAATCTGTTTTTAGGGCTTTTCAGGCATGTTTTCTGTTGGCTGAGGTTTGTGGAATCATGGCTTCTACTCCCAGTCTTTTTTCTTTTATTTACCTTCAAGGGGAGTTCAAGCTCCATTGAAGATGGCAGCCAAATCTGGAGAAGCTATGGCAAATGGAGGTGAAGAAATTCCAGTTAAATTTGGGGGAGGAGGGAGGAAAGGAGGAAAAGGGAATGTGGTTAACACCTATGTAGACAAGAGAACCTAGGGCAATATATAGGATCCTTGAGGGCAAAAAGAAGATAGATGGATAGATAAAAAGATTAAGATTGTGTGTGTGTGTTGATTTTCTGTTTTTTTCCTAGCCCAATGCCTCACTCATAGGGGCCTGTTATAAACATTTATTCAGTTGAATTGAACAGAGGCTGAATAGCTTATGATCAAGAACTGATTAGCTTATGATAATTAGCAACCTCTTCGAAGGAAGCATCTTTTCCTTTTCAAGTCATCTGCTATCTCTGTACCCATATAAAGTCTATGTCCCAGGCCTGCAATACTTTTCCTCCATGCGACAGTCTCTTAAAATCCTTTTCTTTCTGATTCAAGGCTCACATCAGTTTGCTTTTATTTGGAAGAAAGCGTTGACCCTGATCCTCATGGAGTTTAAGGCTCTCTTCTTTCTTTATTACTTTGAATATCTTTGTATAATATTATTATTTGTATTATACCTGTTGACATTTGTTACTCCTGTAGAGTGTATGATCTTTATAAGGATTGGGACTGTTTTCATTCATAGCTCTGTAACCTTATTTCATTTATAGCTAAGCTAGTATTTTGTTTTTGCAGGTGTGAAAATGTTTAATTTTATCTCCTTTCAGATTTCTTAAAAGAAATCTTATAAGATTATTAAATATGAACTTTTTATGAGTAACTACTCAATGTATATCTTGACTTGAATTTAAACTTTTAATTTTTGTGAAATAACATGACTTAAGGAAATGTTTTGCATAATTTCGCATGTGCTTTCTTAATGGGGACTGGGACGGGGGGGGGGCGGTAAAGGAGGGAATCTGGAATCAAAATATAAAAAAATTATTTTAAATGTAACTGGGGAAAATATTAAATTAAAAAAAGAAAGGAAATAAGAAAGAGAGGGAGAGAGAAAAAGAAAGAAACTATGGGTGAAGAAATAGTACTGGACTAGAGGTTCAAAAAGATTTTTTGAAAGGCTGCTCTCAGGAAGCTTGAAAATTAATAAAGGTGAAGGGGCTTTTTGTTGATTCATTTTCTGATGTGTTTGACTCTTCATGATCCCATTTGAGGTGTTCTTGACAAAGATATCAAGAGTGATTTGCCAGTTCCTTCTCCAGTACATTGTACAGATGAAGAAGTTGAGGCAAACAGGGGTAAGTAATTTTCCCAGGATCACACAAGCAGTAAGTATCTGAGGTCAGATTTATACTTATGTCTTCCTGATTCTAGTCCCCACACTCTATCCACCTAGCAGCCCAATGAAGATAAGGACATGCCCATAAATAAATTGAAGGGTGCATAATAAAAATAAAAAGGTTTTATTCCAGAAAATCCTCAAAGAATTCTAGTGAGTGAAATATCATTTTCACCTATCAAGACAGGGAAGGCTTCATGGGAGAGAAGATGTAGATTTAGTTTGTTCTCTTGTGCCCAAATCCTGGTGACCCCATGAATCATAATACTCCAAGCCCTTCTACTTTCCACTACTTTAGAAGTCTATCTATGTTTATTGTTTCCACATTATCCTTCTCATTCTCTGCTGTACCCTTTTCCTTTTGTCTTCAATTTTTCCCAACATCATGGACTTTTCTAATAAGTTTCATCTTCTTATTATGTGGCCAATGTATTTTATCTAGTTTCCATATTTGAACTTCTAGTGAATTGCCTGAATTAATTTAAATATTGACTGATTTGACATCCTTGCTGTGCAAGGAACTCTCAAAAATTTTCTCCAGCACCATAATTTGAGAGCATCAGTTCTGCAGCACTCTGCATTCCTTATAATCCAACTCTCATAGCCATACATTACTACTAGAAAAGTCATAACTTTGCCTCTATGAATTTTTTAAGCAAGATGATGTCTACTTTCAGTATGTTATCCAGATTTGCCAAGGAGCAAATATCATTTGTTTTTTTTCCAATAGTATTTTATTTTTCCAAGTACATGTAAATATAGTTTTTAACATTTTTTTGAGAAAAGTTTATTTTATTAATTTTTTTATTTTAGTAGATTTTATTTTTCCATATACACACGATAGTTTTCAACATTGACCTTTGCAAAACCTTGTTCAACATTCATTTTTGAAAAACTTTGTGTTCTAAATTTTTCTCCCTCCCCAACACAGCAAGCAATCTGATATAGGTTAAATATGTGTAATCTTTTTAAACATTTCCATATTTGTTAGGTTGTGTAAGAAAAATCAGACCAAAAGGGGGGGAAAAAAAACCATGAGAAACAAACAAAAAGGTGAAAATAGTCCATAGTTCTCTCTCGGATGTGATTGATTGGCATTTTTAATTTTTTTTAATTTTATTGACATTTTTTATTGTGGATCTTTTTATTTTCCCAGATTTTAACCATATAGTACAATTTATTTTCTGTAAAATAAGTTGAATCTAGATGCAACTTACAAAAGGAAAACAGAGACAAAAGAAATATTAAATAAAACCTTCAACAATGGCAGCTCGCAGATGTATCTAATAATGTGGGAATTGTTTCAACCACACTGACTCCACCTTGTGACTCAATGCTGGATTAAGTTGAATTTCCTTTCTGTTCAATTATGAGTCTAGTCCAATTTTTGACATTTGAGAAAATTATTCCCTGATGGGAACTGAAAGAATTGAAATTTATTACATTGTTTGAACCTACTCCTGAGTGGCAGGGAACCTAGACCACCTCTACCTATAAACATCTTTTTTGTTGTTGTTGTTGAGACAATTGGAATTAAGTGACTTGCCTAGGGTCATACAGCTAAGAAATATTAAGTATCTGTCTCGGCTCCTCCTGAAATCAGGGTCAGTGTTCTATCCACTATACCATGTAACTGCCCCATAAGTATCTTTAATTTCATGGTTTCAGTCACTGTTTGCTTTGATCTTTGAGGCAAAAATATAAAATCTGACACTGCTTCCATTTTTTTCTCCCTTTATTTGACAGAATGTGATGAGATCAGTTCCCAAGATCTTAGGGGGTTTTTTTATGTTAAACTTCCAGCCTTTTACACTCTCCTCTTTTACCCTCATTAAAAGGCTTCTTAATTCCTCCTCACTTTCAGTCATCAGAACAGTATTATCTGCATAACTAAGGTTGATTTTTCTCCCAGCATTTTTTGTTTCATCCAACCTGGCATTTCACATGATGTACTTTTCATATAAGTTAAATGAATAAGATGACAACATACAACCTTATTGTACGCCTTTCCTAATCTTAAACCAGTTGGTTGTTCCATATTCACTTCTAACTCTTCTTCTTGGGCTGCATTCAGCTTCCTAAGGAAATCTGTTTCTCCTGTCTTTGTTGTGATCTACAGTTAAAAAATTTAATGTAGTCAGTGAAGCAGAAGTAGATGTTTTCCTGGAACTCCTTTGCTTTCTACATTAATCCAGTGAATGTTGGCAATTCACTTTGAAAACCAAGTTGCACTTCTGGTAATTTTCAATTCTCATATTACTGAAGTCTAGCTTTCAGAATCATAAGCGTATCCTTGCTATTGTATGAAATGAGTACAATTGTTCAGTAATTTGGCATTGTCCTTTAGAATTGGGATGTAAACTTGCATTTTCCAAATTTGCTGCCATATTGAAGTACAATACTTTAACAAAAAAAAAGAAAGATGGCTTTAAGGGTTTTAAATAGCTCAACTGGAATTCCATCACCTCCTCTAGCCTTATTGTTAGCAGTGCTTTCTAAGGCCCATTGAATTTCATTATCCATGATAACTGGCTCTAAATAAATAATCACACCATCATGGTTTATCTTAGTAATGTTAAACTCTTTCTTTATAATTCTTTTGTATATTCTTACCATTTCTTAATCTCTTCTTTTATCATGCCCATTTTTGCATGAAACTTCCCCTTAATATCTCTAATTTTCTTGATGAGATCTGTCTTTCCCATTGTTTTCTTCTGCTATATTTCTTTGCACTACTTATTTAAGAAAACCTTAACTCTCCTTGCTATTCTCTGGCATTCTGCATTCTGTTGGGTATATCTTCCCCCTTCTCCTTTACCTTTTGCTATGCTTTTTTCAGATGTTTGTTGAGCTATTTTCCTTTCTTGTTCTTTTTCTTTGGAATGTTGTTTGTTGCCTCCTATAAAATGTTGCAATAGTTCTTCAAGCACTTTATCTACCAGATCTAATCCCTTAAATCTATTCATCATTTCTACTTCATATTCATAAGGGATATTATTTAGGTCATACCTATGTGGTCTGATGATTTTCCCTAGTTTCTTCAATTTAAGTCCAAAGTTTGTAATAAGAAACTCATGATCTGATCACAGTCAGTTCTGGGTCTCTACCTTTGGCTGAAAAGTTTAATCAACGATATATTCAGTTTGATTTTGTTATTGACCATCTGATGATATCCATGTACAGAAACCTTTGGAATTGTTTTTTTAAAAAAAAACCCACAAAAACACATAATTTCTGTCTGCTTCATTTTGAACTCCAAGGCCAAACTTGCCTATTATTCCAATTATTTCTTGATTTCCTACTTCAGGATTCCAATTCACCAGGATAAATGTGATCTCTTTTTTTCTAGTGTTATTTCTAAACAATGTTGCAGGTCTTCATAGAATTGATCTGTAACATGCCCTCCTGGCAGTTACAATTACTAGTCTGTCCTAGGCCCAACAGAGTACCTTTGACCACTGACCTTTGCAGTGTCAATTCTACCCGGCTCACCTCCTCTGAGGTCTTCAAAGGACTCTGGCCACGATCTCTTGAATCTATAGTTTAATAACCAGTAGCGCGCTCAAGAACAGCCACGTGTAATCTTAAAAACCTTTATTATACCTACAAACATAATGCCCTGACTTGTTGGTTCCCCAGTGAACACCTGGTCAGAAGACCCACGTGTTCACTACCAAACTCCTTACCTCTCAGTTATCCATCCACTTGGCTTGGCTACCCCAGGTTAGGGAGCCAGGTTAAAGAGAGCAACTGCTGTCTGCAGTGGGCTTATAAAGGGTCTGTGAGGTCACACGCACAGCCAACCAGGGAGAGAGTCATCACCCATTACAAAGCTATCTCAATATGGCCAAGATCCCACCCACAGGGAAGTCCTATATCCACAGAGATTACTTCTGGGCCACTCAATCTCCTGTTGCGCTGTGGCACCGCCCATTTAAAGGGCCCTTACAATTCCCTTCTCTTGTTTTGCGGGAACCGCATCCTTACATTAAGAAACTTTGCCCTTTTTGGCATCATTGATTAGAACATAGAACTTGTGTTAATGTTGAATGATTTGCCTTGGATTTGAAAAGATATCATTCAATCATTTTGGAGATTATATCCCAATACTGCTTTTCTCACACTTTTATTGACTATGATGGCCACTCCATTTCTTCTAAGGTATTCTTGCCCACAATATTATCTGTAGTGATCACCTGAATTAAATTCACCTATTCCTGTCCATTTAAGTTCATTGATACCCAAGATGTTGATGTTTAATCTCTCCATTTCCATTAATTTGGCTTATAGATCTTGTGTTCCAGGTTCCTGTGCAATGCTGATCTTCCTTTCATCACCAAATGCATCCAGAGCTAACTTCTTTTTTGGCTTCAGGCCAGCTGCTTTAATAACACTGGAGCTGGGGGCAGCTAGGTGGCACAGTGGATAGAGCACCTGCCCTGAATTCCGGAGGACCCGAATTCAAATCTGATCTCAGACACTTAACACTTCCTAGCTGTGTGACCCTGGGCAAGTCACTTAACCCTAGCCTCAGAAAAGGGGAAAAAATAAAAATAAAAAAATGACACTGGAGCTATTTGTAGTCCTTCCCTAGTAGCTTATCAGGCACCTTCTGATTTAAGGTGCTCATCTTCTGATCTCATCTCTTTTATCATGTAGTGTCCATGGGGTTTTCTTGGCAAAGGTACTAGAGTGGTTTACCATTTCCTTCTCCAGTGGATCACCTTTTGTCTGAACTCTCCATTATGATCTGCTTATTTTGGATAAACCTGTACAGCACAGCTCATAGTTTCATTGAGCTATGTAAGTAAGCCCTGTGCCATAATACAGTAATGATTAGAAGGGGCGACAGGTAAGCAGACTTAATTGGGACTTGATAAGGAGGATTGACTTCAATAAATGGATAATTGCAGGCATGGAACTATACTAACTTTTCCCTTTCATGTTTTTAAATATTTAGGAAATAATATTTCTTTCTAATGTCCTTTCATTTGAATGCCATAGTTTGGAGGCCTTGATTTCTTTTTTCTTTTCTTTTTTTTTTTTTTTTTTTTTTTTTTTTTTTGGTAAAAAGTATTTTATTTTTCCAATTACATATAAAAATAGTTTTCAGCATTCTTTTTTTTTTTTACTTTAATAGTATTTTATGTTTCTAAATACATGCATCAACATTCATTTTTTAAATAAGATTTTGAGTTCCAAATTTTTCTGTCCTTCCCAAAACCGCAAGCAATCTGATATAGGTTCTACATGTGCAATTATGTGAAACATATTTCCACATTAGTCATGCTGAAAAAGAAGAAAGTGAGTTTCAGTGGCTAAAAACATTTTTTTTAATTAAAAAAAAAAAAAAAACGAAAGTGAACAAAAGGAAAAAACCACAACAACAAAAAGTGAAAATAGTATGCTTTGATCTGTATTCAGATTCCATCAGTTCTTTCTCTGGATATGAATAGCATTTTCCATCACTCTATTATTAAGAAGAGCTAAGTCAATCATAGTTGATTATCATATCGTGTTATGGTAGTGCTTTCTAAGGTATTAGAGTGTACAATATTCTCCTGGTTCTACTTACTTCATTCAGCATCAGTTCATGTAAGTCTTCCCAGATTTTTCTGAAATCATCATTTCTTAATACAATAGTAATCCATTAAATTCATGTACTACACTTTATTTAGTCATTCCTCAATAGATGGGCACCCATCACAAAAAGAGCTGCTACAAATATTTACATATAGTTCCTTTTCCCTTTTTTATGATCTCTTCAAGATATATATCTAGTAATGATATTACTGAATCCGAGGGTATGCACAGTTTGATTGCCCTTTGGGCGCAGTTTCAAATTGCTCTCCAGAGTGATTGGATCAATTCACAACCTTACCAACAATGTGAGTGAAAAAAAGCCCGGTCCTAGACTAATAAATATTACTTAAGGGAACAGATAGATAAGACTCAACCTTGCACCAACTTCCCTTTGAGTAAAACAGAGACCAAGCTTTTACTTTCCCTCTTATCAGAATTAAAGTCTCCCTTAGAGAAGAATGGAGAGAGACAAGACTAGAGATGTCTAAAAATATCTATTCTCTCTTCCAACCATACAACATCACTCCCATCCTATAAGCTAGAAACCAGAAACACCCAATATGGCTACAGAGTCTCCTGGAATGACATAAAGTTAAGAGATAGATGAGATTGCCCAAATCATCTGGGTAGATGCTTCTCACTACACCCAAGTAGAAGACCTTATAGGGAGAATCCAATCTAAGTGGAATTCTTAACCCACCATGGTTCATTGTTCACTGACTGGGTGGAGGACAGAGCCTTTTGTATAGAGACCTGGGGAGGATTGGTCTAGCTCTTTGTCCATGAGTGACAAGATCAGTCACATAGCCAACCTTTTATTAGAATAGGCCCATCTCTTTTAAAGTCTGGGCAGCTAGCTCCCTGAAGGGCTCAGAATCAGCCAGAGTCAGGATAAGCAAAAGTCCTTGCCCCACGTTGGGTGCCAAAATATAATGTTCTGTTGTCTCTAAATTGTCAATTATTTTCTTGGGGGAGCTTTTGGAGGCAGCCTTCTTTCAGTTCAGTTCAACAATCCCAAAATGCAGCCAGGAGTTAAAGTCCTTTACTGTCTCTTTCCAAATCTTCTCTCCAGCTCCCTCTGACTCCAAAGCCTCCAGCCAGCATGAAGGTAGACGTGGGAATGAAATCTTGACTCTGCCTCCAAGAGTGTGGGATTGTGGGTTTCCCAGAATTCAGTCCTAGTTGTGAATCTCCCAGAAGTCCATGTGCAGGCTGTTCCTTTAGACTTGTGAATCCACTGAATCCTGGTTCTCTGAATCTCCTCGAGCTTCCTTGAAGTTCTCCCGGGAAGTCTTCTCCTTGACCCAATCCACACTGACTTCCCCACTCAATGTTGGCTCCTTATATCCTCCCAAAGAATGGGCTTGTGGGAACTCCTTACAGAACCAATGAGCAAACTCCTATAAAGGTGTGAACTCAGAGCTAGAGAATTGTTAAGTACCAGACAACTGACTTAGCACCTAGTAATAATCCTAACAGTCTCTCATGATAATATTCATTCTCATTAATTGTTAACCAATCAATTGATTTCTACTTATTGGAAATACTTATCCTTCCAAGGATATACAATCATCAAAAGGCTTCCATGAAGGGTCTTTGGTTTATGAGAAAATTATCATCCTTTCATTAATTCACCACTAGCCATAATTATTAAAATATTGATAATTACTCAGAAATTCTTTCTCAAACTTCACATGTCACACAAACACAAAGCATTGATTTCCTGATCTCTGCCAAGAAGTCTCACACTAAATCAACCAAATCTTCCTTCTCATCCTTTCATCCTAAACCTCCAAACCAACTGAACTGACATTACTAACTTGTATAGTTAATCAAATTTCCACATTGGCCATATACAAAAAAATTATCTTTCCCATACTGCATTGTAAGTCTTATCTCTATCAGGAGGTAAGTAGCATGTTATCTCATTAGTCCTCTGGAATTCTGGTTGCTCATTATTCTGATACTGTTGTTTCTTGTTCTTTGAATACAAAAAGAACCAAAATGGGGGCCCTCCAGTTGAGCCCTCCCATCAGACTACGTCAGTTTAAATTAAGGCTGCACAAGATGGCGGTGGCCATTAGGGGAGCACAAGGATCTTGGTGTCTGCCTTGTCTAGCTTCACTTGATATTCTTCAGGAATTATGTAGAAAGGAAAAGTTCACGTATAAATAGATTGGAGTCACCAAAAGGAATCTAAATAATTATAAGGTGGAATACTTGTGTGACTACAAGATAGAAAAGGATATGGAATATTACTTTGTAAAATGGAAAGAATGGCCAGAAATTACAAATACCTGGAAACCTTCAAGAAATCTCAAATGTCCCTTACTGCTTGAACAATTTTATAATGACCAACAAGATTATTTGTCTCAACTAAAGCAAGGCAAAGCAATAATGTTGAAAAATGATATCAAAAGTTTAAAGCCTGCTATTGCTGAGTATGTTGTAAAGAAGGCTCAAGTTGATTATATGGGCATAGATTGCTTCTTTGAGAACTCCAGCAAATGCTGGAGTTCATTTGGCTTACAATAAAAAAAAAGACAGATAAAAATCCAACCTGGCACTCCTATCTATGAGTGCAACTCACAGTGTAAATGTGGGTTTGGTTACCCCAATATGATTGTTTAGAAAGGGACATCCTATTCACTTTGGATCTTTACTACTAGCAATGACTGTGGCTGGGGAGTGAAAACTTGTGAAAATTAAAAGAATGTGTTTTTTCCTGGAATTTGTTGGAGAGGTACAGTTCAACTATTTAGTTTGTAATGAATAATATATAGGCAAGATTATGACCTTTTGGGGGGAAGAGTCTCCAAAGGACCTGTTTCTTTGTTAATCAATTATTTTTTTGAATAACATAAAAAAGGCCCAAAATGGCATCATTTTATCAGTATGTCAATTTCAGAAGGCCACAAATAGTCTCAATGGAGATATGTCTCTAACTTTGCACACTGGTATTTTGTGCTACAGTAATTCTGCTTTGTTCGTAGAGCAAAATGCTTTCTTTGGATCAGCAGACACTATGATGAGCAGTCCTGTGCCTGTGTCTCCCATGTCTCATAATCAGTAACAAAGTTCTTTAGAGAGATCTTGAGAATATCCTTGTATCATTTCTTCTGAACATTATGTGAACATGTGCCTTGTGTATGTTTTCTGTAAAATAATCTTTTGGCATTTGGATAACATGGCCAGCTCACTAGACTTGTGCTCTCTGTAGTAGAGTTTGAATGCTTGGCAGTTCAGTTCAAGAAAAGATCTTATCTTGCCCGGTGAGGTTCAGAATCTTCCTAATTCAAATGAAGGCCATTCAATTTTCTGGCATGGTGTAAGAAGATTGTCCAGTTTTCATAGGCATAAAAAGATCAGCACAATGGCTCTATAGACCTTCATTTTGGTAGGCAATATTGAGCAATAATAAGGTTATGATCCTTGGGAAATGGGTTAAACACTCTTGTGTTCAATACAATAGTATCCCAACACATTTATATATCATTCCCCAATTTATGGACACGGTCTCAGATTCCCATTCTTGGCCATTTCAAATAAGGCTATAAATATTTTTTTACATCTTCAGAATTTGTTTTGCTTAAAACTAATTCCTTCCTTAATCTACCCTTTAATTCCTCCTATTCTATTTCCCTATTGCATGAAAGGTATTTCTGTACCCAATTCTGGATGTTAGTATAAATGTGGCTTTGACTCTTACCACTAGGTAGAAGGAGACAAAGCTACCAGATCACACTCATTCCTATGTTGTCCTATTATAGATGTAGGAGACTCTAACCCTAACCTCTTCTTCCCCTGGTACAAAGTCTCTTTTTGAGCCCTGTAGTGTTTGTTATGGCAACTCCTGACCCAATCCCATATGCCTGGTTGAGCTGAACTCATGGTGATTTTTTTTTATTTTTTTTTTTTCTGTATTTCCTTATCGGGATCCATATTGAGATACTTTCTAGGTATGTTTGTAGGAATTTGTCAATGGGACCTGTCACATTGTTTCTACCCAATCTGTATCTTCTACTTTTTTGTCCTTTTAATATGTAGTTTCATTAAGAGATGGGACCCTTATGATAGATATATCTTAGATCCAACAGAGGAAATCTTTTATAAAGGTACACTTCAATATTTTTTTTGCACCTTGTATCACTCTCTTCCCAACTTTTCCTTTACCACTTATCTCTTTAGCTCTTCCAGGAATTATTCTTGGGCTTGTGTCTAATTGGCATTTTTCTTTGAAGCTTTGGTTTTGTTTTCTCATTTAGTGTCTTGTGATTTTTGTTTTGGTTTTCCTGGTCATTGTAATAGTTTTTTATGGTCAAGCTTTTTTTTTTTTTTTTTATTGATCATTTTTCCAGTCTATTTCTTGACTTTGACCCTTCTGTTAAAGTTGGGTTCTGCTCAAATTGGGGTGGTGAAGTTCTGTTCCAATTCAGGTTAGTGCTGATGATCTGCGAGTTTTTTATTCTTCCAAGGTAGTGTGATGTGGAGGGAGATGTGGCCATTGTTCTTTGGGTATGGGCTTTTATCTTTACCTAAGAAGAACCTTGATTCGGCAGTTATAAGCACAAGTATTCCTCTTGGCCCTGGAACTGGGGCTAGGGTCTCTGCTCTCTTGTGACTCCTCTTTGACCAAGAACTGCCATGCAGAACTACATATATTATTACATATACCAAGCAACACCAGTACCCAGTACCAGCAATGGGTCCCCTGTAATTTCTTTTCTGACCCCCTTTTGCCTCTGGTCTTAAGAGCTACCAAAGCTGCTGTCACTGCAGCCACGTTGCTGCCATGAAGTGCATACACTGGCAGGACTCTACCCCAATGTCACAGACCTTTGTTTGCTCTGCCACTCCAAAATTTTTCTTCAGAAGTTGTTTGAAGGGAAGTCTTGAGAAATTTCAGCAGGGTTGCTGCCTCTGATCTGTCATCTTGGCTCTATCTTCAATGCAATTCATTTAAACAAATTGTTATTAAGTACCAACTATATAAAAATATGCCATCAAAGATAAAATTATGAGTAAGACATAAATATACATGTGTATGTTGACTTAGCCTGAATTTAGAAACTGCTCTCTTTTATTCCAGTTCCTTTTTTTTTTTTAATTATAGCTTTTTATTTACAAGACATATGCATTGACTCTTGCAAAACCTTGTTTCAACTTTTCCCCTCACCCCCTCCCCTAGGTGGCAGGTTGACCAATACATGTTAAATATGTTAAAGTATATGTTAAATACAATATATGTATGCATATTTATATAGTTATTTTGCTGCACAAGAAAAATCAGACTTAGAAATAAGGTAAAATTAACATGAGAAAGAAATAAAAAATGCAAGCAGACAAAAACAGGGAGTAGAAATGTTATGTTGTGGTCCACACTCATTTCCCAGAGTTCTTTCGCTGGGTGTAGCTGGTTCTCTTCATTATTGAACAAATGGAACTGATTTGGTTCATCTCATTGTTGAAGATAGCCATGTCCATCAGAATTGATCATCATATAGTGTTGTTGTTGAAGTGTATAATGATCTACTGGTCCTGCTCATTTCATTCAACATCAGTTCATGTAAGTCTTTCCTGGACTTTCTGAAATCATCCTGCTGGTCATTTCTTACAGAACAATAATATTCCATAATATTCATATACCACAATTTATTCAGCCATTCTCCAATTGATGGGCATCCACTCAGTTTCCAGTTTCTGGCCACTACAAAGAGGGCTGCCACAAACATTTTGGCACATACAGCTCCCTTTCCCTCTTTTAGGATCTCTTTGGGATATAAGCCCAGTACTAGCACTGCTGGATCAAAGGGTATGCACAGTTTGATAACTTTGTGAGCATAGTTCCAAATTGCTCTCCAGACTGGCTGGATGCATTCACAATTCTACCAACAATGTATCAGTGTCCCAGACACTGCTCTCTTTCTGACTCCAACATTCACATCCTTTCCCAATTCTTCCCTTTGATGATTCTTGATTCCTGATCAACACTCACTGGGTAAAGGGGTTTCTTTGAACCCACTAGGCAATACAGAAGTATAAGAAGAGATATGCTTGAGGTCACCAAACTTGTAACTAGTTGTTGTTGTTCAGTTGTTTTTCAGTAGTATTGAACTCTTTGGAACCCCATTTGAGGTTTTCTTGGCAAAGATACTAGAATGGTTTACAATTTCCTTTTCCAGTTCATTTTACAGATGAGAAAACTGAAAGAAACAGGGTTAAATGACTTGCCCAGGGTCATACAACTAGTAAGTATCTAAGGCTAGAATTAAACTCAGGTTTCCTGACTCAAGGCCTGGTGTTGTATTGTAAATGTAAAGGGGAAGGGAGAGAGGAAGGAGAAAAATCTGTAAAAATAAATAAATAAAAAGTGCTATATTTGAAAGATATTTATAGGTATAATGTATATATCCTTTGATCCAGCACTGTCACTACTGGGTCCGTATCCCAAAGAAAGCATAAAAGTGGATAAAGGACCAACATTGAGCAAACATGTTTGTAGCAGTTCTTTTTGTAGTGGCAGGGAATTGGAAATTGAGGGGATGCCCATCAATTGGGGAATAACTGAGTAAGTTATGGCATATGAATGTAATTGAATATTATTGTTCTATAAGAAATGATGAGCAAACTGATATCAGAAAAGCCTGGAAAGAAGACTTACACGAACAGATACTGAGTAAAGTGAGCAGAACCAGAACATTCTATAGCAGAAATCTTGTACAGCAAAATTATGATCAACTATCATAGACTTAGTCCTTCTCAGCAATGTGGTTCCAAGACAATTCTAAGAGATCTGGGATGCAAAATGCTATCTGCGTCCTAAGAGAGAACTATGGAGACTGAATGTGGATCAAAGCATACTATTTCACCCTTTGTTTGTTTTTCCTTTTTGTGTCTTTTCCCCTTTTATTCTGATTTTTCTTTTCCAACATGACAAATTCGGAAATGTTTAAAAGTATTATACATATATAATCTATATTAGATTACTTATTGTCTTAGGGAAAGGGGGAGTTAAGGGAAGGAAGGAGAAAAAAATTGAAATACAAAATCTTACAAAAATGAAAGTTGAAAATTATCTTTACATGTATTTGGAAAAATAAAATATTTTTGAGGAAAAAAAAAGAATGCCAAAAATTATCTTGACATACAATTGGAAAAAATAAAATTATTAAAAAAGAAAAGAAAATCTTTGATTCATTCAAACCTCTAGCCAGACATACTGATAAAATGAATAGAAAGATAATTTCCTTTACATTCCCCAACAAACGGGAATCTAGTCTTGTGTTCTATTTGTTTTTGGAGGAAAGGGAAGCAAGTGAAATTAAAAGCCATTAGTGATATTCTATCCTCAAAACCAGTTAACACTGACTGCAAACCAATTATAGCAATTGGAATTCTACCATTGTGTTTCAATTATCCTATTCCCCCCCAAAATGAATACAGTATACATTTTGTCCTATATTTAAAATAGAGTGTAAACACCTTGAAATTATGAACTGGGGCAGCTAGGTGGTACAGTGGATAGAGCACCAGCTCTGAAGTCAGGAGGACTTGAGTTCAAATCTGATCTCAGATACTTAACACTTTCTGTGTGACCCTGGGCAAGTCACTTAACACCAATTGCCTCAGGAAAAAAAAAAAAAAAAAAGAAGATAATGGACTATTCTGTTGTGACCACTTGGTGAAACAGGAATGTGCATGACATTATTGATCTGTTTTTATGTTCTTCCAGTTTTGTAAATATATTTTCATAAACTGTTTTTATATATATAAAATAGAGATTATGAACTGATTTTTTGCTTTTTTCTTTGTAGCCCAATACCTAGCACATTGCCTGATAATACAACTGACGCTTAATAAATGCTTGCTCTAAGAATTCATGAATGAATGACCTGAATACAACATTTTAGAAAGAACATTGACACTAGGGAAAGAAAGCTCAGAGGAAGGAACTAGGACGTTGAGGGAATAATACATAAAAGCATAATTTGAAAAAAACAAGAATTTTTGGATGAGCATCCAGTTTGCTTTCACTTTACTACAAAAAGTAGTCTTTCTATCTTTTATTTCCTTAAAGAATATAATGAGCAGCAGGATCTCTTGATCAAATGATATAAATATAGCACAGAGAAGTTAGACAGCCAAGGAAACCATCACTATGAGCCCCAAGCAGTGTTTTATACTACTTTTTCAGCCAGAGTTAGGGGTAAACAGAGGTTTCAACTTCTAAACTTCTTCAGGAATCTTATGTAGATTAATATGGCTATCTACCAAGGTATGGGAGCAAGTCTATGCTTTGGAAGTATTTATTGTCTTATAGGTCTCTTCATATTCAATCCAGATATTCTAATATTATGAACCCCTTTTTTAAAAAAGTTTTTTTTTCAATTACATGTAAAGATAGTTATCAACATTCATTTTCCGTATAGAATTTTGAGTTTCAAGTTTTTCTCTTTCCTCCTCCCAAACAGCAAACAATCTGATATAGGTTATATGAGTGCAATCCCGTTAAATATATTTCCACATTGTTCAGGTCATGAAAGAAGAATCAGAATAATAGGGAAGAAAAGGGAAAATAATATGCTTTGATTTGCATTCATACTCCAACAGTTCTTTCTCTGGATGTGGATAGCATTTTCCATCATGAGTCTTGGAATTCTCTTGGATCATTGCATTGCTGAGAAGAGCTAAGTTTATCATAGTTGATCAGCATACAGTATTGCTTTACTATGTATAATGTGCTCCCAGTTCTCTCATTTAACTTAGCATCAGTTCTTGTAAGTCTTTCCATGTTTTTCTGTAGTCTGCCATTTTGTCATTTCTTAAAATAAAATAATACCCATTACATTTATATACCATACCTTGTTCATTCCCCATTGGACAGGCATCCTCTCAACTTCCAATTCTTTGCCACTGCAAAAATGAGCTTCTAAGAGAAGTATTCTGAGAAGATGGTAGAATAGGTCAGTAAATTTCAAGCTCTAAAGATTTTCCCCACAAACAGAAAAAAATTTTGTCTCAGGCAAACATACACTGGTGAAAAATCAAGAAGATTTAGGGCAGAACTGGGGTCCTGGTGCAGACAAAGAAGCTGTAAAGAAATACCCCAGACCAAGGCTTAGTCAGTATAAAGTGCAAAAACCTCCAGACTGGCTCCCCAGAAACACCAAGTGGGGAGCTCTGGGGCTAGCCGGGTTTAGGCTGGAACTTCAGCAGGAACCACAGAAACTTCTTGGTCTGCACGTTGGATCGGGGATCTGAGTCATGGAAAACTGAGTGAACCTGTGCTGATTAGGAATGCCAGGCCTAGCTGTGCCACAGAGTATGAGCACACCCAGTAAGTGCAGAAGCAATGGGGCAGGGGAATTGCTGACTTCAGGCACTTGCAGGAGAGTGGAGTTCTTAGTTTGGGGTTCCAGTTCAGGAGAGCTAAAGTGAAGCTAAAGGCACCATTCCCCCATTCCATGATTAGAGGTGCTTACACTAATACTTCTCATTAAAAAAAAAAAAAAATTAATCTCCAAAAAAGAAACTAAGAGACATAGGAACAAGGAAGACTGGGATTCATTTTCAGAGGAAGACACTGAAGTTAAAAAAAAAAAAAAAAAAAAAAAAGCTTCTATCGCAAAGAGTAATGTTAAATGGCTACCTACCCAAAGAGAATTTATAGAAGAACTCAAAAAAGAATTTTAAAATCAAATGAGAAACATTGAAGAAAAAAACATTACAAAATAAAAGCCATCCAAGAAAAACCTTCAGAATTATGAGGAAAAAAAAAAAGTTAACCAAATAGAAAAGAAAATTAAAGAGTCTTGAAGAAGAAAATAAATCTTTAAAAATAGAATTGAGCAAGAGGAAGGCAGCAAAGCTATAAGAGAACAAGAAATAAAAAAAACAGAATATAAAGAATGAAAAATAGAACAGAATATAAAACGTAACAGACCTGGAGTACAGATCAAGAAGAGAAAATATAAGAATAATTGGACTACTTTAAAGTTATGAACAAAAAAAGAACTTTGACACAATATTGCAAAAAATAATCCAAGAAAATTATCTTGGAGTGATAGGATATGTGGGAAAAGTAGAAATAGAAAAAAAATCTACCAATCACCACCTCAAAGAGACTTTTTATGGAAAATACTTGGGAATATTATTGCCAAATTTCGAAATCCTCAGGTGAAAGAGAAAATCTTGTAAGAAAGGAACTGCAATTAACACAGGATTTATCAGCAGCTATAATCAAAGACTGCAGATCCTGGAATCATATGTATCAGCAATCAAAAGAAGTGGGCCTGTGGCTGAAAATACTATATCCACCAAAATTTTCTGTAATACTGAATGGAAAAAAAAAAAGGGGACATTCAATGAACTTACAAATTTTCAGGACTTTCAACCAAACCCAAACTCAATAGAAAATTTAACATACAAGGGCCAATATCAAAGATCAATTTAACAGGCACAAATCGTTTACCTTTTTTTACATGGAAATGTATACCATATGTTTAAGATTGACATGAGCAGTTGGGCAGCTCAAAAAAAAGATTGGGGCAGAGTTAAGGTAAAAATAGTAACTATGTTATACCAATGAGGTGCAGAGAAAGAATACACACAGAAGCATTAAAGGAAGGAAGAAGGCTTGTAGTTCTAAAAACCTCCTCACATGGAAAATGGATTAAATAAGCAAGACTACATATATCCCATGAAAGGTATAACACCCTCCAAAACCTATAAAGAAATAAGGGTAGGAGAGATGAGTGAAGGGAGAAGCAAAGAATAAGGGAAGAAGACCAGGGAGGGATCCATGGGTGGGTGGGGGGGGGGGAGGTTGAGTAAAAGCACAGAATTAAAGCAGAGTTAACAGGGATAGGAAAGATATGGGTGTCTATGTGAGAGGGTGATGGGTGTGTGTGTGTGTGTGTGTGTGTACATATCTATCTATACAAATATATCCTTACTTAACTATAGCCTGCTTAGGGGAAGTGGAGGGGATGAAAGGGGAAAAAAAGAATAAAGTAAAAAAAGTGTGCACCAGGAAACAAAAGAACAACCTACAAGGAAGCAAAAAACAATGGATACTTATGAATATAATTTCCTCTACTATGCATAGCCTTTCTTGAACTAGTAATTTATTGTTATATAATATGAGTCTTCCCTGAGCATATGACAATGTTCTGTTTTGTCTTGTTTCAATTTGTTTTGTTTTCCTTTCTGTTTTTCTTTTTCTTTTTTAAAGAGCTATATCCTTTCCTCTTTTATGATCTCTTTGGGATACTGATGGATCAAGTGGTGTGCACAGTTTTATAGCCCTTTTGACATTGTATTTTGACTCTTTCTAGGGGAATGTCTACTTTGCATCTGAAAGCTTTCCTCTTTATCTTTCTGTATCTCGTTCTTTTAATCTCAGCAGAATTTCTATTTTAGCTGGTTTCACAAGGAATAATTCCTCTTTACATGTCCCCAAAAGGAACAATATGTGATAAATAGATATTTGGCCTTGAAAGCTGAAGTCAAGCCCTGCCTCTGACACACACTAGTTGTGAGGGCCCTGGCAAATAATTTAATCTCTCAGTACCTCCAAGCAACCCCCTAAAATGATAAATTACAGAAATATTGACTTGCATTGGGATTTTTCTAATCTGGGACTTCCTTATGCTAGTGGTTTTAAAACTCAGAAGGAAGCTAGAGACCACTAAATATTATATAAGAATCCGTAGGCTACATGGTTACTTAGAAAACTACACATGTGTATGTGTACATGTATACGTGTGTGTATATCTTTAACTTAATACATCAATACATTAAAATCTGTTTGGCAGGAACTTGGGAATACTGTGTGCCTCATGCAGCTGATAGAACTCATGTTGTCTCTCCTCCCTGACACCAGCGGAATATCATATTCATTCTCCTTTCCTAGTTCCTACTCTAAAAGTCACAGAATTCTACATGTCCAACAATATTACCATCTGACCCAGCAATATTATTATCTGGCTTATTTCAGCAAGACATTAGAGCTAATTCAGAGCCAATTACTACATTTATCAGCAACATAACATGGAAATCTGTAAATCTACAAATCAGGAATTGATTTATTTTGTTGATTGTTAGATCAGAGGTATATCAAACTCTCCGCCTACAGCTTTCAACCATAAGCAAAATTTCCTGAGTACAATCAGAATCAGATTAAAATGGGTATGAACAGGTAACTTTCAGATGAAGAAATTAAAGTCATCTATAGTCATGAAAAATTCTCTAAATCACTTTTGATCAGAGAAATGCAAATTAAAACAACTCTGAGGTATCACTTCACACCTTTCAGATTGGCTAAGATGACAGGAAAAGATAATGATAAAGTTGGAGGGGATGTAGGAAAACTGAGACATTAATGCATCATTGGTGGAGTTGTGAAATGATCCAACTCTTTTGGAGAGCAATTTGGAACTCTGCTCAAAAAATTATCAAACTCTGCATACCCTTTGATCCAGCAGTGTCTCTACAAACTCCGGATCCCAAAGAGCTCTTAAAAGAGAACAAAGAATCCGCTTGTGCAAAAATATTTATAACAGCCTTTTTTGAAGTGGGAAGGATGTGGAAATTGAGTGGATGCCCTTCAGATAGGGATGGTTGAATAAGTTAAGCTATATGAATGTAATTAAATATGTTCTAAAAAAAATTTTTAAAGGTTGATTTAAAAAAAAAAAACCTGGAAAAACTTATATGAACTGATGCTCTCAGTAAAGTGAGCAGAACCAAGAGAACATTGTACACAGTAACAACAAGATCATGCGATGATCAACTTTGATGGATGTGGCTCTTTTCGACAATGAAGTCATTCAAGGCAATTCCAATAGGTTTGGGTTGGAAAATGCTAACCATATCCAGAGAGAGAACTATGAGGACTGAATGTGAATCAAAGAATTTTCACTTGTTTATTTGCTTGTTTTGTTTTGTTTTGTTTTTTCTTCTTTTTTCTCATGGTTTTGTTTCCTTTCAATCTAGTTTTTCTTGCACATGACAAATATGGAAAAGGAAAAAAAAGGGGCAGCTAGGTGGCGCTGTGGATAGAGCACCAGCCCTAAAGTCAGGAGGACCTGAATTCAAATGTGACCTCAAACACTAGCTGTACGACCCTGGGCAAATCACTTAACCTCAATTGCCTCAATGAAAGAAAGAAAGAGAAAGAGAGAGGAAAAAAAAAAAAAAAAAGAAAGAGAAGAAGAAAAAGAGAAAGAAAGAAAAAGAAAGAATGATCATAGATCAGACTCATTTTAATTCATCTTTAATTTCAGCTAGTGAATTAGAAAAATCAAAGGACCTTCTTTTCCATTCACTGTGGGTTAGTTGTTCATGAGCTGACAGCCCCTCAAACGCAAATGTGTTTCATCTTGTCCTGAGTTTGTCTTCCCATACCTGTTGGAGCTAACCAACTAGGAAAACAGGTTCTCGGATATATACACTCAGTAACTAGAAAAAATTGGCTTTGACTTTGGGCAGAGAAGCTTCCAACAACTGAAAGAACCGGAAAACCTAGAGTGGTTGGGCTACAAAATAGCCCATACATGTTACGTTGGGAACTACATTCAGGACTCATGAAAACAGTAAATAATCCAAAATTTTTCCTGTAGGATTTGAAATACATTACAGAAAAGACAGTCATACTGTTTGTCAATTTTGCTTAAATGTGTCTATTTGTTGAGGATGGTTTGATGCTTGTATGTACATTGGGAAAGGATATGTTATACAGAGGTTTAGTACTGTAGGTACGAAATTTTAAAACTTTTGGAACAGCCTATGTAAGAAAAGCTGTAAAATAGTGCATAAAACCATGGACTTATAGTCAAGGAGACCTAGATTTCAATCGTAGCTCAGACTCATACTAGTTATATGACCCTGGGTGCATCTCATAACTTCTCTGAGCCTCATTTTTCTTAGCTGTAAAATCAGGATAATATATCTTACACTTACCTCACAGGATTATTTTAAAGGTCAAATGAGAAAAGGAAGGGAAAGCACTCTGTAAACCTTAAACACTATATAAATATTAGCTATTAATATTAAATTGTAAAATGGCTTTTTTTAAAGATCCCAATAAAAATTTACAATAAAAATTTTGAAAAAGTGGGGAAAAGAAATATATCATGGAAAACTGATTTTTCTAGTTATGCTTGACTTGAAATTATAGAATGTAGCAGGTGTTGATCTTTCCTCCACATTCTCTAATTTTTTCCTCCCCAAACTTCCCATACTGATCAGAATCAGAGGGAAGAGTGGGCACTAAAAGGGACAAAAATGTTGTGCTGATCTTGGCAAGTCACCCAGCTAGAAGGTATGTAAGGGCTGATTTGAACTCAGTCTTCCTAACTGCAGGCCCATTACTCTTATCTACTGAGCTACCTAGCTCCCTCAGGCTCTAAAGTAGCTTTTTATTTACAGTCATTAGTTTGAGTACTGGTTGTATTCTTATTGTTAGGTTCCAATTCTGGGTTAACCATTTAATATAAGTTGGCTTTTATAAAGAAATATTTATTCTAAAGATATAGGTAAGACCATCTCCTCCCCAAATCTGTTTCTTGTTTTTGAATTTTTTTTTCTTTTTTAGGCTGGGGTTAAGTGACTTACCCAGGGTCACACAGCTAGGAAGTGTTAAGTGTCTGAGATTAGATTTGAACTTGGGTCCTCCTGAATTCAAGGCTGGTGCTCTATCCACTGCGCCACCTAGCTGCCCCCTCCCCCCCAAATCTGAAAGGCCATACTCTCTCCTAAACCACCTCAATGTCTACGAGAGTAGGCTCTAAATTTTGTTTAGTTCCTACACAACATTAGATCCCTCCAAGTTCAAGTCCAAATGTGATATGACAGCAGAATGAACCCACATATCAGATACTGCTGACCTAGATTTTAAATATTACTCCCAAAGATCACTCACCTTTTCTCAAAGCATCATCAATGAATTGTTTCACTGGCTATGCATCTGCAGGCTCTGAAATACCAGGATGCCATGGCCTTTCCCCCCTTATACCATGATCTCTCACCAGAAATTACAAGCAAGAGTCACCAGGATCCCTCAAAAGCAACTGAAGGTTAAAAAAAAAAAAAAAATTAGCTGATGTTGACTGACCCTTGGGATTGCCTCCATAGCCTATTGAAAAATCTTCCCGAACTAGTTATATAATGTCCACACATGTTCCACATTTCTCCAAGCCATTACTTTATCAGCAGCTGAGGCCTTGGCACCTGTGACAGATCCTCATTACACTAAATTTTTTTTTTTTAATTTTGAACTAAACAAATGCCAAATAAAATAAGCATTTTCCTGAAAAGAATACAATAGGAAAAAAAAAAAAAAAGGAGCTGTAGATGAAACTGATCTCTTGTTATGGTCAGCTTGCTTTTCTTTTTAAACATATAATGAATTTGAATGTAAATTTTGAATCCGATGATCAGGCCACTGTAAAATAGAATAGTAGCAGTGCTGAAGGAGCAGCTAGGTGGCACAATAGATAAAATATTGGACCTGAAGTCAAAAAGATATTTTCCTGAATTCAAATGTGGTTTCAGACACTTTTTAGTAATATGATCCTAGGCAAGACATTTAACCCTATTTTCCTCCATTCCCCATCTGAAAAAGGAAAAGACAAACCACTCCAGTTTCTGCCATACAAATTCCAAATGGGGTCACAAAGAATTAGATGTAACTGGAAAAAAAAAAAAAACCCTGGGAAAGGTTATAGAAAAGCAGGACTACTAACAATAGTTGGAACTATGGATTTAATCATTTTGTAAATCAACTATTTATTTCAACAATTTAGAATTGTGCTAAGAAAGTGATTAATATGTCCATAGTTGCTGACCCAGAGATCCCATAGCTAGCTATAACCCAAAGAGGTTAAAGATAAATAGGAAAATCCCATATAGGTGAAAATATTTGTAGTAGTGCTTTTTATAAATCAAAGATGTGTAAATAAAGTTAATGCCTGTCAATTCTAGGATTAATGAACAAATTATGGCACATGAATATGATGAAATGTTAATATATCATAAGAAAAAATATGAAGTCTCTTATTCAAATAGGGTTTGTTTCATTAAGATAGATCTCTGGGTAATAGCATAATCATTAATGTCCATGTAGATAGATGCTCCCCAAGATGCCACCCCACATGAGATTTAGCTTTTCATAAGTTATAAATTATGGCTAATGTTTGTATACTTTCCAATTAAAGGAAACTTAGTTTGGTATAGCCAGTATAATTATCATAGAGCTTTCCACACCCAAACCTTATCTCTCTTGCTCTTCAGTTCACACAGAAAGAGAAATAATGTCTCCCTTCTTCTTAGAATCAAAACTTCTTCCCAAATCTTTATCTCAAGTGGCATCAATTATATAATTTTGCACTTAATCAGACATGTGAACTTGCATAAGAATACAGATGGATAGTCAGGATAAGACACGTATAACCTACATCAAATTGGGAGAAGGGAGAAGAGAGAAAGGAGAAAACTTGAAACTCAACATTTAAAATTTTTTTTCAACATTTTATTTTTTAAAAAGAATGTGGATATTTAACCTATATCAAATTTCTTGCTGTCTTGGGGAAAGGGAAGGCAAGGGAGGAGAAAAATTTGTAGCATAAGATTTCTGCAAAGGTGAATGCTGAAAACTATTTTTGCATGTATTTGGAAAAATAAAATACTATTTTTAAAAAAGAAAATTTAAAAAAAAATGAATGTTGGGATAGCTAAGTGGTTCAGTGGATTGAACATTAGACCTGGAATAAAGAGAACCTGAATTCAAATCTGGCCTCAGATCCTAGCTGTGTGACCACAGGCAAGTCATTTAATCTCCTCTTTAAAAAAATTAATGTTAAAAAATTGTCTTTACATGTAATTGGAAAAAAATAAAATTATTAATTTTATTTTTATTTATTAATTAACATAAATTAATAAATATTTTATTAATATAAAAAATAAAATATTAATTATTTAAAAGGGAAAAAAAAAAAAGCAATGCAAGAGCTTGTCAATTCTGGCTAGCAACCAGGAGGAACAAGACTGGGTTTTGAGTTCTGTTCAGTCTATCTCTAGCCAGATAGGAAGAAAGGTGGGGTTAGTAGACAGCTACCATAGTTCAATTATTGGGAATTACTAAGCCTTAAACTCACCTTAAACTAACTCACAGTACCAGCTTGTCCTAACAGTTCAAAACTCAATCTCTGATTAATCTCTCTATCTCCTCTCAGTTCCAATTACAAATGCCATCCTTTGAAAATCAGCAGGGGTTCTTGTAAACTAGGGGGCAGGTAGGGGAAAGATTACCCTGTGTAGGGAGTGCCTACCTAATACCAACTCACTTTCATGTTTCCATGTGTCTGTCAAGATAAAAATCTCTTCTGGTTTCTCCAACAAGTTTCAATGTCTAGTTCAAAAAATCTGATCAAACTGGTGAATTCTAGAACAGCATCTTGTTGTCATTTTCTTTTTTGGGGAGGGAAAGAGAGATCAATTTTATCATTTTATCAACAAGGCCAACAGATTATTAAAAAGAATGGTCATACTCATATGAAAGAGTGTTCCAAATCACTACTGATCAGAGAAATGCAAATTAGGACAACTCTGAGCTACCACTACACACCTGTCAGATTGGCTAAGATGACAGGAACAAATGATGAATGTTGGAGGGGACGTGGGAAAACTGGGACACTAATACATTGTTGTGAAAGAATCCAGCCATTCTGGAGAATGATTTGGAACTATGCCCAAAAAGTTATCAAACTGTGCATACCCTTTGACCCAGCATTGCTGCTATTGGGCTTAGATCCCAAATAAATACTAAAGAGGGGAAAGGGACCTGTATGTGCCAAAATGTTTGTGGCAGCCCTTTTCGTAGTGGCTAGAAACTGGAAGATGAGCAGAACTAGGAGATCATTATACACTTCAACAACAATACTGTATGAAGAGGTATTCTGATGGAAGTGGATATCTTCAACATAGAGAAGATCCAACTCACTTCCAGTTGATCAATGATGGACAGAAATAACTACACCCAGAGAAGGAACACTGGGAAATGAATGTAAATTGTTAGCACTACTCTATCTACCCAGGTTACTTATACCTTTGGAATCTAATACTTAACGTTCAACAAGAAAATGGGATTTACACACATATATTGTATCTAGATTATACTGTAACACATGTAAAATGTATGGGATTGCCTGTCATCTAGGGGAGGGAGTAAAGGGAGGGAGGGGAAATTTTGGAAAAATGAATACAAGGGATAATGTTGTAAAAAAAAATTACTCATGCATATGTACTGTCAAAAAAAATTTATAATTATAAAATTAAAAATAAATTTTAAAAAAGAGAGAAAGTATTTTGCAAATCTTTAAAAAAATGGTCACTTGGTCATCTCTTTTAGACTAAAGAAAAGCACTTTATCAAAAGTTTCTTGGAACTTAAAGGGGAGACAATGTGAAAGGAAAAAAATGAAAAAATGGATGACAAAATGTCTTGACAAAAATCAAAGGGGGCAATCCCCTTTGATAACATTGACAAAATCAAAAAGGGAAGCCCCTTTAGATAAGTTAGACCTTATAGATAAAAGATGCAAAGGAAAAAGTAGGTTTCTCTCTTCCTCTAGTTTTATCTCTTAAAAAAAAAAAAAGGTTCCTACAAAATTGATTTCAATCTCAAACCTTATGGAATCTTTTATTAGACCAGGGATTCAATTTTACCTACCACTAATGTCCATTAGCTTTATCATGTTAAGCCATTTTCAACCCATTTACTGAAGACCCAATAGGAAGACATATGAAGTGATGCAAAATGGAGCAAGCAGATCCAGACAAAAAAAAACTACTTTTAGTCATTTCATTCAGGTTTTCAGCCTTATGTTATCCTTAAATCTTCCCCATCCCCTGTTATGGGCCAGAACTCTGAAACAAGAATTCTTGCTATGGATTTATGTAATCCCCTACTGATGGATTTATATCTGTTTCAAGTAAGACCCTTCAGAAGCCCACTAATCTGGTTTGATTCCCCATTTTCTTTGGTGTTTTCATCTCCCTTCCTGAGATGTCAGGGAGGGTGTGATCACCTCCTTTTTTGATGTTTTCACCCCTTTTTTGAGGAGTCAGGGAAGTCATGATCACCTCCTTTTTGGGGGTTCTCACTTCCTTGAGAAATCAGGAGGGTGTGACCACCTTATGTTCTTTTTTTTTTTGGAGACTTGCCCAGGGTTACACAGCTGGGAAGTGTTAAGTGTCTGAGACCAGATTTGAACTTGGGTCCTCCTGAATTCAGGGCTGGTGCTTTATCCACTGCGCCACCTAGCTGCCCCCCTTATGTTCTAAAACAAAAGAAAGCAGGGAAATGTTATGGGCCAGAACTCTGAACTTGAAACAAGGATTCTTACGAGGTGTTAAGTCAGTGGAATTGATAAAGACAATGATTATCTAGTTTAGGATGGTGCTTAATAGTTCTGTAGTTCAGTACATGTACTTACTACTTAATATAGCTCCACAAGATTCACACCTATGATAATGGAGTATATAACAGCCAGCAAGGACTGGAGGAGATTCATTTCCATTTCTTTCTTTGGTCAGGCTCCTGTTGGCTCTCCTGAAGAACCGAGAGTCAGAAATAGAGCTAGGGAAGACTGTAGGCTGAAGCCCAAGCCCTTGGACTCAGATTTGTTCATCTCATCTCACACCCTGTGATGGCAGGCCTGTCCTCCTTCATTTTCTCCACTGAAACCAAGACTCTGGAAGGCCTTTAACTAAGCTAACCGGCTCTAGGAAAGGAGATAAGACTTTGAAAAAGATAATAAAGGATTTGGACTTTAACCCCTGGCTACTCTTATGGTGATTATTCTGCTGAAAAGAAGGCTGCCCTAAGGCCTCCAGAAAACCAAATGAACTAAGAACATTACAATCCCCACCCCCAAGACATCCATTGAATTGTTAAATTTTGTCATTTCTCCCTCTCTAGTATCTCTCACATTCAACCCCTTCTCTGTGCTATTATAGGTTTCATTACTTTTTTGCACTATTGTAATTTTCTTTTTTTGTTTTTACAGGTGTGTGGTACGGAAATGGTGAAGGGTCACCATTTAATAAAAAAGCTGGAGAGAGCTCTAGAGAAAAGCAAAGTTTATTGTACATTCTCGCGAGAAGGGCGTCCCACTCTACCTTTGTCAAGTGGAGGATCTTTCAACCTTTGAAGAGAATGGACAATAAGTATTTCCCAGTATCATCTTTGTGATTTCCCAAACCAGCAGTGCTCTCCCTTTGTAGTCAAGGATAAACTCAACAAAGATTCTTGAAATGAAATTTGGACAATACTTACAACAAACTTCTTGATAGTCCCAAAAAGTAATTCTTGCAATTAAGAGCTATGTCATCCTTTTACAAAATGTACTTTAAGCTAGAGCACTTGTCACCCCTTAGATTTTGCATGTTCTGACGAAAGTATACAAAAGGTGTGACGTAGAGACTTTTGGAGGATGTTTTGTACCAGTTACTCAAGTTCAATTTCATGGGTAGATCTCGTGTTTAGAATGTAAGACTCTCATCCAATGAGGATGAGGGTCAGTGGTGGGAGGGGGCGTTTTGCGTTAGGGATTAAAGGTGCTGTCCTGCCCACAGGAGGCGCTTCCTCTCTTCGATAGTCTACCCATGAAATTGAACTTGACCAATAAGTACATAGTTGCCCATATTTGGATGAAATAGGGAGATATCATAGGAGGGGAAGGCAATGCCCTTCAGAGTCCTTCAGGCCTACTCGAACTCTGAAGTAGATGAAGCCTTACTCAATTTTCACAACTGTCTTGAAAGATCTCACCTCATCTCATTCACAGGTAAGGAAACTGAGGCAAACAGTGTTAAGTGACTTGCTCATAGTCATTTGGCTAATAAATATCTGAGGCTGCATTTGAACTCAGGTCCTCCTGACTCCAGGTCTGTTGTTCTATCCACTGGAACACCTAACTGCCTCTGTAATTGCCTCATTAATTGTTCTCAATTCTATTCCCACTTCAATACATTCTCCATATACCTACCAATATGATTTTCCTAAAGTGCAAATCTGATAGTGTCACTCTGCTGCTACTCAATAAATTCCCCTAGGAACTTATTATCAATAGGATCAAATATAAACTTCTCAAATGACACTTGAAAGCCCTTCACAACATGATTCAAGAGTGGAGAGAAGGGGGGAAATTTCAAGGGTCAGTGTTGAAAAATTATCCATGTATATGTTTTGAAAATAAAAAGCTTTAATAAAAATAAATAAGTTCCTAGGAACAGAGTCAAGATGGTGGAGTAAGGTCAGCATTTTTTGCTGTGTGGGAAAAACAAAGTCATGTTGGATAATTTTTCTAGTCCAGGGCAGCTTAGGAAGATAGAAAGATTTTCAAACAATAAGATGGGGATAGTCCAGATATTCTAGAGCATCAGGAGCAGCCAAGTGCCTAGTAAGGGACCTGAATATCTGATCATATCAGATGCCTTTTGGCAGTTCTGTTTGCCCATTTCCCAGTTCCAAGTTCCCAGTTCTAACGTGGAGTGGAATGATCATAGACATGAGAAAGCAGGAGCCCTATCTTTATAAGATTGAGAATGCAATATTGGATTTAACATATATTTCTACCATGTTTAATATATATTGGACTACTTGCCATCTAGGGAAGGGAGTAGGAAGGGGAGGAGAATTGGAGCAAATCACACATATGTTTTGAAAAATAAAAAGCTTTGATTAAAAAAAAATTTTTAAAAGAATGAGAATGCAGACCAGGAAGGCAGAAGGCATTTGACCACATTTCTCTCCTGGATCACTTTGTAAGCAGAGACAACCCACTGAGCTCATAAAAGACAGAAGTTCAGGCCAGATACCCCCCCTCTCACTTATGCTCACATTTTACTCATTTATGGAAATGAGCAGAGCCCAAATCTATCTTAAAATCTAAAATCAAGAAATGGACTGGAAAAATGAGTAAACAACAACAAAAGAACCTGACCATAAACAGCTACCATGAAGACAGGGAAGCTCAAGATGCAAACTCAGAAGACAAAGACTTGAAAATATCTGTAAACAATGAACTTCCTGGCTATGAAATCCTAGATTTAATAGTGATTATAAAAAGCTTATAGCATTTCCTTTCATAACAGGAGTGATTCCACTGGAGCACTTGCTTTTGTTTTATGGGGAATGGAACAGGGATTTTCCCCCTGCAAAAGGACAGCTATAAGTAAAGGCTTCTGATTAATTCTCAAGTACATTCTCCTATACCCAGAATGGGGAGCTATGCCAATGAACAATGTCTACTGAGCAGCAAGAACTGCCAACTCAGTAGACTTTAAAATGAGAAATATTTTCTGTTTTAGCTCTCTTCTGAATATGTAGTTTCAGACATTCTCTTGGACTTCTTGTAAGGAGTGGGAGAAGCTCCATCTCCCCCCCACACACACACACTTCTCTTCCTTTTCCCTCCCTCCCAATGGCATTAGCAACTGCCTACACACAACAGTGCTAGCCTAGATGAGCCTAAAACTGTACTTTATATCTTTGGACACCTCCTCTGTTTTTCTTTCCCTGAACACAGGTGACCAAACAGAAATCCTGAGATAGAAATTTCTAGCCTTGGTAATATCCATATTTATTTTAAAAGATCAGGAATTCCCATGTTGCTCATTAGTACTGACAGACACTGATGAGGTCCTGACTGAGAGAGAAACTAAAGAATTGAGCCCTGAGGCAAGCAGGGAGAAGGCATTGATAGAGATCAGTTTAGCTCAGTGGTCCCTCCTACCCTTAGGGGAGGTCACCCAGTCTGAAATCCAAGTTATGTCAAACCCCTGAGACATACCTTCTGTAGGGGTTTCCAGCGGTCTTACCTTGCCATGTCCTGTCAAAAAATCCCAGGCATGTCCCTGAAGTTAAATTTTCCCTAAAATCTACTCACAGTCCACCCCCATGTCTGCTACTTTCTTTTGGATCAGTCTGCCGTGGCACTCTGCCTCATGGTGTCTTCTTACCTCTTCGCCACGCCATCTCTCCTAACTCCACTACGTTTCTCAATCCCACTCCTCCTCCTTTCAGAGAGCTGGCTTTTGGGGGTCTCAGAATCCCTTAGCCTGCCAGCAAAGGACATGCCCCAAACTCATAGAGTGCTCCTTTTCTACCAGGCAATTGTAAGCTCCACTGAGGAAATTGTCTTTCTATGCTCTATTTCATGTTTACCATTCCTAATGTCTACTGTATCCCTTCATTTTGTCTGTACCCTCTTCCCTTAATAAATCTACCTTTTGCCAAAGAGAAAGGCCATTGTGAATTCTTCACATGACTGAAAACCAACTTTTGATGGCTACCATCATCTGATGTCTACATCATCCACATTCACACCAGTAAGAGTTTTCTGCAAATATACCCTTCTTGGAAAAGATAAATCCCTGACAAGAAGGTAAGTCCAAGCCATGTCCTAGCTTACCAGAAAATAAGCAAACTGTGTGAGTTTGGGTAGTAATGCAGAACCTAGATGAAAGTGAAGTATCTATTCAACAATTCCATAAACTGTTTCATGCTTTTAGCTGTAAAGCATTAAACTCTGAAGAGGTATAAAGGGGTTAATTGGCTTTTGTTTTATGTTTTAAAATATAAAATAAGTCAATGCATATTTATGAGCCTAGTCCTTGAGAGAATGCTCAATGTTTTCTCTGATATCAACCCATATGAAACTTAGTGAGCCTAATAGTGGAGGATCCTTGCAGTTTACTTCAGAGTATAGACTATAATCCTCTGACTTTTATGTTGGCTTACTTTAGAGACAGTTAGATGGGGTAGTGGTTAGAGCTGTAGAACTGAAGTTGAGAAAAACTGAAATCCACTTAGCTATCTGACTCTAGGCAAGTCACTTTACTTTAAGTTTTATCCTCTGTAAAATGAAGGTAATAATAGCAACTACCTTCTAGGGTTATTGAAAAAAAGAAAATGATATAATATTTCCAAATGTTTTATAGACCTTAACACACTATATAAAAATTATCTATTTTATTATTGCCTAGTAACTAAAAATCTCTTAATTATTGATTACTGAACTGGAATTGAGTATACCTACCAAAGACTTGAGCAGACACTCTTCCTTTCTTCCCTGGCAGCTGTCAAATGAACAAGAAATGCCCTAGGCATTGGCATAAGTGTCAATGGCAGGCTTCCATGCTATTTTTTCTCCTCATTCAGCTATCATGTAACCATGAATGAATGCCTTTCATCTGTTTTTTCTGTCCCTTTGAGTTTATTCTTTTCTTTTTAAGAACTAATTGATATTAACTGATTAACTGATATTGGGAAGATGTTAACTGGTTAACACTAGATACAGGCTCTTGAGTAGTAAGGGTTGTTGGACAGCCCCCAACTCCTAAAAGTTACTCTTAGAGCCCTAAAGGGAGCAATTAGCAGTTACTCTCTGGTGATATGATCTGCCACTAAAAGTTGGAATTAAAAGATAAACCTAGAGTTTAAATTATATGTATTTAATTTAATTTAATCTTATTTTTATTCTGAACTTAAATACCAAAAAAAAGGAACATGTCCATATACACAGAAGAACCCAGAGTATTATATATAAAATCGATACCATTTCATATGATTTACTTAAAAAATATATAGACAGAGAGTGGATAAGACTTTGCCTGAGCTCTTCCTGGCTTCCCTTAGAATTAACCCAGATCAAACTTCTGAACAGATTTTGAAGCGACAAAACTCACAATATTTGGAATGTAACATTTTTCTAGCAGAAGTTATCTTGGAAGGTCAATTGGGCAGGGGGGGAATGTGGCCCAACACAGGTACCACACAGGGAGGTCCAGGGTGGGGAGACCCTACTCAGGTAACATAGTGAGAAGTTTTTGACCAAAATACAGCAGCATTTGCTTCCTGGTTCAGAAGTTCAGTAAACTAGGTATTAGACCTCCAACACAACTCCAGAAGGCAAATAGTGAACTGTGAATCCCAGCAATAACAGTCAGAACTTGGCCAGGACCAGTACAGGGGAAAAGCCTGCAGCACCAGCCCCAATGCAGTGTGAAGCCACTGTCACCTTTAGAGAACCTTTAAAAATTAACAAAAAACAAAAAAAGCTTTGCTCATAGATAGCTATTATAGAGACAGGGAAGACTAGAATCCAAACCCTGAGGACATTAAGGGCAAAAGTACCTCCAGATGAAGCCTCAAAGGGGGATATCCAACTCAATGGAAGAATTCAAAAAGGATCTTATGAGAGAGTAAGAAGAAAGATGGGGAAAGGAAATGAGAGCTTTGCAGGAGAGTTTGGAAAAGGAAATAGAAATTGACTGAAAAAAAAAACAAAACATCTCCTTAAAAAATATATTTGGTTCTCTTGAATTCAGGGCTGGTGCTCTATCCACTGCGCCACCTAGCTGCCCCCCCCTTTTTTTTAATTCCTTTCATATAATATGCACTTCATTTCCCCTCCCCCCCAGGCTGGGGTTAAATGACTTGCCCAAGGTCACACAGCTGGGAAGTGTTAAGTGTCTGAGACCAGATTTAAACTCAGGTCCTCCTGAATTCAGGGCTAGTGCTCTATCCACTGCGCCCCCTAGCTGCCCCTAAAAAATATATTTGGTGAAATGGAAAAAATATATAATAAAGAAAGCAACTTCTTAAAAAAAAAATTAGATTTGGTGAAATGGAAAAAAGAAAACAACTACTTGAAAAATAGAATTGGTGATTATATCCCAAAGAGGTCTTAAAGGAGGAAAAGGGACCTGTATGTACAAAATGTTTGTGGCAACCCTTTTTGTAGTAGCCAGAAACTGGAAACTGAGTGGATGCCCATCAATTGGAGAATGGTTGAATAAATTATGGTATATGAATGTTATGGAATATTATTGTTCTGTAAGAAATGACCAACAGGATGATTTCAGAAAGGCCTGGAGAGACTTAGATGAACTGATGCTGAGTGAAGTGAGCAGAACCAGGAGATCATTGCATGTAAAGGGCTGAAACTCTTGAGTTAATGCACTGAGGTCAGACAATCAAGCACTTTCGGCTAATTACCTATTGGACACTACTCTCTAATAATATACTTGGAAAACGGCCCTTCCCACTATCCTGTGCTGGCTCAGTCATTCGGTGTATACAGAGAATTGTGGGAGGGACTAGGGGGTAGAGTGAGACTAGCCACAGTCACTTCTGGGCAAGAGATGAAGAGGTGAGGTTGCAGAGATCCTACGCGGCCATTCCCTTCACTTCTACTGCTAAAGACCAAGAATAAAGACAAGGACTTTTGCTTATCCTGACTCCGGCTGATTCTAAGGTATCCAGGGTGCTTAACTCAGTCATCACAATTGCACATGGCAACAATAAGATTAAACAATGATCAATTCTGATGGATTAAAAAATGATCAATGAAATGATTTGAGACAGTTTCAATGGTGTTATGATGAAGAGAGCCACCTGTACCCAGACAGGACTGTGGGAACTGAGAGGGGTTCACAACATAGCATTTTCACTCTTTTTTGTTGTTGTTTCCTTGCATTTTATTTTCTTCCTCATTTTTTTCTGGTTTGATTTGATTTTTCTTGTGCAGTAAGATAATTGTATAAATATGTATGCATATATTGGATTTAACATATATTTCTACCATGTTTAACATATATTAGACTATTTGCCATCTAGAGGAAGGATAAGGGAAAGGGGGGAAAATTGGAACATAAAGTTGTTGTGGAAGAATTATCCATGTTTTGAAAATAAACAACTTTAATAAAATAAATATATAAAATAAAAAAATTGGAAAAAACAGAATTGGTAAAATGGAAAAAGAGAACTCTTAAAAAAAAAAAAAGGAAATAAATTGCACATATTAATTTCAAAAGTGTACAATGACCCGTCAACTCTGAAGGACTTAGGATGAAAAATGTTATCCATACCCATAGAAAGAACTGATTGTGCCTGAATACAGACTGAAGCATGCTTTTTTTACCTTGAGTTTTTTTTTTTTTTGGGGGGGCTGAAATATTTGTTTTCTTTCATAACATGACTTTTATGGAAATGCTTTATATAAATTCACATGTGCTTTCTCAGTGAAGGGATGAGAAGGGAGGAAGGGAGAAAATTTGAAACTAAAAGTTTTAAAAACAAGTGTCAAAGATTGCTTTATATAACTGGAGAAAAAATAAAGTATTAAAAATATTAAATTAAATTAAAAGTGTCATGCTTGTCTATGGTTTCTTCTGAACTTTTCATGTTTAGTTTAAAAATATTTAAATAACCTTTTTTTTTCTTTTGTATCACCACTGCTAACTTAAATCTCTATCAAATTTCTTCCCCAATTAAAAACCAAGAGAAAGAGGGGGAAAAACCTTGTAATAAATAAACATAATTAAAAACAAATTTAAATGATGACCATGTCAAGGGGAAAAATGTCTCTTTCTGTGCCTTAAGCCTATCACTTCTCTGTCAGGAGATAGGTAATGTGCTTCACTATAGAGCCTACAGAGACATAGTTGGGCATTGTATTGATCCTTGTTGCAATGGATAAAATTTCAGACCTGGAGACAGGAGTTCAAATTTGACTTCAGGATATACTAGTCAAGTCATTTAAATTAATCCTGTCTGTCCCAATTTCCTCATCTGTAAAATGAGCTGGAGGAGGAAATGGAAAACCACTCCAGTATTTTTGCCAAGAAAACCCCAAATGGGATCATGAAGAGTCAGACATGACTGAAAATGACTGAACAAAGAATGGCAAAAGGATTATAAAAAGACAGAACTCAAGTCTAATGGAGAGACAATATAAACAACTATAATAAAAGATAACTTAGAGATAATATCTGTATACTTTTCCCTCATGTATTTTAATTATGAGAATTACCAAGATCTACTTACTTCATCCGCCTTTCTATGCTTTCCTTTTACCCTTCCTTTCCTTTTTTTTTCTTAAAACTTTCAGAATAGCATCTATCCAAATTCCAGGACTTCTGCTTATCTTCTTCTCCTTCTCCTTCTTCTTCTTTTTTTTTTTTTTTAATTTTCCTCAATATGCATTGAACACATCAAATTTCTGAAGGGATGTTTGTTTCTTCTCATTAAATAATGTTTACATTGCATCATTATATTGCCCCTTCTAATAATCCAAATAAATTTACCTTTCTCAATTTTTCTTGACTCATGTTTTCATTTCAAAGTTTTTACTCATCTCTGGTCTTTCCTCTGCTTGAAAAAATAGGTAGGCATAACTACCTATACATGTATATGTATATACATATGTATGCATAGTATTTATATATTCTATGGCAGGATCTGTTTTATATCACTCATCCTAAGTTCAACATTTATTGAGAACCTACTATATAATGTATGAACCTGAATAAAAGATGATATTAACTAGGAAAAAAAATGCTTGAAAAACCTTTATTTCATTAAAAATCTGTTTTTCCTGGGACACTGATGCATTGTTGGTGGAGTTGTAAAAGAATCCAACCATTCTGGAGAGCAATTTGGAACTATGCCCAAAAAGTTATCAAACTGTGCATACCCTTTGATCCAGCAGTGCTACTACTGGGCTTGTATCCCAAAGAAATACTAAAGAAGGGAAAGGGACCTGTATGTGCCAAAATGTTTGTGGTAGCCCTTTTCGTAGTGGCTAGAAGCTGGAAAATGAATGGATGCCCATCGATTGGAGAATGGTTGGGTAAATTATGGTATATGAATGTTATAGAATATTATTGCTCTGTAAGAAATGACCAGCAGGATGAATACAGAGAGGCTTGGAGAGACTTACATGAACCGATGCTGAGTAAAATGAGCAGAACCAGGAGATCACTATATACTTCAACAATGATACTATATGAAGATATATTCTGATTGAAATGGATATCTTCAACATAAAGAAGATCTAATTCAGTTCCAGTTGATCAATGATGGACAGAAACAGCTACACCCAGAGAAGGAACACTAGGAATTGAGTGTAAAATGTTTGCACTACTGTCTTTCTACCCAGGTTACTTATATCTTCGGAATCCAATTCTTACCGTGTAACAAGAAATTTGGTTTTACACACATATATTGTATCTAGGATATACTGTAACACATGTAACATATATGGGATTGCCTGTTATCTAGGGGAGGGAGTAGAAGGAGGGAAGGGAAAATTTGGAAAAGTGAATACAAGGGATAATGTAAAAAAAAAATTACCCATGTATATGTACTGTCAAAAAAATTATAATTATAAAATTAATAAAATAAAATAAAATATATTTTTTAAAAATCTGTTTTTCTCTTATAAGATTATACACAGGTTTTCAAAATAAAATATTCATGGTTTTAAACCCATATTTTTTGCCTTTTGGAATATTGAATTTCAAGTATCCTCTTTATTTAAAGTAGAAATTTCCAGTTTTGCCAGGTACTAATTGTGGTTCCTTGGTACTTAAATTGTTTTTTTCTGGATATTTGTAATATTTTTTTCTTTGACACTGAAGCTCTGCTTTTTGACCATGACATTCCTGGGACTTTTCCTTCTTTTGGCATTTCTTTCAGAAGATGAAACAGCATTGTTTCTATCTTTACTTTGTCTTCTGGTTCCTATGCCCAAAGGTCTAAAGAGCCAGAAACAATGGAAAATCAGAGTTAATCCCTCTATTTAAAAGCCAGGCTTTCCTAAGACTGTATCTGGTTCATACAAACTCAACAGATCAGAAAAAAAGGAACAAAACATTTCTCTCACTAAGTATCTTGTTTCTTCATCTCTTGTTGGATGTAGTGTCTCCTGGGGGAAGATGGCTAAGAACTGCTCAGGTGTCATCCATCTGTCTCAAAGCAACAATTTCCATCAATGCCAGCATGAGGCAACTTCCACCTTTTACAACCAGCCCAATCTCCTAACTGAAATATGAAGAACCTATGGTGCAAAGAGAAGCAAATTTCCCTTTAATCTCTAACCTTCTTCTGCTGTGCCTGTCTTGATGGGGAATGAATTTCTTTCAGCTGTGCAGATTCAACTTCCATATCCTGATGAATCCCTTTCCTGCCTCATCTCCACCTTTCAAAGGGAACTGTAGAGAAGCAAGGTCTCTCATCTGACCATGTACATCCCATTTCATATTTGCCATTAGCTGATTTCCAATTTCCTTTGAGAAGACTAGTAGAACCCTCTTCCCACTAATGCATTCCCGTGATTCTGAACTCCTCTAGGTCATCATCCAATTCATTATTCCCATCCCCCTCAACCGTCCTGCACCAAAGTGTCAACCAAAAATCATTTCCGTTGTACTTGATATGTGCCATTGGCAACATATTTTCACAAACCCCACTTCCAATCTGTTGACCAGACCTGTTGATTTCACCTTTATAGCACCTCTCAGATTATGACCCTTTCTTTCCTCTGACACTATCACAACTCTAGGACAAGTCCTCATCATTGTACTATTGCAAAATCCTATTGATAGGTCTACCTGCTTCGAATCTCTCCCCACTCCAATCTATCTTCCATTCAGCCATCAAAGTGATTTTCTTGTTTTCAGGTTCAAACATTTCACCCCATTCACAATTAATTCCAAGGCTCCCTATCACCTCTAGGATTAAATTAAATGCGAAATCTTCTCCTTGCCTTTCAAAGCCCATCATAACCTAGCCTCCTCTTACCTTTCCATTCTTCTTATACCTTATTTTCCAATATATATTTTTCTGTCCAATAACTAAAGCCTCCTGGCTGTTCCAGAAATAAAGCATTGGGCATTTTCTTTTTTTTTTTTTTTTTTTTTTTTTTTTTTGCCCAGGGTCACACAGTTAGGAAGTGTTAAATGTCTGAGACCAGATTTGAACTAGGGTCCTCCTGAATTCAAGACTGGTGCTCTATCCACTGCGCCACCTAGTTGCCCCAGCACTGGGCATTTTCTTTGGCTATTTGAAATACATCAGTCTTCTGTTCTGACTTCCCTGATTTTAAATACCAACTAAAATTCTTTTTCAAGAAGTCTGTTCCAACTTCTTGCAGTTCTAGTGCCTTTCCTGTTATTTCTTATTTATCCTGCTTATACCTTGTTTATATATATTTGTTTACAAGTTGTCTCCCCTAACAGATTTTGAGCTCCTTAAAAGGGTGGACACCATCTTTTGTCTTTTTTTACAGCCCCAGTACTTAACACAGGGCTTGACAAAATAGTAAGTACTTAATGTTTTCTGACTGATTCATTGATAACTAGATCTCTTGAGTGGAAGAGGTTGCTCCATTCCTGCTGGGTCAAAAGGTATGTCTTTACCCTTTCTTTTTTTTTTTTTTAATTTTAAAATTTTAATTTATTTTTTAACACGCATTGCTTTATGAATCATGTTGGGAGAAAAACAGAGCAAAAGGGAAAAACTGTGGGAGAGATTAAAAAAAAAACAGAAAAGAAGCAAACATAGCATGTGTTGATTTACATTGTCTCCTTAGTTTTTAGTTTTTTGTTTTTTTGTTTTTGTTTTTTTTTCTGAATGTAGATGGCATTTTCTGTCCAAAGTCTATTGGGATTGCTTTGAATCACTGAACCACTGAAAAGAACCATGTTTTTCATAGTTGATGATCACACATTCTTGCTGTTATCGTGTACAACGTATTCCTGATTCTGCTTGTTTCACTCAGCATCAATTCATGTAAATCTTTCCAGGTCTTTCTAAAAATCAGCTTATTCATTTTTTTTAATAGAACAATAATATTCTGTTACCTTTATATACTACAACTTGTTCAACCATTCCCCAATTGATGGGCATGTATCATTTTCCAATTCTTTGCTACCACAAAAAGCTGCTACAAATATTTTTGCACATGTGGGACCTTTTCCTTCCTTTATGATTTCCTTGAGATACAGACCCACAACTTTTGTAACAGCTTTAAGGGACTAAGCCTTCCATGAGACTCTCTCCCTATTGAAATATAATTAAACCCTTCCCTTTTTCCCTCCCACACATTCCAGTACTGGATATTGCATGATTCATAAATTTCAATTCCCTTGACTCAGTTAGAGTCACATTCTTCCTACTTTGGTAGTTCTCTTTATTTCAGGTTGAAAATAAATGGAGAAGTGGTAAGATAGTTATGTAGGGTAAATCTGGAAGTGGTAATCTCAAGCAAGGAGTACACTGACTTTCTAATGACATCAGTGAGTTTGGAGAGATAGTGACAAAGAAGATTAATTATGTAAGAAGGTGACCCATTTGTCTGTTCATATCCTTTCACAAATTTATCAGTTGGAAAATGACTTGTATTCTTATAAATTTGACAGTTCTTTACATATTTTAGAAATGAGACCTTTATCAGAAATAACAACTGTAAAGATTTTTTCCGAGCTTTGTATTTCCTTTTTAATCTTGTTTGTTGGTTTTGTTTGTGCAAAATCTTTTTTATTTTTAATTAAAGCTTTTTATTTTTTAAATACATGCATGGATAATTTTTAACATTCACTCTTGCAAAACTTTGTGTTCCAAATTTTTTTCTCTTTTTCCCCCACCCTCTCCCCTAGATGACAAGTAAACTCATATATGTTAAATGTGCAATTCTTCTACATATATATTTCCACACAGATCATACTACATAAAAAAAATCAGATCAAAAGGGAAAACAATGAGAAAGAAAACAAAATTCAAACAAACAATAAAAAGAGTGAAAATACAATGCTGTCATCCACACTCAGTTCCCAGTCCTCTTTCTGGGTGCAGATGGCTCTCTTCATCATAAGGTCATTGGAACTAGTCTCAATCATCTCATTGTTGAAAAGAGCCATGGCCATCAGAATTCGTTATCATATAATCTTACTATTGCTGTGCATAATGATATACTGGTTCTGCTCATTTCATTTAGCATCAGTTATGTAAGTACAGATTTCTCTGAAATCATCCTGCTGATCATTTCTTATAGAATAATAATAGTCCATAACATTCATATACCATAACTTATGCAGTCACTCTCCAACTGATGGTCATCCCCTCAGTTTCCAATTTCTTGCCACTACAAAAAGGGCTGCCAGAAACATTTTTGGTGCAAAAACTTTTTAATTTAATGTAATAAAAATTGTCCATTTTACCTTTCTTAATGTTCTCTAGTTCTTCTTTGGTTATAAATTCTTCCCTTCTCCAAAGATCTCATAGATAAATTATCCCTTGTTCTCCTATTTGATTTATGGTCTCAGCCTATATGCTCAAATCATGTATCCATTTTGACCTAAAATATGATATAAAGTGTGACATGTAGCTCTATTCCATATTTCTGACATTACTTTCCAATTTTCCCAGTAATTTTGTCAAATACTGAGTTCTTATTCCAGAAACTGGAGTTTGAGGATATTTTTATCCTTTCTTATTTAAAAATACAATAGATGGTCTTTTTTTAAAAAATAAATTTTTATTGATTTTTTTTTAATTAAGGGTTTTTATTTACAAAACATATGTATGGGTAATTTTTCAACATTAATCCTTGCAAAACCTTGTGTTCCAAATTTTCCCCTCCTTCCCCCACCCCTCCTAGATGGCAAGTAATCCAATACATGTTAAATATGTTAAAATATATGTTAAATCCAATATATGTATACATATTTATCAATTATCTTGCTGCACAAGAAAAATCAATAAAGGAAAAAAAATGAGAAAGAAAACAAAATGTAAGCAAACAACAATAGAAAGAGTGAAAATGCTATGTTATAGTCCACATTCAGTTCCCACAGTCCTCTCTCTGGATATAGATAACTCTCTTCATCACCAGATCATTGGAACTGACCTGAATCATCTCATTGTTGGAAAGAACCACATCCATTAGAATTGATCATCATACAATCTTGTTGTTGCCAGATACAATGATCTTCTGATTCTGCTCATTTCACTTAGCATCAGTTCATGTAAGTCTCTCCAGGCCTCTCTAAAATCATCCCTGCTGATTGTTTCTTACAGAACAATTATGTATCATAACATTCATATACCATAACTTATTCAGCCATTCTCCTACTGATGGGCATACTCTTAGCTTCCAATTTCTTGGCACAGTTTCTTTCCCTCCTTTAAGATCTCTGTGAGATATAAGCCCAGTAGAAACACTGCTGGATCAAAGGATATGCACAGCTTGATAACTTTTTGAGTATAGGAGTATAGTTCCAAATTACTCTCCAGAATGGCTGGATCCGTTCACAACTCCATCAACAATGTATCAGTGTCCCCGTTTTCCCACATTCCCTCCAACATTTATCATTATCTTTTCCTGTCTTCTTAGCCAATCTGAGAGGTGTGTAGTGGTATTTCAGAGTTATCTTAATTTGCATTTCTCTGATCAATAGTGATTTAGATCATCTTTTCATGACTAAAAATGGTTTTAATTTCTTCATCTGAAAATTGTCTGTTCCTATTCTTTGACCACTTATCAGTTGGAGAATGGCTTCATTTCTTATAAATTTGAGTCAATTTTCTATATATTTTAAAAACTCATTTCTAAAATATGAGGCCTTTATCAAAACCTTCAGTAGATTCTCATAATGGTTAAAGCAGTTATATCTACATTTAGGACTTTGGACCTGGGCTTTGTTCCCTCTCCCTGAATCTCTCTGAAAGTCAATTTATTTATTTATCTAATCACATGGAGGAGGCTCCAGGTTAGAATCCCTTAATCTCCATATGTTGCCAGTCTGCTCTCCACTGCCTCATTATAAATTGCTGTGTATAGTTGGGATCCTCCAGGTCAATAAATGTGGAAGCTTTCCTTCCCCTCTTGGACTAGGTTTTGCACTGCATGTGCAAACCAAGCACCTGAAGTCTTTCAGACTAAGGCATCAGTTGTCTGCTCTACTCAAAGCAGGTAGCTATGAGGACTCAAAGGTATAAGGCAATCTCTGTTCATGTTGGGAACCTCTAGCTGCCCCTGATGTTCCCCATCTTTGCAAGGGAAAATTACTTCTCTTTCTTTTTTTTGAATTGCATATACAATAACTACACAGGATGAGTATTAATGTAAGATCCATGTATTTTAGATAACATGAACATAAAATGAAAAAAAAAAAATTCCTGTCTGCTTGGCTAGCAGCCAAAAAGAGGGCAAACAAAAAGGAAGGAAGACAGAGCTTGAGATTGATTATCAGTAGGAAAATCTTTTTTTCCTTATTGGCAAAAAGGAATTGTAGGCTAGCATGAACTCCCTCACTGCACCTCACTATCTCTACTTCTCTCAATTTGTAACTATTAAGCAATACAGATCCAGTCCCATTCACAACAAATGAAAGAAATACTTTCATTTTCTCCTATTCCTGGCCATCACTTTCTTATATTGATCCGACTCTTTAAAAAAAATTTTTAATAGCATTTTATTTTTCAAAATACATGCAAAGATAGTTTTCAACATTCACCTTTACAAACCTTGTGTTCTAAAATTTTCTCCTTCTCCTCCTCCCTTCCCCTTCCTCAGGACAGCAAGCAATCTGATGGAAACGCCATCACTTCATTTATATCGACACAATCTTCCATCAGATTTTCATGGCCTCTCCTGATTCTACTTGTGATGGTTTCTCCTCCTTCCCAGATATTCATCAGAGATCATTCAAAGGAACTTGAAGAATGCTGAATAAATTGCCTGACTAGTAAATAGGTACTTGGATTCCTCAAGATCAATCATAGGAAAGTAAGCTTTTATTAAGTACCTACTATGGGGCAAGCACTATATTAAATCTTAGGGATACAAATATAAAAAGCAAGACAGTCCTTGTTTTCATGGAGTTTACATTCAAATAGGAGACAACGAGTGGTCAGGGAATATTCTAGTTTGGGAATTCATAAGGAAAATGAATTGAGATGACCTTGATTTGATTTCTGTTACCAGACTAGAGATATAAAGAGAAATACAAGGACAAAGATACACGCAGTCATAGTCAGAGAGCAGTACAATCATTTGGGTTCATATGAAGAATCTCACTTATCCAGATCCCAGAGCCCAAAGGCCTGAATTATAGGGTCAAGTGAGAGATGGAGGAACAGCATGAAATGGCCAGAAAACATCCTGGGAGTCTAGGTCCAATTAGATGTGAATAATTCCTATGCCTAAGCTATTTAGGCAAGGTCATGCCAAGTACATGAATAGGCCTAGGAAATAAAGACTGATGAAAATAAAGATTACTCCAATAAGATTTTTTCATGTTTTTTCAAGCTTTTTTGATTGATTAGGCTATATAATCTTTTAACCTTTCCCGGAGGGTTGTAAAATTGTGCATATCCTTTGATTCAGCAGTGTCACTATTGGATCTGTATCCTAAAGAGATTATTCAAGAGGGAAAAAGACACACATATGCAAAAATGTTTGTAGTAGCAAGGAATTAGAAATTGGGAAATGCCTGAGTAAGTTATGGTATATAAATGTAATAGACTATTATTGTTGTATAAGAAATGATGAGCAAACTGATTTCAGAAAAGCTGGAAAGACTTACATGAACTGACACTGAGTGAAGTGAGCAGAACCAGAAGAACATTGTATACAGCAATCACAAGATTATATGATGATCAACTGTGATGTACTTGGCTCTTAGCAATTCAGTGATCCAAGGCAATTCCAATAGACCTTGGATGGAAAATGCCATACACATCCAGAAAGAGAACTATGAAGACTGAATGTGGATCAAAGCATAGTATTTTCATCTTTTTTTGTTTGTTTCTTTGCTTGCTTTTCTCTTGTTTTTTTTTTTGTTTTGTTTTTTGTTTTTCTCTTTTGATCTTTCTTGTATGACATGGTAAGTCATGGAAATATGTTTAAAAGGATTACAAATGTTTAGTCTATATCAGATTGCTTGAGATCTTGGGGAGGGAGGTGGAGATAAAGGAAGGAAGAAGAAACTAATTTTTTGCATATGTGAGTCCCCTTCTGTTTTTTTATGATCTCTTTAGGACACTGCTGGATCAAAGGATATGCACAGTTTGATAGCCCTTTGGGAATAATTCCAAATCAGTCTCAGAATGGTTGGATCAGTTCACCACTATACCAAAAATGCATGAGTGTCCCAGTTTTCCCATATCCCCTCCAACATTTATCATTAGTTTTTTTGTCACCTCAGCCAATCTAGGAGGTATTAAGTGATACTTCAGAATTGTCTTAATTTGCATTTCTCTAATCAATAGTGTTCTAGAACATTTTCTTTTATGACTAGAAATGGCTTCGATTTCATTGTTTGGAAATTGTCTTATTTCAGATTTCTTAGTTATTAGGAAGTTTTTCTTTACATTAGATTGATATCTGTATTCTTTTAACTTCTCCCTTTGTATTCAGGTTCTATTCTCCGAGCCAAGCAAAACAAATCTAATCTCTATAATTTCCTCTATAGAAGAGTGTTATTAACAGAATCTTTCTCATAAAATTGTTATAAGGAACAAATGAGATATTATATAGCAGGTAGTAAAAATTATGATCTATGATCCTTTTTATAATTATAACTTTTTTTTTGACAGTACACATGGATGGGTAATTGTTTACAACATTATCCCTTGTACTCACTTCTGTTCTGATTTTTCCCTTCCTTCCCTCTACCCCCTCCCCTAGATGGCAGGCAGTCTTATACATGTTAAATATGTTATAGTATATCCTAGATACAATATATGTGTGCAGAACCGAATCTTGTTGCACAGGAAGAATTGGATTCAGAAGGTAAAAATAACCTGGGAAGAAAAATAAAAATGCAAACAGTTTACACTCATTTTCCAGTGTTCCTTTTCTGGGTGTGACTGATTCTGTCCATCATTGATCAATTGGAACTGAATTAGATCTTCTCTTTGTCAAAGATATCTACTTCCATCAGAATACATCCTCATACAGTATTGTTGTTGAAGAGTATAATGATCTCCTGGTTGTGCTCATTTCACTCAGCATCACTTCATGTAAGTCTCTCCAAGCCTCTTTGTATTCATCCTGCTCATCATTTCTTACAGAACAATAATATTTCATAGTATTCATATACCATAATTTACCCAACCATTCTCCAATTGATGAACATCCATTCATTTTCCAGTTTCCAGCCACTACAAAACGAGCTGCCACAAACATTTTGGCACATATAAGGACCTTTCCCTTATTTAGTGTTTCTTTGGGATATAAGCCCAGTAGTAGCACTGCTGGATCAAAAAGTATGCCCAGTTTGATAACTTTTTGGGCATAATTCCAGATTACTCTCCAGAATGGTTGGATTCGTTCATAACTCCACCAACAATGTATCAGTGTCCCAGTTTTCCCACATCCTCTCCAACATTCATCATTATTTTTTCCTGTCATCTGAGCCAATCTGACAGGTGTGTAGTGACATCTCAGAGTTGTCTTAATTTGCATTTCTCTGATCAGTAGTGATTTGGAACACTTTCATATGAGTGGAAATAGTTTCAATTTCATCATCTGAAAATTGTCTGTCCTATGATCCTTCTTAAAAATTTTTTTTTGCAATGCAGTTGGGGTTAAGTGACTTCCCCAAAGTCACCCAGGTAGTAAGTATTGTGTCTGAGGTTCAATTTGAACTCAAGTCCTCCTGACTCCAGGGCTGATGTCCCTCTAGCTACCCCACTTCCTATAGAACCTTGGGAATTATTTCATTTCCCTGGAGTTCAGTTTCCTTCTCTGTAAACTAAAAGGGTTCATTAGATACTTGTAAAATCCTTTCAAGTTCTAAATCCTCTGATAACCTTTCAAATGTTTAAAGACAAATTCTGTATTCCCCAAAAAGAGATAAATTCTATAACAGGGGTATTCAGATTTTATCCCTACTAAAAACTTTTTCTTTCCTTTCCACTCATTAGTTTTCTAGAACTATGGTAAATTCTAAAAATGACTTGACAATGAACACTTTAACTTATTTGCAAATAAATACCTACTACAAGGGTATAAATAAAAGTAGGTAGATAGTGTGGATATTTCTATAAAGGTGGGTTCCCCAAACACAATTTCATAGATTGAGGGATAACTTGGTGGTAGAATTTCAGATTATGCACATACAACCCTATGCCCTGAAGTCATCTTCTTTCCAAAGAAGATTCTTTTCTCCTTCCACAAAAATCAGAAGATTGACATTATAGTCTGCCTCTGAATAATCAAATAAAAATATTTTCTTTAGAACTTTGTCATCAATTTACTAAGCCAAGGGACATAAATGTCTTTAATCTCAGTATAGTTATTTATAAATTTTAGCTTTGGTGATGACAAATGCTTCAAAAAAGATTAAATGGTCTCTCCTATTAATATCAAGCTATCTTACTAAAATGTAAATATCTTATTTCAAAAAAAAATATATTTTCCTAATGTTTAGTACTCTTGTTCTGCAGAAATGACTATGTACAGTATTGATTAATAGTTCAACTCTCAAACTCTGGTGCATAAAGTTTAAATCTAACCTGCAATTGAAAGTAAATTGGGATGAGGCAGATTTAAGCAAGAGTGGGAATTCTGGTAGATTTATAATCCAGAAGACTACAATCTAAAAAATCTTGGTTCTTATAATCCAGTGTATAATTTCCTATTAAAAAATTAGGAACTTAATTTCTGGTGTATTCTTATTTAGGATTTCAAAAATCTTCAAGTTTATATTTTACAGAAAAGCTCCCCACTTTTCCTGATAATCAGATATTCCATATTGTAGCAACTGACAAACTTGGGAAAAAACAACTAGGAAACCTGGGTCTCTTGAGCTGAAATATAAACTCTTTTATGTTTCTGGAACCTAATGTATTTTTTAACTGATAATTTTTTTTTTTTTCAAAAAAGAAGACATAAGGGCCAAATATAACTAAATTTCAGACAGGGCTAGAGATAGGGGAAAAAAAGCATCTTATTTGTTGTTTCTTAGGGTTACCATGATCAGGAATTATACTATATAGAATGGGCAAGAATGAGTTATGATTGGCTAGTTAAAGATTGAGTGTATTTTATTCCTTACTTTTTATGTTTGATTTTGTTAAATTAAATTGTCTCAATCTTAATCTCTGTCTCTCCTTTCCTCCCCTCATATACATCCAAACTTAAAAGGAACAGAAAACTTACTCAATTCAATTTTAATTGCTTAATTTAATACTGAGACTTTGCAAATATTCACATTATAAATGTGCATACTATTCTTTTATTTGTCTTGTTTTAAATTCTTTCATGTAGTATTGACTCCTAGGCAAACCCTTCATGACCCCATTTGGAGTTTTCTTAGCAAAAATACAGGAGAGGTTTTGCCATTTCCTTCTTCAGCTCATTTTGCAAATGAAGAAACTGAAACAAATAGTATTAAGGGACTTGTACAAGGTCACATAGCTACTGTCTGAGGCCAGATTTGTGCTCCATCCACTGTGCCACCTAGTTGCCCTAATTAAGTAATGCCTTAATTCCCTATATCTAGAATATAGTCCACACCTTTCTTTTGTTACACTGTTGCATAACTGATAACTTTGATATTTATTTAAACCTAGGAAGTTACTGGTTGTGTAATTTGACAGTGTAACAAATAATAATAATAAAAAAAAGAGATTAATTATTTTCAATATTACAGCTATGAGAGATCACAAGCTATTCTTGATTTCTCCTCCTTTCTGGAAAAGAGTTCTACCATTTAGGTCTTTAAGGACAGGAGCCAAAGTTCTTCAAAAATTCTCTCTCTTTAATGTTTCTTTGAAAGATAAAACAATCCCCTTTTCCCACCCCCTCCATCAGTGGGGAGAAGAAACATCTTTCTCTCTGAATTATATTCAATTTCTTTTCATGCATGACTGATAATAGTCTGTCCAAATGACAGTTAAACTTTGTCTTTCAATCTTACCTGGCCTTTTAAATATATAGTAATTATATATATAGTATCTGTGAGAGACATTATTGAAGCTTGTGTCACAGAAGGATAAAAAAAAAAATCCTCATGAAATTGAGCTGCTCCTACCATTGTCTTTATGTCTGGGATGCAAAGAACCTGACCTATGCTAATCTGTAAATTCCTCTTTTGCTTACTGATGACTAAGTGAATAATTATGGTTGTTCTTCAAAAGCTAACCAAAAAAAATTTTTTTTTCTATCACAATTGACAGAATGTTTCTGTTTCTTTTATGAATTTTTCTCATACTTAACCTGGCAATTTCTTTTCTCTTGGAAGATTCTGTCAGTTAAATGAGGGAAGAAGCATTTAATGTTTGTCAAGTATTTTCCAACTCCTGCCAGTCCAGGTTGAGCCGCTTTCTTTGCCAATTCTCTGTCACCATGGCTGCACATGATGTGTTTGGTCTTCGACTTTGTACTCTACAACAACAGAAATTACTAGCAAATGCAAGAAAGAAGTCTGGAACAGTACAATCTACTTCCACATAGACTAATAGCTGATATAAACATCTAATGGCATGATTAGTCCAGGATATAGATATTTGTGAAACTTTTATAATGAGAGATAAGAAACCTTTTCTAAAACTGTTACTAAGGGGATGTCCTTAAGTTAAACAAATAATAATATAAAAACAGAGGGAAAGGAAATATACCAAGAATTAGGAAAGTGTATATAGAGGATTCTTATAAAAGTTTTTGCAGTATGAAGACAGTCTCTCCTGTCAATTCTTTTGTATAAAAGAAATCATCAGACATTTGGTATTATACTCTTTTAACAGATTTTCCTGTCTCCAAACCACTCCATCCTAAACAATACTATCAAATTAAATTTCCTAAAACAAATCTTTGCTTCCAAACAAGAACTCTATGTTTAAAAAAACAACAACTTTCATAATAGCTTCTATCAAATCAAATCTACATTAAATCAAGAGCCATTGTGGTACACTGAGAAGAAAGAACTTAGAATCAGGAGACCTGAGTTTTAGTTCTATTTATTACTTGACCTTTTATGGCCTTAGGTTAGTCACGTTTCTTTTCTGGCCTCAGTTCTCTCCTGTGTAAAATTAAAGTTTTAAACTAAATGATCTCTACGCTTCATTCTGCCTCTAAATACTAAATTCTAATTGTGTGGTACGGAAATGGTGAGGGGTCACCATTTAATAAAAAAGCTGGAGAGAGCTCTAGAGAAAATCAAAAGTTTATTGTACATTCTCTCGAGAAGGGTGTCCCACCCTTCGAGCAGACAATCTAAGAGAGGAAGCGCCTCCTGTGGGCAGGACAGCCCCTTTCATCCCTAACGCAAAACACCCCCTCCCACCACTGACCCTCATCCTCATTGGCTGAGAGTCTTACATTCTAAACTCGTGATCTGCCCATGAAATTGAACTTGACCAATAAGTACATAGTTGCCCATATTTAGCTGAAATAGGGAGGAGGTATCATGAGAGGGGAACTCAATTATGCCCTTGACTCGATGTTCACAGTCCTTCAGGCCTACTCAAACTCTGAAGTAGATGAAGCCTTACTCGATTTTCACAACTGTCTTGAAAGATCTCACCTCATCTCATTCATAATCCTATGATTTCAGTATAACTGCCTTATCTTTTTATTTTTTTTATTTTATTTTATAATTATAACATTTTTTTGACAGTACATATGCATGGGTAATTTTTTACAACATTATCCCTTGCACTTACTTCTATTCAGATTTTTTCCCTTCCTCCCCCAACCCCCTCCCCCAGATGGCAAGCAGTCCTATATATGTTAAATATATTACAGTATATTCTAGATACAATATATGTGTGTAGAACCGAATTTTTTGTTGCACAGGAAGAATTGGATTCAGAAGGTAAAAATAACAGTTTACATTCATTTCCCAGTGTTCCTTTTCTGGATGTAGCTGGTTCTGTCCATCATTAATCAATTGGATTATCTTTTTCAATTATCTTTTTCAAAAAGCTTATTGGACAAATCACTATTGATCAGAGAAATGCAAATTAAGACAACTCTGAGGTATCATTACACACCTGTCAGATTGGCTAAGATGACAGGAACAAATAACGATGAATGTTGGAGGGGCTGTGGGAAAACTGGGACACTGATGCATTGTTGGTGGAGTTGTGAAAGAATCCAACCATTCTGGAGAGCAATCTGGAATTATGCCCAAAAAGTTATCAAAATGTGCATACCCTTTGACCCAGCCATACTACTACTGGGCTTATACCCCAAGGAACTACTAGAGAAGGGAAAGGGTCCTGTATGTGCCAAAATGTTTGTGGCAGCCCTTTTCATAGTGGCTAGAAGCTGGAAGATGAATGGATGTCCATCAATTGGAGAATGGTTGGGTAAACTATGGTATATGAATGTTATGGAATATTATTGTTCTATAAGAAATGACCAACAGGAGAAATACAGAGAGGCTTGGAGAGACTTACATCAACTGATGCTGAGTGAAACGAGCAGAACCAGAAGATCATTATACACTTCAACAATGATACTGTACGAGGATGTATGCTGATGGAAGTGGATTTCTTCAACATAGAGAAGAGCTAATCCAATTCCAATTGATTAATGATGGACAGAACCAGCTACATCCAGAAAAGGAACACTGGGAAATGAATGTAAACTGTTATTTTTACCTTCTGAATCCAATTCTTCCTGTGCAACAAAAAATTTGGTTCTACACACATATATTGTATCTAGAATATATTATAATATATTTAACATATAAAAGACTGCTTGCCATCTGGGGGAGGGGGTTGGGGGAGGAAGGGAAAAAATCTGAATAGAAGTAAGTGCAAGGGATAATGTTGTAAAAAATTACCCATGCATATGTACTGTCAAAAAATGTTATAATTATAAAATAAAATAAAAAATTAAAAAAAAAAAAAAAGAAAAAAAAAGAAATCTGTCTTTTCACAAATAAAGAAAAAAGCATGGTAAAAAAAAAAAAAAAAAAAAAAAAAAAAAAAAAAAGCTTATTGGAAAAAAAATAAAGGTCAACAAAACTAGCCAACACAGCGACCAAACCCAATATTACAGTGTTTCATGGATCCATAGTTGGAAAGGAAAGAGGGGCACTAATTTTTTGGTTTTTTTAAAATTTGGAACAATTTTTAATATGGCTACTAATAGCTCTTAATTATTCTTGTGAGAACTAATTTTTTTTCAAATCCTTTGATGACTTATCTATTTGAGAATGAATTTTGGTTTTATATATGATAGACCAAGGATTGGATCTATGATTTCATTGGTACAAAAAAATCTTGGATGAAATAACTCTTTCAACCAATTATTTTCTCTGGAATGTATAGTTTTAAAGAGTTGCCTAGGCAGCTGAGAGGTTTTATTGTGATTTTTTTCCAGGGTCAAAGAGCCAGTATATGTTAATATACGTGAACCCAGGTTTTTGTAGTTCCTAAGAATTCATATTATGAAATACATTTGACATATGTGATATATAATCCACACATACATATATCATATAAAATGTTATAATGCTTTACATTTGTGTCAATTCCTGATTCAGCTTGAATAAGATTTGAGTTTACCAATTCTGTTCCTTTTAGTAAGATAGAGGATTCCCAATAGGCCTTATCAATTGCTCTGACACTTCTTAACATCTTCCAGACTTTTTCACCTACCATGTCTTTAAAAAAATAATCTCCAGGGGCAGCTAGATGGCACAGTGGATAGTGTGTAAGCCCTAAGTTCAAATCTTCCTAGCTGTGTGACTCTGGACTAGTCATTTAACCCTAATTGCCTCAGCAAAAAAAAAAAGAAGAAAAAAAATAATCTCCATACTCCAAGTACTATCATCTGACCTACATAAGGATGGGGTGGATTTCTCTAAAGCTGAACTAACTAGAAAGACAGTTAGGCTTTTCCATTAACTCTGCAATAGGACTTTCATTTTAAATATATATATATATATCTTTACATATATATATATATATATACATATATATATATATATCTTTTTATTTTCAAAATATGTACAATAGTTTTCAACATTTATCCTTACAAAACTTTGTATTCCAAATTTTTTCCCAACCTTTCCATCCCCTCCCCAAAGAGCAAGTAATACCATGCATGATAATATGTATAATTTTTCTATACAAATTTCCACATTTATCATGTTGCACAAAAAAAAAAAAAATCACATGAAAAAAGAAAAAATTAAAAAGAAAAAAAACAACAACAAAGGTAAAAATACCATGTTGTGATCCCCATTCAGTCCCCATAGTCCTCGTTCTGGATGTAAATGGTTCTTTCCATCACAAGCCTATTAGAATTGGCCTGAATCACCTCAGTGTTGAAAAGAAACATGCTGGACTTTCTTTAATGTCCTATTTCTCCCAGTTAGAGTATACTCTCCTTGAGAGGAGGAAATTCCTTGTTTTTGTAGTCCTTGGCACATATTTAGTACTTTATAAATGCTTTTTCTTTCATTCTGTCTTTCATCTTGATTATCAAATGCTTTCTAAAGATATTTGGTGCAAATATTTTCCCAATTTACTTCTTTCTTTTCCTAGTTGAATTCACTTTATCCTTGTAAAATTTTTATATTTTCATATAATAGGAATTATCTATTGTTATTTATTCCTTGTTTTTCCAATTTTCTTTTTTATATAAATTTGACAACATCAATAAACCTAACATTATAAACATAGAAAAAGAGACTCATTTATGAAACCATAAATCACCATTATTTTAATTTGTATTTATAACATTTAATACTCATACCAACATTGTCCTGAATATATCCCCTTATAAACTTCTCACTTCTATGTATTAAAAAAAGTTTACTATCTACTCAAAAATCACCAATATACATATCTTTCCCCATATAAAGGCCAAAAAAATGACAACTGTATTAAAAACTATGAATCTACTGAATTTTTTTTATTATAGCTTTTTATTTACAAGATATATGTATGGGTAATTTTTCAGCATTGACAACTGCAAAACCTTTTGTTCCAATTTTTCCCCTCCCTTCCCCTATCCCCTCCCCCAGATGTCAGGTTGACCAATACATTTTAAATATGTTAAAGTATAAGTTAAATACAATATATGTATACATGTCCATACAGTTATTTTGCTGTACAAAAAGAATCGGACTTTGAAATAGTGTACAATTAACCTGTGAAGGAAATCAAAAATGCAGGCAGACAAAAATAGAAAGATTGGGAATTCTATGTAGTGGTTCATAGTCATCTCCCAGAGTTCTTTCACTGGGTGTGGCTGATTCAATTCATTACTGCTCTATTGGAACTGATTTGGTTCATCTCTTTGTTGAAGAGGGCCATGTCCATCAGAATTGATCATCATATAGTATTGTTGTTGAAATATATAATGATCTCCTAGTCTGCTCATTTCACTCAGCATCTAGTTCATGTAAGTCTCTTCAGACCTTTCTGAAATCGTCCTGCTGCTCATTTCTTACAGAACAATAATATTCCATAATATTCATATACCACAATTTATTCAGCCATTCTCCAATTGATGGGCATTCACTCTGTTTCCAGTTTCTTCAAAGAGGGCTGCCACAAACATTCTTGCACAAACAGATCCCTTTCCCTTCTTTAAGATCTCTTTGGTAAAGCCCAGTAGTAATGCTGCTGGATCAAAGGATATGTGCTGTTTGATAACTTTTTGAGCATAGTTCCAAGTCGCTCTCCGGAATGGCTGGATATATTCACAATTGCACCAATAATCTATCAGTGTCCCAGTTTTCCCACATCCCCTCCAGCATTCCACATTATCTTTCCCTGTCATTCTAGCCAAAATTTAACATGTTACTGCCTACATTGCTCAGCTTGTATGTGTGCCCTCTTGAACTTCCTTCTGCCCTTTTTTATACATTTTAAAAATGTTTCTTTGATCTTTTATTTCCTTTTCTTTTTAACTTTAATACTCTCCCCCTAAGTCTTCAATTCACCTCTCCCCCTCCCCATCAAATGAAAACTCTCTCTTATAATAAATAAATAAAGTCAAACAAGATAAATCCACATATTGGCTATGTCTGAATTTGGACATCTCATCCTGTAAATATGTAAATACAGGCCATTACCTCTTTGTTAAGAGACAAGTCAAATGCTTTATCATCAGTCTTCTGAACTCTTAATCATTGCATTGATCAGAAATTTCAATTTGTTTTGTACTGAAATGGTGAAGTAAAATGGTATAAATTGTTTTTCTGGTTCTTGTCATTTTATTCTGTATCCATTCATATAAGTCATTTTTCATAAGGCTTTTTTCTGAATCCTTCCTTTTCATCATTTTTAGTTTCATCATTTCATTCACAATAATATTCCATTACATTAGTATACCATAATTTATTGAACGATTTCCTAATTAATATATCACTTGTTTGGTTAAAGAACTCTCTTCACAGTCATAATTTATTAAAAGGCCCTTTCTACAAATAAGTTTCAAGGTCTTACATGTTCTATTCTTAAAATTGATTTCTTCATGTCTAAAATGATGGGGTTGGAGTAGATGATCTTCAGAGCTAATCCTAACTCTAAATCCTCTTTGGCTAATTCCTTTTCAGCACATTGGTTGAATTCCACTACTTGAATTAAACTGAACAATTTACTGTTCTGTAAATATATTCTCTCCATGCATCTGCTCATGCTATTTTTACTACTAGGAATTCCTTTCTCATCTGTTTATTTGTTGAAACTGTACCATAGATATTTGACAATATATCCTATATATTCAACTAGACTATTTAGCTTCATGAGGGAAGAGACTCTGTCTTAGATAAATTTTGTAGTTCATCGTAGCTGACACAATGCTTTACACATAGTCATGTAATAGTTATATCTTATACATATACCACATTAAATTGTGTTATAGTTATTGAATCAGAGGAATACAGATTTAGAGCTTGTAGGGCCCATTATCAAGAGAAATCCTTCTAGACCTCATTATGGATGAAGAAAACTTGATCCAGAGAGGGTAAAATGGCTTGCCCAATATTATCAATATTACCAGCTAATAAAAAGTAGATGCTCTTATAATTGTCATATATCTTCTTCTATACTGTTAACTCCTGATAAACAGGGAAATTGCTTGTTATCTTTGTATCTCATCCAAACTAGATAATATAGAACTAGGAGTAGTACAATTGACATTTGATTTGATCTCAACAAGCAGGAAATGAAAAAAGGAGTAATTTTTAACATTAAAAATAAAATCAACATACCTATTTTTAATGCCAGGAAATTCTGCTGTCTAAAACAAATAATTATTTACTTTGTGATAAGAAAAAAAGCTACAATAAAGGTTCAATGAATCTAGAGGTCAATAATCCATAGGGGAAGAAGAGGAAATGACATTTTCCCCCATGAACTTAATCAAAAACAAAGAATGTAATATATAAAGAATAAAGAGAAATGTAAAACTGTGAATTTCTTTTACAGAGTTGGTGACCCTGAACAACTCATTTAACCTCACACTGCTATAAGCAACATTCTAAGATTATTAAATTGCAGAGGTGTTTATTTGCATTGGTAGTAAGAATTTCCTCAACTTCTTCATCTGGGAGTTTTCTATCCCAGTGACATAACAGCTCTAATTCCTATCCCTTTTTTATATAAGTTTAAGGCAATAACAAGATTGCTTTGTTTGTATTCTTCTCAGTACTTTATTTTCATCTCTATGTAAAATATGTGTGGGTAGTAAACTGTTATCTAATATGAGATCTGGTCCACTCTCTCTTTGAGGGAGGCTGCAAGAAGAGTAGGAGGAAGGCTTTGGTTTCACCACCAAGCAAGGAAGGGGCAAGAAAGATCTAGGATATTAAGAGCTGAATGATCTCCACTCTCATTTCTAGATATAGGTATAGAACTATATATATACCATGCATTAAATACAAGTACTCTTAAAAGTTATAAGTCAAAAGTGACTTTCCCTGATTGCTTTCAAGGAAAATAACACCTTGACTAATACCAACTTAGTTCCTTCTCCTCAAATACTAATAATATAAAAGACCACAAGACTAGAAAGTACTTTATCAAAGTGAGCAGAGAATAAAAACCAGAGAAGGTACACCTATTAGTCACCTGACTCTTTACACCAGAGTAAATGGGAGCTACTTGGCAAGATAAGATAAGCAAGATAAGCACTTCAGCTCAATCGGAATGAAATCTTGGGAGAGAAAGGAAGAACCTACTCTTAGTATTTTCAGGATTACAAGCATTAGCAATCAGGCACATGATGGGACCAGCTTACCCAGTATTGTGACTCTGAAGAAATTGATGGGAGTGAACCCTGAAACTGTGTCCCCTTTAATCTGTGAAAGAAGGGAGATTTGGGATCTTAGGCTTTCCCCTGGGAAAAACATACTTTTTCCAGACAAGCTCTTCCCAAGTTAAGTGGCTTCATTCAATCATAGATTTTGGTCAAATCACCCTCCATTGAAACTGAGGTCTTCAATTCTGATTGGACATGGCTCTCTTCAACAATGAAATGAACCAAATCAGTTCCAATAGTTCAGTAATGAATAGTACCAGCTACACCCTGCAAAAGAACTCTGGGAAATGAGTGTGAACCACTATATAAAATTCCCAATCCCTCTATTTTTGTCCGCCTGCATTTTTTATTTCCTTCACAGGTTAATTGTACATTATTTCAAAGTCTGATTCTTCTTGTGCAGCAAAACAACTGTATGGACATGCATACATATATTGTATTTAACATATACTTTAACATATTTAACATGTATTGCTCTACCTGCCATCTAGGGGAGGGGGTGGGAGGAAGGAGGGGAAAAATTGGAACAAAAGGTTTTGCAATTGTCAATTATGAAAAATTACCCATACATATATCTTGTAAATAAAAAGCTATAATAAAAATAAAATAATAATAAAGTAAAATAAAAAAGAAAGATCTTTTGGGGGTGACCCAGATCCCCTTCAGGGAATTCCCAGACTCTGGGAAGAAGCCTTCAAACTCCCAGTTAAGTGATTTTATTCAATTGGAGATCTAAGCCCCGGGCAGTGACAACATTGAAGGAATCTCCTTCAATTTTGAATGGAATCCCAAGCCTCAGACTGCTAATAAAAGACAACTCAACCCCAAATCTTTGCAGAAGTCCAAAACAGGATTATGCTTGCCAAGGAAGCTCTATCCTTTGGTAAAGCTGCCTGCCAGGATTCTTGCCCACTATGATGATATTCTCTTCTCAGTGTTAACCTTTGTTATTACCCTGACAGAACCTTACCCACTGTTGTCCTAGCAAAGCTGGCTTCTCAGTGCCAACAATCCTTAATCAGGGAAAGTTTATGTCATCTCTCTCTCTCTCTCTCTAGGGATGCCTAAAGAGAACAAGGAGCTATAGAATTGAAAAATCTGGGGCTTGTGGCAAAATGGGACAAAATACTTCTATTTCTAAGGATCCTTCCTTAGGCAGAAACAAATTCAGCTTAAAAGATCTCAATACTAAAAAGCTTAAATTAAAACAGCATTGCAGGATGCTGCTTAAATTTGCTGGAAGAAAATCAAACTTCCTCTTTCCTGCTCCTCTAAGACCTCTATGCAGTCCCTATCAGGGGGCTTCTGAATCCTTTCCAGAACAGGACCTTATTTCCAGCAATATCTCTTTAACTCTTCCTTGCCTGAATTAGATCTTGTGGTACTCCCAGCCTTTTTTCTCCTCAGGATACTGATTTTAATTTGTAAAGTCTATTGCTGATAGACTTTCTCCTTCTGGCTGGATTCAAACACCCTCAAACCAATTCTTAATCCCAGAGGCAAGTCAATGAAAACCGACCTTTGATCTCCATCAGGCCACGAACCTGAGAAGAAATGCTCTCCAATCCCTGGTGAAATGCATGCTCACTGGTCACAAGAAGCTGGGAGAATCAGGCAGGTCTGCCAGGCCTGCCCAATTTGTGTCCAAGTGAATCCTGAGAGAGCTGTTAAACCTCCCTTTCTCCTGAAGCTGGTTCAGAGAAGGGGCACATACCCAGGGAAAGATTGGTAAATAGACTTTACAAATATGCCCCCTTTTAAAAGTTTCAAATTGCTTCTGGTCTTTGTTAACATCTTTACTAATTGGGTAGAAGTTTTTCCCTGCAGGTCTGAGAAGGCATAGGGGATAGCAAGGGGCTTGCTGAGAGAGATCATACCTTGCCTAAGCCTGCCCAGCTCTTGCAGAGTGACAAATATATCAGCTTTTACTTCTCAGGTATTTCAGAGTACTACTGCGAGCACTCTGGACAAAGGATGAAATTGTCTGCATCCTTCTTCCTATTACTCTCACTCTAAGAATGAGAACTTTTGCACCTTGCATTTTCTCTCCTACTTTTTTTTTTCATTCTATGGCCCCTGCCAGCAGTTAACTCTTTAGCATTCTATGACCCCTGCCAGTAAACTCCTCCTAGCCTTTCAGCTAGGGAGCTCTGTGGGCAGTGGGGGTGTTCAGGATTGTTGGGTGCCCGGGCCATCAGCATCCTTAAGGCAGCCCACAGATGGGACCTGATGTATTTTTTTGCAAAAGTCCCCAGTCCCAAATGTCATCATCTCCATCCTGGATGACACTCCACTTTTACTGCTCTTGAGATTTGTTTCCTCTAGGCCTTAAGAGGCAAATTTTCAACTGCTCCTTTAGCCTGGAGATTATGGGATGACTGACTAGGACATACAACACCTCTTAGATGCTGCTGCTGCTGTTTTCAGATCTCACACTTCCCCTCCTGGCTTGAACCCCCAGTGAACTTAGGGAGATCTCTACAACTCTTCTCAGCTTGAAGCAATTACAGAAGATAAAACTTGCCCCTTTGCTCCAAATGATTTGGAGGGACTGCTTGAGGGGGGAAATGATGGGGGTGAACCCTGAAACTCTGTCCCCTTTAATCTATAAAAGGGAGATTCGGGGTCTCAGGCTCTCCCTTGGGAAAAACATACCTTTCCCAGACAAGCTCTTCCCAAGTTAAGTGGCTTCATTCAATCAGAGATCTTGGTCAAATTACTCTCCATTGAAACTGAGATCTTTTGGGGGTTGTTAGTATTTTTACAAGGTGCTAAGTCCGTTGTCTAATTTAGTATTAACAAGGAAAGAGGAAGGCCTTCAGAAAATTAGCTGAGCCCCAAGTGAAGGAGATAAGATTTTGGAAAAGACAATAAAGGATTTGGACTTTTAACTCCTGGCTGCATTTGAGGTGATTATTGAAACTGAACTAAAGCCAAGGCTGCCTCCAGAAGCTCCTCAAGAAATTTGCTCCCAGAGAAGGATTACAATTTAGAGAAAAGAACATACAGGGGGTGGCCCAGATCCCCTTCAGGAAATTCCCAGACTCTGGGAAAAAACTTTCAAACTCCCAGTTAAGGGATATTATTCAATTGGAGATCTTGGTCTGATGGCCCTTTATTGATTAGACCAGACAGCTCCCAGCCCCAGGCCTACATCTGCCTATATAACCAGAGGTCTGTTAATACACCTTTGCTAAATTTCTATTGGGAGTTTTGCCCACTAAGAGAGCTTCTTTGTGGCAAAAAAAAAAAAGGGAATTTTATTGTTCACTAACAGATTTTGGATTTGCAAATTCTTTTGCATTGAATCTGTGCTGACTAGAGGGTTCCCCCCCCAATTCTTGACCACTAGCCTCATCATTTGCACTTCATCAAAATCACCAACCCACCATTTAAAAGTCTTCCATCCATAATTCTCTCTTTTGAAGTGTTCCAACAATCTAAAACCATGTCTCCCTCATATATTATATCCATATATTTATATTTATATATCAGAGGTCTCTCAGCCAATTACGGGTTACATTCTATTAAACATATGCTGTGCAGCACCAAGAGGGCTGTCCTCAGGGAAATTACCCCAGATTTCAGTAAAAATTGATTTAAATGTGTTTAAAAAAAAAAAAAACTTACCTAAAAAAGTTACCTCTGCTAGGTCCTGGATAAAGGACTGCATCTTCCTGAATTCAAATCTGGTATCAGAAACTAAGACTTTATGACCCTGGACAAGTCACTTAATGCTATTTATCTCAATTTCCTAATCTCCAAAATGAGCTGGAGAAAGAAATGACAAACCCCTCCAGTATTCTAGCCAATAAGACCCAACTGGATAAGAATGAACAATACTTTTTTTAAAAATATCTATTATTCACTAACCTACATTAGGCATGTCTGAGATGGCATAGTTCCTTCTGCACCTCTAGTTCATTGCCTCTCTTGTTAAAATATGATTGCAAGGTATGTTTCATTATAAGTTTTTTGAAGTCATTATTGGTCACTGCTTTTACCAGAATTCTATTGTCCAAAGATGTTTTCCTTCAAATTATTGCCATCCTAAATTGTTCTCTTACCTGGTACATAGTGACAGCAATATTATGTGGATGATCAACTTTGTTAAGACTTTGTTTTCAGCAATACAATGATCTAAGACAAATCGAAAAGGAAAATGCTATCCACATTCAGAGAAAGAACTACGGCGCCTGAATGCAGATTGTAGTTTCATTTTTTCTGGATAGCTTTGTGTGGGGGGAGGTGTTTTTCCCCTTTTGAGTTTTCTTTCACAACATCAAAAATGTGGAAATATGTTTAATATAAAGATTGTACATTTATTACCTATGTCAGATTGATTGCCATCTTAGGGAAGTCCTTTGGAGAGAAAAAAATGGAAATCCAAATCTTATAAATTGTCAAAAACTCCCAAATTTAAAAAAATAAATTGTCCTCCTGGTTCTCCTCATTTCTATCAATTGTCTTCCAACAGCTCCCTGAATTGGTCATATTCATAATTTCTCAAGGAATAATCATATTCAATTATATTCATATACCACAATTTGATCATATATTCATTCACCTGCTTTGTTTCCAGTTATTTGCTATCAAAAAAGTGCTGCTCCCGAGTTCTTTCCTTTTGTGTTCGACTTTCTTGGGGCTAACAGTCTAATGGTATTTCTGGGTCAAAGGCACATACAATTTGGTAATTTGGGGAAACTTGTTTGCCATTTTTCTCCTTAATCTTCTTTGCCATTTAACAGGTGTGAGGTAAAATTTCTTAAATTGTTTTGCCTTTTTTCCATGAATGATTGGAACTATTTTTTTTTTTTAATTTGTGTCTTCACTTGAACGCTGCCTCTTTGTAGAGGATGTCAGATTTAACCGCTGTGCATGAGTCCCGGACCCCACTTGCAGCAGGCCCTTAATAAATTCACTGAGAGGGTGAATGAATGGAGTGAAGGGAGTGGTCGGGTATTATAAGACTGTGTCCATTCCCTTCGTGCTAAGAGGAACGTTCAGGCTCTCCATTTAATTAAGTAGACATTAAGTTCCAGGGTGTTTAGTGATATAAAGGAATAGTCCTCGCCCTTAAGGGGCTTACATTCCCAGAGCAAGGGGTCGGCGAGGACAAATCCAATCCACACCCACCCCAACTTTCGGCCAGTGACCAGCTCTTCCTCCCCGGAAGGACAGCTCTGGGGGGAGGGGCATGCGATTCAATCATCTCTCCTCCGGCCTACATTTTCTCGGCCTCCCGGCTGGGGCGAAGTGGGGGATGGGAGTTTAGGACTATGGGCCAGAAGTCCCGCCTCAACCCGCAGGCGAAGAAGCAGCCACCTCCCAACTAGCCTTTCCCAGCCGACTTCACCCTCCCATTTCTCGGAGGTTTCCCTAGGAGATCACGCAAAAGCACGAGCCCAGACGGTTGGGTAGCCAACGGTTTTCCAACGAGAGGGTACAGTGGGGGCGGGAGAAGAGGCGGGAAGAGAGAACGAAAGGGAGGAGGGGGAGGGGCGAAATTGGGTGGAGTCAAAGAGACTGACGGGGAGACTCCGCCCTTCTCATAGAGATCTCTAGAAAGCCGGGCTCGCGCCCGAAAACCCAGGAGCGCGCACGCGCGAAAGGGCCCGGGCATTTTGCTGCGTCACTAGCCACCGCCGCCGCCTCTGTCGCTGCTGCCCGCTGCTGCTGCCGCCCGCCGCCGCCGCCGCCGCCTCTGCAGCCACCGCCACCTTGCCTCGCCTGGCCTTATCGCCTCTCGTAGGCACACGTTCTTTCTCCTTCCTCGCGCCCTCTTCTTACTCTTTCCTCCTCTTCCCGAACAGAAGAGCCTTTCTCGTCGCGCGGTGCATTGTGGGATCCAGGCCAAGCCCGCCGCCGTCGCCGCCGCCGCCGCCGCCTGAGGGGAGAGAGCAAGAGAGAAGAGGCCGCTACCGGAGGAGGAGGAGGCACCCGAGCCGGAGCCGCCCGCCTGTAGGGAGTTGGAGCCATCGCTGCCGCCTGAGAGACCCACCCCACCCGTTCGCCCGCCCCCCCTACCCCATTCACAATGTGAGTGTGATACCCGCTGAAGGGAGGCCAGTCTGAAAGGAGGACGGGAGGCGGAGGCCGCGACTCTTGGACGGGCGGGAAATCAACCCTCTCCGGTCCCTCCCGACCTGCGGGGCCTGCGCCTCCGTGGGAAGGGGGGGCTGTATTTTGACTCCCCGGGAGAAAGGAATCTCTAGGTTATTCCCCTTCGGGGGTCCCCTTCCCAAAAATATTCGTCCCCTTCCCCCATCTCCGCCCACCTCTGGGGGCCCCTCGGGCTTCCTGGGCACAGGGAATTACCGGGCCCTCGCTCCAGGAAGTTCCCGAGTAATTCTGGTTCCCTTTGCCTTTTCCTCGGGACACCCATCTGCGGTGACCCCGTTACTGCCTGAAGGTGCCTTGGAGGCCCCTTTGGTTGGCATTTTCTCTGTGCTGCTTTTCCCGGGTTGACCTGCCATGGCACAGCGCCATGTGCATTTGGGGTAGGTGGCATCCTGGGAGTGGCGGTGACCACAAGTTGGGGGCACCATGTGGTCTACAGTCCAGAGGTAGTACTGGCCACGTGCAGGCCATCCCACTATGGGTCCGTGTCATCTTGACATGGCTCGGTTGCCCGTGTCACTCTGACATAGTATTGCCCCCTGGGGGAATTTAACTACTTATTTGCGGGTCCCCTCCAGGGTTCTATGACTGATAATCCGGAAGAGGGTAGGGGGGCAGCCCAAAAACTGCAATTTCCTGGCAAGAAGGAGGATTACTACCTAACAGGTATTTTGCACGTGTTGACCCAAAGGACTATTGTGAAGTTTTAGGAGATAAAATGTCCTACCTTAACATTGTTAGGTGGGGTAGATATTCCTGCCTTAGTTTGCAGTTACTTAAATCTCATCGATGTATTCAGTACATTTAAAAAGTTTTTTTAGAGGTCAATTTTCAAATGTGTGTAGGAAGTGAATCACACTTGAACATGCTGGAGGTAGAAGTTTGAGTAAAACAAAGGAAAAATGCCTCACCTGGAATCTTTGAATATGAGATAGCACTGAAAGGTCTTAATATTTTTCTCTGTTTCTTCAGGTGAGAGGATTGTTCACTTTGTGATATAATCAAGTTTAGTACTAACTTATTAAAATTTAGTAATTGATCAGTACTTTTAGATTTCAGATTTTTTTTTAAATAAAACTAATGCCTCAGGGATCCAACACCAATTAAAATAACATTACTGATACTGTGTAGCAGAACAATGGTTCAGAAAATTAACACATAAGATTTAGCATTCCAGGTGATTGAAAACATTGTTAAAAACACAGATTTTTAGGATTTAACCTAATTCTTGGGGTTGCTACTCTCAGAATCTCTAGTTTATCTAGCATAGAGTTGTATCCATTTTGAGAGCAGAGAGTTTAATCTGAATTGAGGAAATTTGTAAATAAATGGTAAAGAAATAAATATTCAGTTAATTATCATTTAATTAGTTGCATGTTCAAAAAGTTATTTAAATTAAGTTTTAGAAACATGAGAAAGAAGAATCATGTAAATAAATGAAACTTGTAAATACTTCAAAAGGCATAACTTGAATGTATTTTGCAAGACAAATGGATTCACAGTTTTCTAATTTTTGAAGGAAAAAAGGTATTCATTTATGGTTTTGATTTTGTGACTTAGGGGTGTGAATTTATAAAATGAATAATAAGATTCCATTGAATTGGAAGAAATTTTTTGTGGCCCACCCAATAATAGATGAAAAAGCAGAAAGATTGAAAAAGGAACTTTGTATGGGGAAGGTTCCCTACTAAAAATGTAGGTAATGGTAATGATTGCCCAGCCAAATATCCTCAACAATTTAACCAAAGTAAGTTTTATGTGTAAGGTGCCCCGAGGTCACAAGACAGTATCATTTAGGAAAGGCAGTACTTCTGGAGATTTTGGTTCAAGTCTTAGTTCTACCATTTCCTTGCTATGCTCTTAAACACATCATTTATTCTTTTTTTTCTTTTTTCTTTTTTTAATCTGTGAATTAAAGCCACATTGTGTATTTCTTCCCCTTTTTCCAGCTCTTTACAGTTTGAGTTAACTGGGGAAAGAGCATTGAATTTAGAATAAGGATTCTTCTCAATCTTATATACCTGTTAGAACCTTAGGCAATTTGCTTAATGTCTCAGTTTTCTCTCTTGAAAAAGAAAAGCTGTGTTGCATGTAGTTTTTAAGATAATTTGCAGCTCTAAATCTGTATACTCTTGTAGGAGTCTGCTAGCCTTAGGTGATTATAGAGGTTTTTGTGTGTGTGTGTGTGTTTTTTTTTTTTTTTTTTTTTTTTTAATAAATTGGAATTGTGATAGTTTCCTTTAATCCTGTTATCATTTACTTAAGGTAGGAATCTGGAATGAAATTATCAAACATTGAGCAAAATCTTATTTACTTTGGCAAAAAAATTACTAAGATTTGTAAGCTTGGCGTCTGTCCCCATCCTTCCACCCCACATTACCCCCCTCCAAAAAACAAAAACCCAAATTACTAGTGTCTAAATATTTGGGCAAAAAAATTTATTTGAAAGGAATACTCGATAAATTAGGGAGGTTAGTAATGTTTCTTTTCATTCAGGATTTATTTCCTAGCCACTGTAACATGGCAACTGATTTTCATAGTGTAAACCAAACTAAGTTGTACTTTAACTAGAATCCTATGGAAGTAATCAGTGAGTGTGAATAGCAACATCCCCTTAATTACTTTTCTCATTGATGGTATTTGTTACCAGATTTTGATCTCAAATTTGATTGAATCCCATCTAATGTAGTTTCCTTAAGAGTTAATAATTATCATATGGAAAAGTCTTTTCAAATCTCATTGTATATTGGTGTTATGAGAAAAGGCCTGAATTTAGTCTTGGAGAGTAGATTCCTGCCTCTGCTACTAAGCTACTAGAACAAAACATTTGCCCTCTCAGCTTCAGTCTCCTTGTATGTAGAATGAAAAAACAAGATGATCTTAACCCATTAAAACTCTAAATCTGTGATCCTATGTCTTCAGTTTTTAAAACTACCAAGAGTTTTTATCATTTCTGATCCTATAGTTGTTGTGAAATATTGCATCAATACTTAATGCTTGAATAACTAAAAGTTTTTGTATTGTTCTGTCATCCATTCTGTTGTGCATTTCTTTAATGCAGGTATAGTCCCATCTGGTAATTAATTTTTAAGAATAAGTCAATGTGTTTTTCTAAGGTTCTATAAATTATTAATGTAAAAAGCTTAGAAAATATAAATTAGCCTTTGAAGATTTTGATATTGTATTATTGTATAGGATTTGAACAGTAAGTGAATTCTTTCTTGATGCTTGACATGTATAATCCTAGAGTTGAAAGGAATCTTATAGTCTAGCATTTTTTACTGATAAATCCAGGGATAATCTGGAAGGCTGTGGTTGAAACAAGGTAACAGTGGATCATTCAATTTGAACTAGAAACATGACCTTAGAGAACAGCTAAGTAGTTCAAATCTCTCGTTTTTTCATTCATTTCATAAGCATTTATTAGGCATCTCCTAGGTCCAAGCACCATTTGTGCTATATTCTCAGAATACTAAAACAAAAAAGTAGTTCCATCCCTCAAAGAATTTACATTCCATGGACAGGAAACATGTATACATAAATGCAAAATGTATACAAAGTAATTGAAGGGAAGGCACTAATTACCGAGTGCCTGAAAATAACTAAAATCAGTTATCATATAGTAATCTACTAGTCTTTTAATTTCCAAGGATTTAACTGACCATTGTTTTCTTGGTTCACATCATTTTTGTTTCTTAGCTTGTAGTTTCTGTTAAATTTATTTGACTTTTGCACATAATTCACATAATTTCACTTTCAATTATTCACATAAGTCACATTTGCCTCACCTGTAAGATGGTGATTTTTTTATAATTTCTTCCATAGTGGGTAAGCAGATTTGGGAGATGATTCTCAATTTGGGTAAGTTTGCAATACACAAATTTCATTCCTTAAAGATAGGAAGAAATTGAAATTTGAGAAATAGTCCATTTGTCTTAATCTAGAATTAGCATTACAGCTTTTGGGGAAAATAGGAAGGAAATTGATAGACATTTAAAGAAAGATAATGAAGTTTTGTGTAACAAAGTTTACTGTCTTTGGTAGCAAACTGTCTCAATAGTTTTTTGAAATCTTTTTTGAAAGTTGTTTTTAAGCAATCATTTTGCTTTTGAAACCATCACCAAAGTGTGTGAGAGAGTGAAATAGTGTAGTTGATAGAATGCTAACCTTGAAATTAGGAAGACATGATTTAAAAGCTAGACTTGGATATTTTGGTTTTATGACTTTAGACAAGTTGTTTGATTTCAATGTCAGCAAATTTTTTTTAGTACTTAACTATTCTAGGCACAGCTTCCTAAGTACTTGGGTTTAGAGGCACAATTAAAGCCCCTACCCTCAATGAGCTCACATTCTAATTAATGGAGGAGACAAAATGCATATAAAATACAAGTTGATTGTAAATGGAAGATAATCTCCAGAGGAGATGAAACTAATAATCAAATTGGTAGTAGAAGTTCCAAATAGGAACCTTTCTACACTGGTGAAATTATAGGTCTGATCAATACATATCACCTATGGAAGAAAAACTGTATTACTAAACAAGTTTTTAGTTAATACAAATATTAAAGACTTTACTGAAAAGAATAAAAGCCATTAACATTTGAGAGTTCATATTGTACAATTCTAAAACTGAAAGAGATTGCTATTATCATCTAGTCCAGTTACTTCATTTTAGAATTATTACCCAGCCAGAGGTGGTTAAATTTACACAGCTAGTGCATGGCAGACTAGGCATTAAAATAAAGTTCTCTACTTCCAGTCATACTGCTGCTAGGCTTTTGTTCAGACTCTCTTGACCAGTGGTCCTCAAACTTTTTAAATAGAGGGCCAGTTCACTGTCCCTCAGACTGGGAGGGCTGGACTATAGTAAAAACAAAAACTGTCTCTGCCTCTCAGCCCATTTGCCATAACCCAGCGGGCCTTAGTTTGAGAATCCCTGCTCTTGACCAAAACTATTGTCCTAGCTTCTTAACTGGTTTCTCTCCTTTCTCTCTTCTTTCTAATGTAGCTTTCACAAAGCTATTAAAAAGAAATTGCATACAGGTTTGACCATGTGACTTCTTTGCTCAAAACTTCAGTGACTCCCTTTTGTCTATAAAATTCAATAAAATTTTACTTAAGGCCCTTCCACAGATTGTCTTCAATTTATTTCATACTATACCCTCATTCTAAATTCCAGCATACTTCTTCAACTCTTCATTTCTGCCTCACATAATCCCTCTCTTCAGGATATATATTGGTGGCAAGACATTCTACTTGTAAGCTGTTTTTGATCCTCTCAATTGCTAGTTATCTCCCTTCTCAAACCATCTTATATTTACAATTTTTGCTTTACATGAATTCACATTACACAAATTAGATTTAAGATAAAAAAAATTATCAAAGAAATCCAAATGAGGTCTCTGAATGGGGATCTTTTTTATTTTGAAAATATAAAGCCAGATACTTTAACACATTACACACATTAATATCATGGTACAGTATTTAATGTGTCAGTATAATACATTTTGTGACATGGGAAAAGGTATTGGGTGTGCGTTTGTTACATAGGCTAAGTGAAATGAGTTGGTGAGAGCAAATTCACATTATGAAACCCAGAGGGCTACAGAATAGTCCACTTATGTAAATCAAGAACAGTCTGTTTGCATTCATTCTGTCTTTCAATCTCTCTTCCCCTCCTCTTTTCTTCCCACCCCTTTCCATGTATTTGTATTTCCTTGGCAAATAAGTACTTAGTAAATACTGATAACTATATTCCTACCTGTTTTTGATTACTCTGAATTCTTTGTAAAACAATTATTTTCCACTTGCTCTGATCTTGGACAATCACTTAACTTCTCTGGACCTCCTTAACCTAAAGGATTGAGTTGAAATTGACCCCTAAGGTTCCTTCCTGAAATCCTCATCCTCGGCAAGAGCTGATGGCTTACATGAAGCCATGGCTTTCCTTTTAGAATAATTTCTTTAAATTTCCCTGGAATTTTCCTTTGTTCTACTCACATTATTCTACTTCTTATACTAATTTATTTCCCTGTTTTTTCCTTTGCTCTCCTTAGGAAGGTAAAGAATTTTTATTATTATTTTTTTTTGTATTGTATTGAGTATCTTGAATAAAGCAGGTGGTTAATGTTTTGAATAGGTTGGAAGGGAGAATATATTATCTTGATTTAAAAAAAAATCTCTGGACTAGTGGTAATATTCAAAAAGATTATAGTTTCAGGGAACTAGCAAATATAATGCTGCTGATAGTTTGGGCTCATAAAGCAGTACATTTGCAAAAATACTATGAGTATCTCTTGGGTTTACTGACCAAGAAATCCTTTTTTGTTTGATGTGTTCTAGTCTTTGTAGATAGTTTTATTTTGGTGGTGGGGTTTGGCTTTTTTTTTTTTTTTTTTTTTTTTTAAACATTGTTGATAGGTTAAGAAAGGACTGTGTTCAGGTTTTTCTCTCTGAACCAAGTATATAGCTTGGTCTGTAAAAGAGGGCCCCCAAAATTTCAGGTCTTCATAGATTTAAAAACATTTGCCCTGCTTGTGTGTCAAGAGTCTTGAAGGATCACATGAGGCAGTGTTTATTAAAAGTAAGACCAGAGGGGTATAGAGGATAGAACCAATTAGAATATTATGTCTAAGGCACCTGACTTAGACTCACTGGGTGACACTAGGCAAGTCACATAAGCTCTAGGGGACACCCAAGCAGTTTTCTAACACTATAAATTGCAAAGCACAAATTGATCGTAAATTTAGATTTTAGTCCTAACATCCTTACTTCCTGCAGAGGGTTAGTTCACATTTACTAATTGATTGAACATAAATGGAAAATGTAGTTTGGTATATTTTAGCTATATAAGCCCTCTAAAATAAATTTTAACTCAAGATTTACAAAGGTCATACACTATTATGCCTTAGTGCTATAGTAGATATTTGATCTTAGTCCATTATTCCCCTCCTGAAGCTTACCCATATTCATCCTATATAAATGTCATATTATCCATGCTTTTTAATTCGCCCACTGAAAATGTTCCTTTCATCCTATAAAATGTTTAGGTAAGTGCCAATTTCTTTGTATTGTAATTATCTCAAATTCATCCCATAGTTGAATGCCTATACAAAGATTTTTGTTTTAACATAAGTAGAAATATAAATGAAACCAAGTTATTAAAGTTGACAAAAAATGAAAGATTATGTGCATATGGCATAGCAAGATAATCAGGGATTTTCATTCTTCTATAATGAAAGGATGGGATTTTGAATTATTAATCACTTGCATAGTTATCCAAGCATGAGATAACCATTATTTCTCAAAAAAATTATTCTTTATGACCATTAATCATACCATTTGAAGCGAAATCTTGTGGGTTTTTTTCCTTTTAAATGAAATTTTCATCACAGAACTTTTTAAATAGGAAAATACTTTTTGAATCATTTATGGATTTTTAGCATAACTTTAGCTACTGACACTACTAAAAATAGACATAAATCTAGAACAGGTTAGTATTACTGAGTCACTGCAAGATCTCAGTTATAAAAAAGAGTTAATTTTATTGAAGAAAGGATAGCAGATCAGTACGTTAAAGGTTCTTAGTTGCCTTAACTAACAACCAAGGTCTAGGAACCACTTTTAGCCAAGCTATTTTTTTTTTTTTTTAATTGATACAGAATTAGCCTTGAGGTAATAGGGATTTTTTTTTTTTTTTTTTTTTTAACTCAGAGTAACTTGAATAAACTTAAATTCCAGAGGTGGTGGTAATATAATTATATTGCAGAAATCATTGAAGTTCTGCCCATCATGAAGACAGAGTTCAAGCTTATGGCATAACCCAGTTCTTGTGGTATCTTGAGAATAGTACCATTACTATTCATTACACAATTATATAGTTGAAAATTATGTTTTTATCTTTTCAAGTATTTTCTTCCTTTATGGTAGATGGGAAAGATGTTGGTTTACCCCCTAATCTTTCTAGAAGATTGATAAAAACTAAACAATAGTAGATTAAAACTGACTTTACCATGAAGAAAAAGTTTTAGTATAATTTTTTCCCCAAAATTGATCTTTTTCAACCAGTTCTTAAAAGCTTTGCTGCTAGAAATTTTCATCTTAAATTGTTGGTTTTATGAAGAAATATATGACAAATTGATGTCGCTGGTCCAAATTATGTCTCTTCAGTTTATCATTGAGATAACATTTCTGAAATCACAATGTTTACATATTGATTTTTTTAAGATGCTTTAAAGAATGTTTATGATGTATATGATGAAATAACATCAAGTAGAAATTAAGACCTCTCCTTGGCTTCTTATTGCAGCATCATCTTAAAGACTTTACAAGAGAAACATAAACTCTTTTAAATACTCAAAATCCCTTAAATTATCTCCTACCTTCCATCTCCAAAAGCTAACAGGAGGAGAAGAGTAAACAGTAATGCATTCTGAATTTATATCCATTTTTAGAAATGTAAATAACCAAATGTATGTTCAGAAGTTGTATTTTTTTTTTTTGTTTAAAAATTCCATGATTTAGTATTTTGAATACAACAGGAAATGTTGGATTAAATAGTTTGATTAATGTCTACAAAAGACCATGAAATAACTAATTTGGATGCAGTAAATGTTTTCATATTTGAGTGAGCACTGGCTGTGGTCCCCTTCAGTGGGAAAGTGATAATATTTTTAAAAGTTGTCGTTTCAATAAGTGTAGAGTATTTTTTTTTCCCCTTTATATGCCCAAAAGTCTAACCTTAATACTTTGACTCCTATTTGTAAAAATTTTCTATATGTGGGGGGAGGGGAACATGGGAATTTATATTAAAAAGGATAGTAAGAACTATCATGTAAGATAAAATAAAATAAGCATTATGTCTTAGCAAACCTGGAGTTAATATAGTATACTAATTAACTAGTTATAAAGATGCAACTAGATGTTGCTCTCTGAAATTTAAGATTAACATTTCCTCTATCACTTCTAAACAGTTAAAATGAATATGATTTTGCTGATTTCCCAGCTATAAATGCTCACTGACAATACAGTAGTTTGAACTGATTTCCAACACACATCTACTAATTAAAAATTTTCTAGAATTTTGAACTTAAAAATTAATAATGAGTTCTACTACACTTAAAACCCCAAATCAGCCTTAAAGAGTTTTGCCTGAAATTTAATTTGAAAATGTAATTTATTAGCTTTTATAATTTCTGTTATGCATTTTCCTTTTGTGTAAATTTTTTCTAGGTTCCTAAGAAAAACTGAAATTAGGAATAGGAGGAAGTAGGGTAGTAATAGTACAATCAAAGAGTTGGGGAAATGCTTTTCAACCAGCTTTGCTAGAACTTTCAGCGTACATAGACATTCCTAGTGTCTGTTATATTGTTTCTTGGGTTTGGATTCTTATCTGCCCCAAATCTTTAAAAAAAAAAAAAAATCAGGGAAGGAAAATCTCTTCTCAGAAGCACTTTGATTAGCTATGATAGCAGGACACAGCTTTTTTTTTTTTTTTTTTTTTTTTTTTTTTTTTTTTTTTTTTATCAAGAATGGTGCAGTTTGCCATGATGACGTTTTCCAAGTAGTTAGGAAGTTGAGCCTTCAGATGTAGAGGTATAAATGCCAAGAAATATAAAAATAAATTTTGTTAGGATAATTTGGATTTTTAAAAAAGGTAGTCCTTGGGGCAGCTAGGTGGCACAGTGGATAGGGCACCAGCCCTGAATTCAGGAGGACCCAAGTTCAAATCTGGTCTCAGACACTTAACACTTCCTAGCTGTGTGACCCTGGGCAAGTCACTTAACCCCGGTGGGGGGGGGAAGATAGTCCTTTTGTTGGAACTTAGAAAATAATAAAATTGCTCTAAACTTAGGAGACAAAAATGGAAGGAATTTGTTCATTTTTCCAGATTTCTTCTGTATTTGTGTATTTTTTAATATGTCATTTGAATTGGAATATTATTTTTGTTAGCACTGGGATATAAGTTACAGACAGGAGAGTTGAAGGGGAATTGCCTCTAGATAAAAAATACAGACTGTTGTTTCTTCCTATCTATATATAACAATTTGATCAGGTAGAGGTATATGATATGCTTATTTAGTATAGAATTTTAGTCCATTTCCTGTCTTTTAAAAGGAAGAAATTGAGACCCCAAAGAATTTCAATTTATATTCAAACCCCCATTGCTGACTTAAATCTATTACTGTTTTCATTTTTTCTCAGGGTTATATTTGTCTAGAAACTTGCCTAAAATCCAAGTCTGGATTTTTTATTAATTTGTTTTATTTCTGCTAGGCTCCTTTTTTCTTTCCAGAATTGCCACTTGTATCATTCCCTAACTTCCTTATGATTTCTTCCTCAGTATCCTTTCCCAATTCATCTTTTAACCCCCACATTTTATGAATTCCTTGATAGTAGTCCAAAACATCTTGCTGTTACCTAAGCTGAGGGGAAGGGATGATGGAGAAAGAAATGGTTATTTTTCTACATAAGGGTGATTATTACTGGATATAAGATTGATCTCTGTTTAATTTGGCTAAACATTAACAAAGCATCCTTTATATGCAAAGCAACCCACAAGACACTGGTGTTATAAAGATGCTATATGACACATTTCCTAGCTCAGAGTGTTTATCTAATGGGATTATAAGAAATATCAGCAACTTATAAACTACTATTTCTATTAATACCTGTGTGGATCATTTGTGCTTTTGTAATTGACTATGGTACAAAGGGGCAAGATATACGGTATATAGTAGATCACAGTTTTTAGATTTGCCTGTTAACATTGAATTGAATATAACTATGTTAAATGTAAGTTCCTGATTCCATGACCAAATACCTATATTATTGGAGGAATTGAACCATATTAAATTTGATACACTTGCTAGTAAAGCAAAATGGAGTGGGGGGGGGAATTTTTGATAATGTATTAAGACAAGAAAGCATCAATGTATGGGACAGTTTTTGTAGGACTTGTTAAATGTTTGCAAAAATAACATGAGAAGCTTAGTATGCATACTGCAAATAATGAATTAGAGGAATTCTATGAATAACTAGAAAGAAGTCTTCTAGTTAAATTACCATTTTAATACATTAGTTCTATGTGAGGGTGAACCAAGAGGAAACTGGGGAAAGTTTTAGAATGTGGTTCAGAAATATGGAAAGAGAAGAAAAGTGTACAGAACCTTGTACTTTGTATTATCAAAGTGTCATGGCACCAGATGTAGTAGATATTATATTATACCATAAAAAAATTAAATTGACCATTCTTGATATCCTTTATCTATCTATATTGTGTCTGAATAGTCAAATTATTAACTTGAGGTCAAAATTTAAAACATTTAAATAAAATTAGAAAATATGATATTTAGTTAATGCAACTCTAACCTGAACAAACTAGCTTTTAAAGCCAAAAAAATAGGAAAGGGCTAAAAGAACAGAAATGACAGACTATAATCTTAAGTGTTTTAGAGGATAATCACTACAATGAATAGACTAAAAGTCTTTAAACCATTTTATCCAAGAAGTAATTGGTCTTTTTTCTGGTCAGAGAGTTAGCAGCCAAAGGTAACACTGGTTTGTAATATAAAATTCTTTATAAAATCTTTGGGGAGGATATTGGAAAGATAATGAGCCAGTAGTATTATATAAGTGATAGGAAGCAATGGAAAGAGAAGCAAATTTGGTAAAAGCTGACTAAACCTAGAGTAACATGAAATTAGGAAACTAATGGATGAGTATCATCAGTGACAAAAAGAGAATTCTTATAGTCCCAGTACATTGCAGGAAGAAATAGAAAATGGTACTAAAGAAAACAAATATGTAAAGCTAAAAATAGACTTAGGAATACACATAGAACATAATGACAATAGTGAGGAATTGGTCTCAAGGTATTTGAAAAAAGATGGGAAGTGTGCAAAACTTCATGAGCCAAAAAATTATCTGACCCATATAACTAAATTTAAAAGACTTATTAAAACAATTTTTATATGGAAATCGTAGGAGTCCTTGAAAAATGTAGCAAAATATAACTTTGGCCTATCAAGATAGTCATAAAAAAGGGAAAGCTGCTCACAGCAGAGCCCCTGTAGGAAAGGGAATTTCTTTAACTTAACAGATTTTTATAAACAGCATTTTACTGACTACATCAAGATCCAAAACATTACAGAACCTCCTATATGAAATCCATACTCAAAAATTTCGATCTAAATATACAACCAGGAAAATCAAGTATATTTTTAAAAAATGCATATTGTCTAGTCTCTGATACACAGCTGAATACATAATCCATAAGCTCCATCATCCACTATGATACATGTACTGAACAATGAACTGAACCTAGAATTACATAGAATAAGCTGGATTGCCTTTAGGAAATTGAACAATGCTTGTAATAACCTAAACTTTTTTGTTCTTATTTATGAATAATTTTCAAGTCATGTTAGATGTTAATATCTCAGCTACTGGATTAGGAACACCTTGAATGAGGATGGGGTAATGTCTAGTTAATACATTGGTTATCTTGATGAAATGATTCAAAACACTATAGAAACTGACCCCCATCTACATTCTTGTTTTCTGCATTTTGGGATATATTTCTTTTGTTCCAGGCAGGAGAACTTCTTAAATATCTCATACAATCTCCCATTCTACCTTTTTTTTTCCATCCCTTAGAAGGTGGGCATCATATTTTCCAGTTCTTTTATATTCTGTTAGCTATCAGTTGTAGTCTCTCTATAATGTTTTTGTGTCCCAAAATTTATTAAATTTTATACTCCTTCCTTAATTCAGTGATACTATTGATTGACTATCTACTCCAAAGAAATCAAAGAGGAAAAGGATCTACATATATTAAAATGTTAATAGCAGCACTATTTGTGGTGGCAAAGAGAAACAAGGAGTTGTCCATCAAATGGGTAATAGATAAGCAAATTATAGTAAATTAATGTGGTGGAATATTGTGTTATAAGAAATGATGAATTGAATGGTTTTGGGGAAATTTGGGAAGGCTCATATGAAATAATGAAGAGTGAAGGCAAAAGAATAAAATTTTATGACAGTATTATAAAAACACCTTTGAAAGACTTAAAAACTAAGATAAATATTGTGACCTGCCACAATTCTAGAGGACTCATGCAATCTGAAAATAGAATAAAAAATTTTTCATATTGGATCAATTCCTTGATTTTGTAAATTTCATAAATTTCAGTATGTTGCACTTCTGTATAATTAAAATATGATTAATTTTGGACATTGGTTGGATGGTTAAAAATATTCTATCCAGTCCTCATCTTCAAAATATTAACTGTTTTGTAGTTAATATCAACAAGCTTTTTGTAAGAATGACCTAAAAAGTCAATATATTTAATGTAGTGGAAGATAATTTTTCTTAAACTTTGAGCATTATATATAACTATTTTGTTGCAAAGATAAAAGTTTATTTTAGCTTAATTACTGTAAATTCTCTCTTTGTAGGCAGCCTGCTTCCGCTAAGTGGTACGACCGAAGGGACTATGTCTTTATTGAATTTTGTGTTGAAGACAGTAAAGATGTTAATGTAAATTTTGAAAAGTCCAAACTTACTTTCAGGTAAATTGCTATGCTGTATGATACAGCAGAAATTATCTTTATCTTAATTTTTTATTTATTTATTTATTGTTAGAGCTTTGGGGAAAAATTTCATCTATATAAACAGCCTTTCATTCTTTCTCTACAGTTGTCTTGGAGGAAGTGATAATTTTAAACATTTAAATGAAATTGACCTTTTTCAGATAATAGATCCAAATGTAAGTATTCTACTAAATATATCCTCTACTCCCTTTTCAAAACAATGTACATCACTAAGTAGCTGGTAGTTTTCTTAGTATTTTGTATTATTCTCCACTTATGTAATTATTTCCACACATTTGGTTTTTCTCTGTCTCTCTTCTGGACTCTGCAATTGTAGAAACTCTCCAATTGTGGAGCACTTTATATGTGTGCTCCATTAGAACTTTGCTTAAAGCAGAATTCTCAAAACCAAATCTATCACAGGAACATTATAGTCCATTTTTAATTTGAAATTTACTCCTAAAAGGAAAGACAGATACTTCTTGCAGGCACCCTCACTCTACATGCCTTGTCTATGGAAGGGAAAATGGAACTGAATTCAACTAGTAACATAAAAGCACTTTCTGTGATTTGATTTGAGTGAAACCTTTATAATTGAAATATGTTCGTCTTTCTCTCTGGAGAGAACCTAGGAAAAGAAAAACAAGAAAGCCTGTACAGGAGAGTGTTACACCATCTGAAATAGCATTATGTAATACATTATTCCTTTTAGACTCATTCCTACAGACATTATAAAATAGAGGTTGATTATTTTATCTTTTAGGACTCCAAGCATAAAAGAACAGACAGATCGATCTTATGTTGTTTACGGAAAGGAGAGTCGGGACAGTCATGGCCAAGGTTAACAAAAGAAAGGGCAAAGGTAGGGTCTTGATTGCCAAGGCATATATACACATGTATGTGCACACAAACATACAATAATGTTATATATCTATATATCTGCATAACATGCTAGCAGTATTAATCTTATGTTTGTGAATTTTTTTGAATATAACATGGCTATAAATTCACTATCACTTAAATCCTAAAATATGCTGTAGGAATTCTAATGATGGTACAGATGAACCTTAAGGGCAATTGTGTTTATTCCACAGCTCAATTGGCTTAGTGTGGACTTCAATAATTGGAAAGATTGGGAAGATGATTCTGATGAAGACATGTCCAATTTTGATCGCTTCTCTGAGGTAGAATTTCCTTTAAACACACTTGCTTAACCTTTTAATCTTATATCTCCTGTGTGAAGTTTGCTTCAGCTAATTTTTGGAAATCCTTGGAATCATCTAGACTTCAAACTACATATTTTCAGAATCAATTCTTAGTAAAAACAACCTTGAAATCCCCATTGTGAAAAGTGATTATCATTTAATCTTATATAGAGTATACTAATTATAATTATTCCATGAATTTGAGGAGATTATATGTCCTGAAGAGTTTCTTATACTGTTGCAAGTTAAGTAATTTAGAGTTTGGGGATCAGGAACCCTTTTATAATTCATCTCAAAAGAATGAAGAAATTGTGAAAAGAAAATTGATTGTATTCTAATTTGTTTTTCTCTTGATATTTTTATCTAAAAGAGAATCTAGAATGTTGACTTACGTTTTTCTTTTGTTGATGGTCTTTGTGTCAAGCACATTTCTCTTGATAAAATCTCTTAGTTGTAATTTTCAGGCTAGCTTTCTGTCATAGTCTGACCCAATCTCCTCCAGCTGTCTGCCAGACTCCCTCTAAGTCTGACTTTGTCTGCAGTTTAAATACCCTATTACAATTACATCATTACTGTATATTGTGTATGTATGAACTAGAGAACCATTACATCACCATGCTAAGTACTAAATATATGTATACTAGAAAACCATTATTTCATCAATTCCACTGAGTTAACTAACATCTTGTTTCAAGTATACTTCTCCAGAGTTCCAGCTCTCTACAATTAGTCTATTGCTTTCCTTATAAAAATAATAGGTATCAATTTTTAAAAATCACCCATATTTCTCTTTATGCTCCTCTCCCAAGCTTAACCTTCAGCACAACTATCCAGTTTTGGCTTTTTTTTGGGGGGGGGGCAGAGGGAAGTGGCATGAATAAAAGGAGAAATCAAACATAAAAATAGCTGTGTGTAAAAATCTCAGTGAAATTTGAGATTATAAATTCATTCATCCTTCAGAGACTGTAAGAGTAGTACTAAGAAACTATTTTACTCTCAGGAAATTGTGAGCCTGCAAGGTAGTTATTTTCAGATGTTGGGAAAAGATGCTGTATAGACATAGAAATAATTTTTTTATGTTATTCTAAAAGTCAGATGTCCAAAAGAAAGAACTAGCCAAGGTTTGAATAACCATTTGTTGTAGAATGGTTTGCTTAACCCTAAGAGATCAGACTAGACCTCAAAGACAAAAAGTGGCAATAATGAATTTTACTAAATGATTTCCATTTTTTAATAAGACTTAAATGTTAATATTTATTCTTCAAACAGATGATGAACAACATGGGAGGTGATGAAGATGTAGATTTACCAGAAGTAGATGGAGCAGATGATGTGAGTAGTTTTTAATTGGCTTTTAATTTAGCCTAGTAATTTCTGAAGTATGTGTTAAAACATGATGAACTTGGGAATCAGGATTAATTTTGGCTGTACTACTCTAGTAACTAGCTTTGTGACCATAAGCAAATCATTTAATTCTCCTTTTAAGCTCATTTTCTTTATCTATAAAACGGACAATAATAACCATCTACATTGAGAAAGCATTTTATAAATTAAGTCACCATATAATATTTAATTCACTTTATCAATTATGCTAACTCATACTGAAGGGAGAACTAAAAAAGGTCAATCAACAATTATTTGTGTTTTGGTTTTTTTTTTTTATTCATTTTCATAGAATATTGGGACTCTACATGATTCCTTAATTTTAAAGATAAACTGAGGATGAGTTTGCCCATAGTAGTCAAGTTTTGTTAATAGCAAAATAAAATGGAGGACTTTTTTGATTTCTGATTCAGATACCCTTCCTACAATGCCAGTTTCCTTTCCTTGAAGGGCAAGATGTGAAGCAGCCTAAGCTAAGCTCAAGAATCATAAATCGTAGGAAAGTGCATATATTTATGCCAAGATGTAGGCAAGAAGTTCACATGTCTCAGTAATAATATAAAATATCTGATTATCTTTACCATAAGACCAAACATTTGCATCTAACTTGTTAAATGCTAATACTTGTGATATCCATATTTTTATAAACTGTTGAGCAAAATGTACACTAGTTGAATGTGCTGATACATTTTATAACTTTATTTTATTTCATTTTTTTTTTTTAGGATTCACCAGACAGTGATGATGAAAGTAAGCTTTTTAAAAATTTACAATGTTATTTATACAATTATTTTAAGCACTGATCTTTAAATTCAGACTCTTTCCACTTGAGCAGACTTTTCTGCTATTTACTTCTTCCAATTGCCCAGATTCCTTATCACCCTTGAGGTAATTCAGGAAATAGTCTATTTAATTTTAAGCAGACCTGGGTAAGTTTGACTAGTTGTTTCTTGTGTCTGCTTTTTGGAAGGTTCATAATGTCTTGAAACATTAAAGTTGTTTAGTGGTTTAGCTCAAATTAAGTTAACTATTAATAGTTAAGGAGAAAATCTCCTAAAAAGTAAAGTGAATGTTAGAAAGTTTACATTATGCTTTTCACTAACTTTTCTTTCAGAGATGCCAGATCTGGAGTAAAGAAGAAAGTGTCGTCTTCAGGGTTTTGGGAAAGAAAGATAACTTCATTGCAAAATTTTCATAATTGAGATAATTCCTGCGTTGGTAGCTCTAAAGGCAGATACTGAATTTGCCTCCTTTAATCCATTTTCAATCTGTTTGTTTTAAAAAGGGGTTGATGTGTACTATTGTATGGGTCAGTTTTAAGTCAGCTGAGGCAATAACCTTATGCATGAACATTTTTTCAGACTTCTAAGAAGCTATTGAGGTATGAGGCAATGGATGGACCCAGTCATTGCAGTTTAAAAAAAAAAAAAAAAAGGTTCACTGAGTCTCTTTACTGCTTTATAATGCAGATGCTGACATGGTAAGAAAACTTAGCTTATTTTAAATAGTTTAAAATCACTTTCCCCTATTCAACAGGGTAGACGAAAGAGAATTTAAAAATGTTCAGATTTTAGTACACAGAATCAAACTGCTGAAGCAAGTTTAATTGGCTGACAATTTAAGCTGACAACATTGCTGTACCTCCCAAGTGTCTCCAGGATTGTTCCACTAATGTTTTATTTAAAAAAAAAAATATTCACTTCACATTGTTGTATTTAAATGATCACTAGTTAGTGTTCCAAATGTATTTTAGCTAAAACTAGTGAAGCCCTAATTTAAATGGTTATGAAGCCTGTACATTTGGTATTGTTTGACCCTTAAGCTTTTACATCTCTTACTTAGTATGGAGGAGGAAGAACAGCTATACATTGTTGCTTGTCAATCTGTACATTTAGACCAAATTTGTATTTGCACTGTCAGTATGGAAAACGAGTGACAAAACGTTTAATACACTATTGGATTTTTTTTTTTTTTTTTTTGCTTTTTTTTTTTTTTTTTTCTGGACTCAGCTTATAACAAAGCTGAAAATACTTCAATTTGTGTTCAGAACAGTGGGGATTTTTTTTTTTTAATGTCTGCATTCTTTCTAATAAACAGTTGAAGACTTCTTGGCTGTCCTTTTAAGTGTCTGGTTTACTGTAATTTCATGTATTCTTACTATTTACTGGAATGGAATTTTTATTTTTACTTGAGGAAGAATATAGTAGAACTATTCCTCTTAAATGAAGGAGGCTTGTTGTAATGTTCCCAAGAAACCTTTTAAAAAGTGGATCTGTAATAGAACTTGTGGATACACTTTACAACAGTTGAAAAAGAAAGTGTTGTGATTTGACTGAAATAAAACTAAGTGTTGTCCTCCTCTAAATCTTTGAGCTTCTGCTTTTGAGCAGTTTTTGTACCCTTCAGCTTCTGCACCTTTGTCTCATACCATTGAAATGCATCCTATTCCCACCCTTCACTTTGGTGTGTATTCAGTGTTTTTAAAAGGGCTCTCTATAAAACAGTAGAACAAGCAAAGGAAAACTAAGGAAAGTCATGGCTTTACAACTATCTTCATTGGTTCTTCATTAGTATTGCTTAAACTTATTGTTTATTTGGGTTGGGCGGGGCAGGTTGTTGGGTTTATTTTTGGTTTTGTCAGTATTGTTTGTAATTGTTGCCTCTGAACCCTGAAATTTATTTAAATTACTGACTGGTCTCTGATTTAGTTACCCTTCTCTGACATTGAATGGACTTCAACCTTCTTTGAAAGATGTTTTGCAGTTTTACCCCTTTTTTCTTTCTTTCTTTCTTTTTCTTTCTTTCTTTCTTTCTTTTCTTTTCTTTTTTTTTTTTTTTTTTTTTTTGATTGAGATTTTTGTCTGGTTTTTTTGAACATGTAGTCTAGGAGTGGATTTTTCTCAATTATTTTTGATTCCTATTTGGAGATAACAGTAAAGCTTTTCAGATGTTTGTGTATTCACCATCCCCAAATTTTCTCATAAAAGCAAAGGTATGAGGGAAAGGATTTGAAGTCAGAGGACCGGAAAGTTCCAAATCTGCCTTTGACACTTAATAGCAGTGTGATCTTGGCTGAGTGATTTACCCTTTCTTAGTCCAAAATCCTTTCTTAATTAAAAATGGAGCAAATTTATTCTTGATACTACCTCACATGCTTATTATAAAGAAAATGCTTAGCAAATTAAAAAATATATATATATATATATATATAGAATGAGTTATTTTGTCATTTACTCCCTGGACTATAAAGTTTCATTGCAAAATTCAATAACTCATTGCTCAGTCTAGTATGATAGTGTCTGTTAATATGTGGTGTCTGATACCTATATCATGAACTCCCTTTGAGAAAATTTTAGTGCATTCATTGTATGATATTTAAAGGAAGCCGAATGTGCCTGGCACATAGTAAACGCTTAATAAATACTTGTTGATTTAATAAATGCCTGTTGACTGAAAGGTAAACTCCCAAGCTAGCTCTCATGAGTCAGAGACGATTTTAGAAATGGGTTTTTCCAATTTATTCCAAATGGGTTTTTCTTGCACTTCAGAGAATTTTTTTTTGTTACCTTTCACAATTATCCTTACTGAATTTACATTGAAGTTGTAAGTTTAATTTGTAGAAAGCTATGCCTTCTTTAGTCATTGGGAAAAACGAGATAGGGAATTTCCCTAAAGGAATCTTCCTATATGGCCTCTTGATTGAGTGCTTGATTATTTTCCTAACTTTAAACTTAACATATGTATGATGGGGAACTCTTAATTGATTTTTAATTGGATTGCGTCAGTGATTTCACAAGTATCTTGATAAAGACTCAAGCAAGATAAAAGATTCAGTTTTTTACTTCTATGTCAATAAGAACCCTCTAGTTTTCCTTTGTTTATCATAGAGGCAGCAGGTACGATGAAAAAAAAACACTTTGTATTAGGACCTAATTACAAATTCTACCAATTACTACAAACATTTTTATAATAGCAAAATAGTCCAAGTCAGTGTTGATTTTTTTTTTTTCCTCCCGTTTAACCTTTAAGCAACCTTAAACCAGGCTGACCACTTGTTTGATGGGTAAGATATATAAAGAATCTCAGCAAAGAAACTGTTGGGTAAAATATTAGGGCTACTTTGTTTTCCCATTTGATAAGAGCCAAATAGGAAAATTATATAGTATCTTGGCATTCAAGCAGTCCATCTGTCATAAGTTCTTACCTAGATGATCAAATAATGGCTTTGGGTAAAATTTCTGCATGTATTGTGTGTAATTCTTTTTGTAGGATGTGTAACCAGATGATAATTGTTGATCAGTGCAGTAAAACACCTTGCCTTATGCTGTTCAGAACACAACTGTCCACCATGCAGTAAACAAAGATTTAAGCAACCAAAGGTAGCTTCTCTCAGCCCCTTCTTTGACATGTACTTATAAGACCAAAGAATTAAGATTTATGTTGAACTCAGCATCCACACCTCAGTTCCTTTCTCTTATAATAAGTCTTTCTGTCCAGCTATTGATATGTACCTTCATGGCCATACATTAGATGCTAACCTCCACATTGAAATGCAATAGTTCTCATTTTGAATAAAAAATATAGTGCAGATCAAAAGCACTTTATTATGTATATAAAACATTTTATCAACCTTAAAAGACTAAATGTGAATTGTTTTTGCAACTGACCAATCCTGTCATTTTTCCATGCAACCTTAAGTTTGATCTCTGCCATGCTTGTACCCAGTGCTTGGTAACCTTTGGATTTTCCTGTTCTTATATCCAGACTGTTGAGCCTTGAAGTGAGTTGGTTTCATTCATTTATCAATTTATATTGCATAACCAGTAAACAGTGCTGCCCTCATTGCTGCTCAGTTGGCCTTGTTTTTTTCTACTAACTTCTCCCTTTCTCCAGTGTTACCCAATCCATTCTTCATTTTATAGCCAGATAAATCACCCTTAGGCAAAGACATAATCATGTAACTCCTCTATTCAGAATTTTCCATTAGTTCCCTGCCTGTTAAATAAAAAAGTTCACACTTGTGGGCATTTGTAGTCCTACAACTTACATTTTCATCCTTATCATTTACTAGTTAACCTACACACAATCCATGAACCCTCACTAGATCTTATGTTTGCTGAGTTTTGTACTTTTCCCACTCTACTTTTGCTCTTGCCATTTCTCTGTACTGTCCTTTCACCTCAACTTTTGAAACCATATTACCTAAAGGCCCACATCAAAAGCTGTTCTCTTCATGAAGTTAACAGATTGCCTTATTTTAAAAATGAACTTGCTTTCCTTCCATTTCTAAAAGGTGGTAGTTTTATTGCATTATATTTTGCCTATACTATCTGTCCCCATGATAGGCTTTTTCACTTTTGATAGTGAATTAAAATAACATCTTGTTGAGAACACATCATGGACTTGAGGGGGGAAAAAGAGTCACATATCTTTTTTTTATTATTACTCTAAACTTCGACATTGCCATGACAAAAGTAAGAAAAATTTCTCTTAAAAGATGGGGATCTATAATATTCAACTTGATATTCCTCTTAAATATGTAATTTTTTCCCCTTCCTCTCTCATCCATCGTTTTGTGTGTGTGTCTGTGTGTATATATATATATATATAAAACTATGTCAGTTTTTTTCTGTTGCAAACAATTCTTCATAGGACCTTTGCAATTAATTTGAGTATTTTTTAATGGAAAATTTTGCTTGCTCAAAGTTCTTAAAACAGTATTGCTGTTACTGTATACAATGTTCTCTTGGTTCTGTTCATTTTGCTCTATTTTGTGCAAGTCTTGCTATGTTTTTAAAATCATCAAGCTCATCATTTCTTTTTTTTTTTAATAGTATTTTTTCATTTATAAAGATGGTTTTCAGATTCATTTTATGTTTCAGGATTTTTTTATTCCTCCTTTACATCCTTACCAAGACAGCAAGCAATCTGACATAAACCACACATCATACAATCATTTTAAATATTTGCATATTAGTCATACTGTGAAAGCAAAATCAGAACAAGACAGAAAAAGACCACAACAAAGAAAAGGCAGATTTTAAAAATAAAAAGAATATGGTTCAATCTATATTTAGTGTCTCAGTTCTCCCTCTGGATATGGATAGCATTTTCCATCCTAGTCTACTGATATTGTCTTGGGTCATTTTTAGAAAGTTTTGTTAATATGCAATTAATACTACCTTTTAAGGTGGAATCAGTGAAGACTTAATTACTCAAAAAGATAGATCCCCAAGGCTAGAATCAGGAAAACTTACCTCAATTCAAGTTTGATTTCATATTCAACTATATATAGTTGACTCTGGGAAAGTCATTTGATCTGTTTGTCTCAGTTTCTTCATCTGTAAAATGGGGATAACACTCATGGTGCTTGTGAGCATCAAATGAGGTAATTTATAGCATTTATCACAGGCTCCGGTACATAATGTTATATATAAATGCTATTAAATCTCCCCATTCTGATATTTGAGAGCCTTTGACTTAGTACCTTTTAGTAGAATACTTAGGTCATGTTCGCATAGGCTTTTTTATTTTATAAGCTGGTAAAGCCTTTGGACCCTTTCTCAAGATCAAACTTTTAAAAATTCATTAATACCTAAAGTTGTAAAGGAAACCAGCTAGAAAATTGTTTGCAGGTGTTGAAGCACACCAGTTTTGGAATTAGAAGGCCTCTTAAGTCAAAGTTGACACTTATATTGATCATATTATTAAATCTCTCTTAAGCTTATATATTGATATATAGCACTAACTACTTTGCAGAGTTGTCTTGCAAGGAAAGGACTTTGTTTTCTGCATATATAAATAAGAACTTTGATTATTGGGACTCTAGAAAAATAAGTACTATGATACTGAGTCTTACCCAGGCTGGAAGAATAGTGGCCAGTTATGGATGGGGAAAACCTTACTCTACTCTTCAGCACAGAAGCTTTAACCAATTCCATTTTTCTGACCTGAGCCCAGCCCTTTCTGTTTACCTATTGATGCTGGATTTCATGAGACCACACTGTTCAGTTAATCTTGTAACTTGGCACTCTGGAGTTGGAGATCATAAGCCTCAGCTTCCCCCATTAGCAAGGTTTATAATTCTATGTACCACACTGTCCCAGACTATTTCTTTGTCTATAAATAGGTTGGTCACTCAAGGTGCATAGACTAACTCACCCAACTCCTAAGCATAGGACAGCTGAAGGGCTCAGCACAGAATTATGCACATATGTTATAAGAACTCAATAAAGAATTGTTAAATATTGCCTCTTTTCACAAAGTTTAGACTAGGTAACTTTCAAGATTTTTAAAGAATATTTTGAAAACTTTTTATGGCTACCTCCAATTAGACTAGGGATTTGAAGGGGAAAGGTGTGGGGAGAACTCTAGGGTGATTAAGCTTTAAATGCTAATTAGCTATTGTGCAATTTTGAAATCTGAGCAGTTTGATGAGAGACCAAAATCTGAGTTCATCTCTGATGTACTGACGAAAAATGACATGATCCTTGCCTCTCAGAATTCTATGGTCTATTAGTGGGAGTACAATTTGTATAGAGATTGGTATTTGGTAGGGATAAAGAAAAAATCTGAACACGGTGGGAAAATTGGAGGAAGGAAAGAACACTTTACTGGGAAGATTTGAGTTCCTCAGAAGAAACGACCTAAGTTGAGCCTAAGGATCTTTTAGTGATCTTAAGAGGGAGTTCTTGCATTTCAGCCTTAAGGTATATTTACTTTGAATAGAGATTGAGAGGATATATGCATGGGTGTACGAAACAAAGCAGCGATAAGGTGATTAGTACTAGTAGTTAGAGTGAACTGGAAAGATCTCACCAGAAAGGTGCTTAAAAGTGAATCTTAAAGGAAACCAATGATTTTACAAGAAGCATCAAAGAAATGGCCTTCCAGGCAAAATAAAATCACAGAAACCAGGGACAGAGTGTAAAAAGTGGACAAGTATGACTGGGCCACAGGTGGAGTGGAGGAAGAATAATAAGCTGGAAAGGGCCAAATGGTAATGAACTTTAAATCCCAAAGAAAGAAGTTTATATTTGAATCTAGTTAAAGGGAGCTACTGATGGTTTACTGAGATGGGGAGTGACAAGATCAGATCTACATTGAAAGAAAATCACTTTGATAGAGGCATAGAAGATAAGGTTGGAATGGGAGGAGACTTGAGGTGGGGAGACTAATTAGGAGGCTTGTATACCTTGGGAAAAGTGATGAGAACCTGAATTAGTACTATGTGAGTGGAGAAAATGGGGTATATGGGGAATGTGGAGGCAGAAATAGGATTTGTGGGGAAAGAATGAGTTGATATTGATTGACATTTAGATTGTAAACCAGGATGAGTAGAAGAATGGTGGTACTCTTTATAATAATAACAGCGATTGCTGAGAGCTTGGATGCCAAGGGCATCTTGAACCATTGCCACTTTTGTCTTGCCACTGAACTTCAGTGAGTGACTGGAAGAGGGAGTGAGGTATATGACTGTGCAATTCTGCCTCATTTAAATCCAGTTCACAAAGGAGTCAAGACATTACCCTATGATATCATTGATCCTCTTCAAAAACAAAGGACAAACAATGCTAGGGAAATTCAAAATGGGTATGGGTTTGGAAGAAAATGGAGTTTTTTGGACAAACTGAGTTTGAGATCTAAGTAAACATCTAAGTAAAAAAGGCCTTTGGGCAGTTGGAGCTTAGAAGAGAGTGTTTATCTGAGAATCATCTGCATAGAGACAATAAATGAATGCACGGAAGCTAATGAAATCAAGTTAAAAATTTTTAAAAAAAGTGGGTCAGTATGGAGGTACATCCAGATAGGTGGTATAACATGAATGATGATCCAGAAAAAAAATCTGTCAAAAACCATTCATTACTAGTTAACATGCCATGCACTGTACTAAGTGCTGGGAATGCAAAGAAAGGCCAAAAAACTAGTCCACTCCTAAGGTGTTCATAGTTTCATGGGGGGAGGGGGGGAATTAAGGACTAGCCAGACAGGAGAAATGGATCAATTTTATAAAACCCAGAGAAAAGAAAAGATCTGGCCTCAACATTTGACTGAAACTCCTAAATTACCAGTGATTGATTTGCTCAGTCCAGCAACCTTTTCTCGGTTTTTGATTATTGATTACTGGTTGATAGTCTTTTCTCTAGAGCTTTTTGGATGCCTCCTATCTATCTGACCACTCCTCAAGTTTCCTTTGCATATCCTCTTGTAGATCACACCCACTAATCATGGGTGTGCCACCAGGTTTAGTCTTGGAACCTCTCCTCCCTCAATCCTATTACCTTTCCTTATCAGCTTCCTAGATGTAATTATCAGCTCTAGGCCTATGAATCTCCTCTGTTCTAGTTTGATTCTCCTTAACATCCTTTGGGGTTTTTGCCATTTCCTTCAGCCTAATTTACAGATGAGGAAACTGAGGCAAGCCAGATTAAGTGATTTGCCCAGGGTCATACAACTAGTAAAGTAAATTACTTTAAATAACTAAACTTTCTGCTTGACCTCTACTCTCTTAACTTGAATTGCCTTTCAGACATCTCATATTAGATGTCCAGTAGACCTCATAATCTTGTTCAAAACTTGTACTCATTATTTCTCTCTGAGATCTCCCCACTTTCCAACTTCCCTATTACTGTCAAGGGCACCAGGCTCAAGACCTTGATTCCTAATTATTTTTCACTTCCTAAATTCAATCTGTTGCTCAGATCTGCCCCTTTGCCACATCACTCCAATAAATCCCCTTCTCTCCTATGATACTGTCACTATCCTGATGAAGTCTCTCCCACTCGGACTACTGCAATAAGCATCTAGGGTCTATCTGCTTCAAGAGTCTCCCATTCAGCCACCAAAGTGATTTTTCCTAAAGCAAAGTTCTAACCATGTCACCCCCATAGTCAATAAATTCCTGCGGTTCCCTATCCCATCCAAAATCAAAAACAAAATCCTATTTGACTTCAAAGTCCTTTTTAATCTTGTCTCTCCCTCACCTTTTCAGCTCTTATTCCTTATACCCCCACCATTGATGAGTGACATTGACCACTTTGAGGATCTAAAACCCAGCCCTCCATCTCAGCTCTTGAGTATTTTCTCTGGCTGTATCCCAGCTAAAATGTCACCTTCTACACCTTTCTGATACCCTGTGAGTGCTTTCCCTATGTGAGTTGTCCATAAGTCTTTTTGGCAAGAGTATGTTTGCCCTTCAAACCATGTGATAGAGTTGGAATTCTTGATATTTTCAGCCATGTTAAAATGCCTTCAATGAGGACAAAACATGGGATCGAAATTAGCTACTTTACTGATGGTAAAGTCTTCCACTTGAAAAGGCTACAAGCCAAAATAAAAGTACAGAGAGCCTTAGTGGGTGATTTTTTGTTTATAGATGATTGTGCTTCCAATCTCCACAACTGAGATGCAACAAAATATGGATCAATTTTCTGCTGCTTGTGCTTATGTTTTTTGTTTATTTTTAATAGCTTTTTTTCCCAAAATACATGCAAAATTGACTTCTAACATTCACTTGCAAAACCTTGTATTCCAAATTTTACTTCCTCCCTTAGACAGCAAGTAATTCAATATAGGTTAAACATGAGCAGTTCTTCTAAACATTTTTTCACATCTACCATTATGTGCTTGTGCTAATTTTAGCCTAACAATTAACACCAAGAAAACACAGGTCCTCCATCAGCCAGCAGGTTTATACTAAAGTATTAGTTGGGGGTAGGGAGATAGGGAAAGGAAGTCAGGAGCAATTTAGAGGGGGAAATATGAATACACTTTCATAAATATTGAGGTATTAGTTGGATATCTTGGTGGAGATACATAAGAGGTAACAGCAAAAGCAGCACTGGAATTGGAGAGAAAAGAAAGAAAAGCAAAAAGGAAACAAGCAGGAAAGGCTTTGGAAGTTTCATGTTTAATAATATACTTAGTATGAAAACAAGCCTCTGATAGACAAGTGAAAGCTGTTAAATGGATAAATTAATCTAGTGTAATCAGAAGAGGGGAGGTTTTTGGTGTTGTAATTTTTTCCTTCATGGTGTTGGAATTTGCTGAAATGTTTAAAAACTTAAGGCTTCAATAAAAGATGCTTAATTTAAAAATATATCCTTAAAAGGAAAGCATGCTATGCAAATATAACCTTTGTTTCATGTTTCATCTTTTACTCTTGTAAATGAAAATACTAATTGTGTTTTGTGTTTGTGTTAAATTCAATTTTTTTTTAAATTAGGGCTAGATCTTTGAATTTGGAAGTCTTTTGACAGCTGTTCACTGAAATCATGGGAACTTAATAAGATAACCAAAAGAATATAAAAAGAAGACTCCTGAGCTTTAGTATACATCCACATGTAGGGATGAGTAGGAATCAGCCAAGCATAGTATAAAAGGAGCAGTCAGAAAATTTGGAGAATCTGGAGATACTACTATCATGGAAATGAGGGGAAGAAAATGTTTTGGAAGGGGTGAATCAAGAAATGAAATGCTCCCTAAAAGTCCAGGAGAGTAAAGACTAAGAAAAGGTTAATTAGTAGTTAGTACATTCGTAGATCTGTGAGGGAACAATTCTGTAGGACACAAAGCCCAATGGAAAAGTGTGGAGGGAAGAATGAATGGGAGACCATTTAAAAAATTATTTGTACTATATAAAATTAAGAATGTTTGAGCAAAATGCAGCTAGAATAAGAGAAGCTATCATGGGGGAGAGGGGTTTTAATAGCATTTTTTCCCAATTATATGTAAAGACAATTTTTAGCATTCAACTTTATAAGATTTTGAGTTCCAAGTTCTCCCTCTTTTTTTCCCCTCCTCTCTTACTAAGATGATCAGTTTGATATAATTTATATATTTGTATATTTTATTATATATTACATATATATAATTTTTGTATATGTATTTATATATATATGAAATCAAGTAAAAGATTTCCATATTAGCCAAAGAAGAAACATCAAAAGAAGAAAAAAAAAAAATGAAGTGAAAATAGTATGCTTCAATCTACATTGATAGCCCTTCAATTCTTTTATCTAATTGTAGTTAGAATTTCATGCTTTTATATTTGTTTTGAATCCATTGCATTGCTGAGAAGAGCTAAGCCATTCATAGGTGATCATAAAGCAATTATTGCTGTTTCATATTTTCCTATTTCTGTTCATTTTGCATCAATTCATACAATTCTTTCCACATGTTTCTGAAATCTTCCTGTTTATCATTTTTTTATTGAACAATCGTATTCTCTAATATTCATATACCACAGCTTGTTCAATCATTCCTTAATTGATGAGCATCTCCTCAATTTCCAGTTTTTCCCATTATAAAAAGAACAGCTATTAATATTTTTTAATATATATGCCCTTTTCCCTTTTTTATGATCTCTTTAGGATAGAGGCCTGATAGTGGTATTGTTGGATCAAAGTCTATACAGTTTGCCCAAGTAGAGAAATCTTTGTATCAAATTTCTCTGATTTTTAGGGTACCCCAAATATTTACATGAACTGATACAATGAAGTGAGCAGATATAGAATTATAATTTATAACATTAAATATGAGAAATTATTTTGAAAAATTTCATAAACTGATGAAGAATGAGATGAGTAGAACCAAGAAAACTATACAAGAATTGCATGGTAAGACAACTTTGAAAGCTTCAAGAATTATGTACAATAGATGATTTCAGAAAAGCAGGAAAGACTTACATGAACTGATGCTGAGTGAAGTGAGCAGATCCAAGAGGACCCATTAACAAGAAGACTATGTGATAATCAACTGTGATGGAGTTGACTCTTTTTACCAATGAAGAGATTCAAGACAGTTCCAATAGACTTGGGATGGAAAGTGCTTTCTGCATCCACAGAGAGGACTATGAAAACTGAATGTGGACTGAAACATATATTTTCACTGTTTTTTGTTTGCTAGCTTTTTCTTATGTATTTTTCTCTTTTAGACTGACTTTTCTTGCCCAACATAATAAATATGGAAATGTGTTTAAAAGGGTTGCACATGTTTAACCTTTATCAGATTGTTTGAAGTCTTGGGGAAGGGGAGCTAAGATAAGGAAGGAGAAATTTGGGACACAAAATCTTACAAAAATAAATGTTGAAAACTATATGTGGAAATACAATTTCCACATATTTGGAAATACAATATGCTATTGAAGGCAAAAAAAAGAACTATGTAAAATACAGTGGTCCTCCATAATTCCAGGGACATGGATAACATGTCAGGCATGAAAGAGGATGGATTTAGAGTAGAGAACAAAACAAATATTTTTTTTTTGCAGCTACTAAGGGAATTGTTTTGCTTGATTTCATATTTATTACAGTGAACTTCCTTTTTTTTCCCCCAGTGGTCTAAAAGTGGGAGGGAAAAAAAATTTTCTGTTAATTTTTAAAAAAATAGATGGGGGTTACTACAGACAAGGAATATTGCATGCATTATCAGATGAGGTCATTAATTTTTAGTTATTTTACTTTTTATTAGAAGAAACCTCACACAAAGCAAGTCATCTGTAAATGAAATATAAAAACATGTAAAATATATCAATAAAACTTAAAAGGAAAAAGCATAACCATCCCTGACTTCTAGGAATTTACATTTTGCTGGGGAAAACAACACATACACATATAAGCATTTTATATATATATCCAAGTAAAAACAAGCAATTTGGGATTTATAAGACAACCCTGGTAGCTGTGGGGATCAGGACAGGACTCACATAGCAGGGTGTCAGTGGAGCTGAGAATAGAAGACAACTAGAAATTTAAGGAGCCAAGAGCTGAAGAAAGAATGCATCCAAAAACATAGAATAATCCCCTTTCAAGCCACAGAGAAAAGAGAACAACTTGAAATCTGTTTTGGCTAGATAGTATAGAGCAGGTAGGGAAGTAATGTATAATAAGCCTGTAAAAGTACATAGGCAGGCTTCAATTTGTATTTTATCCTAGAAATAATAGCCACCACAGCTTTGTGGGAAGGGAGGCAACATAAATTTATGCTTTGAGAATATTTGGGGGTTTTTGTTTTGTTTTTTTTTTTTTTTTTAATTTTCAATAGCATTTTATTTTTCCAAATACATGTAAAGGTAGTTTTCAACATTTACTTCTGCAAGACCCATTGTTCCAAATTTTTCTCCTTCCCTCCCTATCCCCTGCCCAAGAGATTAAACAGTCTGATATAGATTAAATATGTGTAGGAGTATCATTTTTGTAGTGATGGAAAAAGAGCAGAATTTAGGCAGGAAAACCAATTAGGATACTATTGTTCATAGTGGTATTATGTAAAATAATATCATTATGATAATAAAAACACTTAGAGGTTTTATGTTTGCCAAATGTTTTATATATATTATCTTACAATAATCCTGTGGAACAGGTCTTATAATTTCATTCATTTGTTGTAATTTTATATTTTTATGCTGATTTCAAACACCAAAAAAAAGGGCATTTCCATACACAAAACAGAACCCAAAAAGATTCTTCTTGAAATTGTGAATCTCTTATCTCATACTGTTTGCTTTTGTAAAAAGTATGTAATAAATTCCAAATTTTCTTTTCAAAATTGTTTTCTTTGTGTTTTCATCTGAGCTGTTCACTTGAAAAGAATGTTTTGACATTCTTTTCATCTTTTTTTGTATCACCATTGCTAATACCAACCTCCTTCTCAATCTATCTTCTTCAAATAAGACCTGAAAGGAAAAAAAAAAAAAAAAAAAAAAAAAACTTTGTAAAAAAATAAACATAGTCAAGTAAAATATCCACATGTCCAAAAATAAATTTGTGTTTCTGTACCTTTTCTGTCAAGAGGTACTTCATCATTGATTTCTGGGGATGTGGTTAATTAGAGTTCTTAACATCTTTGACCAGAGAATTCTTAATTCTTTCAGTCATTTTTCTTTGGGAAATGTTGTTGACCTTATATAAACTATTCTGATTCTGCTTACCTCAATTTCACCTCACCAATATTCTTTAAATTGCTTCTTTCCTTATTTCTTGTGGTAAATAATATTCTACAGGGCAGTTAGGTGGTGCAGTGGATAGAGCACCAGATCTGAAGTCAGGAGGACCTGAGTTCAGATTTGACCTCAGATACACATCCTAACTGTGTGACTCTGGGGAAGTCACAACCCCAATTGCTTCAGCAAAATAATAATAATAATAATAATAATAATGATGATGATGATAAAAATAAAGAAGCCCAACTTTAAAAAAAAATACTATTCTACAGATTCAAAAACTACAATTTGTTCATTCATTCCCCAATTGGTGGCCACCCTCTTTTTTAGATTCTCGAGCTTTTCTTTTCTTACAGTTTTCCCCTTTCAGTATCTTTTTTCAGGATCAGTAATTTTTTTTCAAGTTCATCAGATACCTACCTCTTCTTCCATTTGTATAGTCTTCCTCTAAGTACCCCAATTATGAAATTCTCCCTTCTTCCTTCTTTCTACAATAATATGTTTTTTTAATTCTCCCTTTTCTTCCCCATTTGAAACTCTTAGAACAAACCAGTCCATCCCCATATCCTATGTTTTTCTTAAACTTCTTTGAAGGTACTAAGATTTTGTAGGGTTGTTTCTTCTCTCTACCCCCTCCACTATCCCACTAGAATGTTAGCATTGCATTTTCATATTACTCCTTCTGTTTAAATAAATTTATTTTTCTGGATTTCTATGGACTCATGTTTGTATTTCAGTTGTTACTCAACTCTGGTATTTTCATTAGAGATGCTTGAAAGTCCTCTTCAATTGAAATTCCCATTTTTTTCCTCTCTAGGATTAATATTTAGCTTTGTATGGCAAGTTATTTTTAGTCGTAAACATCTCTCTTGCCTTTGGGAATACTTGTAATCCAAGCTCTCTTCTCATGGAGAGTAAAAGCTGCTAGGTCTTGTGTGACTCTGACTAGTTCCTGAGGACATAAAATTCCTTTTTTCCTACTTATAACAACAAAAGTGGAAAAAATGAAAGACAGAAGTTTTGGATTTTGGCTGACATTCCTGGTAAATTTCTTTATAAGATTTCTTTCAAGAAACCTTGTTTGACAAGAGGTTTTTTCCAAGAAGTTTCTTTCTTTACTTTGTCCTCTGTTTCTAAAATATTATTTTATTGAAAATTGATATTCAGAATTATTTTTAATGATGATTTTCAGGAAGTCCAATGATTATTTTTAAAGATATGCTTATTCAGTGTCATTCTCAGACTATCATATTAGCAAACAACACTTAGAGTGCAAGACAAACCTACAGTGAAACCCTTTATTGGAATGCTTCATCTTTTCCATAAAACAGAAACTAAAATAATCTGTTATACACTTAGTTACAAATATAATCTTGATGGTAGTTTTTGTTTTTGTTTTTTTGTATTGCTTAAACATAAAGTCTTACCACCACTATACTTGGCTGCTTTCACCAAGCTCTTATGACCTGCAGCTTTCCTGTCATTTTTTAGAATTATTCTAAGTTTAATTTACTAACAGTAATTAAATCTTCTATTGCTGCTATAAAACTACTGTTATTACTGGAGTCCCCATAGCTACTTTGCTTATGTGGTTGGCAAAATACTGGCCTCTACCATGAGGGCTGATGGTCTTTCTAACAAAATTTCCTTCTTTCATAGGACCAAAGGTCCCAATGTTTTTTTTGGTTTTTTAAAATTTTTTTATTATAGCTTTATATTTACAAGATATATGCATGGATAATTTTTCAGCATCAACAATTGCAAAACCTTTTATTTCAACTTTTCCCTTCCTTCCCCCCACCCCCTCTTCCAGATGGCAGGTTGACCAATACATGTTAAATATGTTAAAGTATAAGTTAAATACAATATATGTATACATGTCCAAACAGTTATTTTGCTGTACAAAAAGAATCGGACTTTGAAATAGTGTACAATTAGCCTGTGAAGGAAATAAAAAATGCAGGCAGACAAAAATAGAGGGATTGGGAATTCTATGTTGTGATTCATAGTCATCTCCCAGAGTTCTTTCACTGGGTGTAGCTGGTTCAGTTTATTACTGCCATATTGATTTGATTCGTCTCATTGTTGAAGATGGCCATGTCCATCAGAATTGATCATCATATAATGTTGTTGATGCAGTATATAATGATCTCCTGGTCTTGCTCATTTCATTCAGCATCAGTTCCTATAAGTCTCTCCAAGCCTCTCTATATTCATCCTACTGCTCATTTCTTACAGAACAATAATATTGCATAACATTCATATATCACAATTTATTCAGCCCATCCAACTGATGGGCATTCACTCAGTTTCCAGTTTCCGGCCACTACAAAGAGGGCTGCCACAAACATTCTTGGACATACAGATCCTTTTCCCTCCTTTAAGATCTCTTTGGGATACAGATCCAATAGAAATACTGCTGGATCAAAGGGTATCCACAGTTTGATAATTTTTTGAGCATAGGTCCAAATCACTCTCCAGAATGGCTGGATGTATTCACAATTCCACCAACAATGTATCAGTGTCCTAGTTTTCCCACATCCTCTCCAACATTCTGCATTATCTTTCCCTGTCATTCTAGCCAATCTGACAGGTGTGTAGTGGTGTCTCAGAGTTGTCTTAATTTTAATTTATCTGATTAATAATGATTTGGAGCATCTTTTCATAAAGCTAGAAATAGTTTCAGTTTCTTTGTCTAAGAATTGTCTGTTCATATCAAATCATATCATATATCAAAATTCCCAAAATTAATGGTTGCCAAAATTTTTGTAGCTTCCCAAGATATTTCTATCATTGCCAAATCCATTGTAGCCAACTCTACTTCTGTCACATATTCTTTACTACAATGGCCCCTGAAGTTTCTGCCATGGCCAAAGTTATTTTCACCAAAGTTTCCAGAATTCCTTTGAATCTCTTTGACTAGAAGAATCAGTGGCCATTTCTTGCTTAAACAAACCTGGCCTGATTTTGATAGGAGTGGCCACTCATAGTTTGGTATTTTTGAAAGAAAATTTTATTTAGAGATCATAGATCTATAGAATACATAGATATTCATCAAAAGTTATGAAAATATTCTTTTTCTACTGTTTCAGTCAGTCATGATTTCAATAATTTCAATTTTTCTGTATTGTTCAAAGTAATCTTTTAATAAATAAATAACTTTAAATAACTTCTCAGTTATATGTTTATGCCACCTACAAAGTTTTATTCCACAGTTAAGTGGAAATCTTGTCTTTGAGGGTCTTTAATGAAAACTAATCTCTTTGGTTCAACAACAATCAATAAAAATTAATTAAATACCTTCTATGTGCCAGACACTGTGTGCTAAGTTCTGGGGAAACAAATAAGAAAAAAGAAAATCCCTGTCCTCTAGGAGTTTACAATCTAACTGGAGAAGACAGAACACAAAAGGAAATTGAAAAGGGAAGATGAGGGAAAGGCACACACCTGATGCATGGTAGAAATGTCAGAGAAGTCCTAAAGTAAGCAATCAGGTGAGAGAAAGTAGGAGATGGTAATGAGGAAGGGTACCAAGATTGATGGAATCTTATAGGATGATGAGGTTATCCCAAGAGTAAGCTTCTTGGGAGTATAGAAATAAGTGAGAGAAGTCCCATAGTGACCCAGCCAGGTATGAAATAACTCTGCCATCATCTTTGGGAGGTCTGGCATTCATGGTTGCACCTACTTCTTCCGCTATAGCATGGGTAGCAAAACCAAATGTTTGGTGACTGCATTTTTCGTTGCCATACAGCAAGAATGCTCCATTGCTAGATTTTCATCTGCCATCTTGAAGCTCAAACCTCTGTGAAAAGTTTTCACAGTTGTTTCTTGAGGAACTTTTAATTTTGACATGAGATATTTCAGCAATCTTTCAATCAGGAGCAGAAAGCTAGTCCAAAGATTTTCAATTTTTTTCTACTTAAGCTGTTTTCTAGATCAGTTGTTTTTATTTAAATATTTTAAATCTTATGTTTTTCAGTCTTTTGATTTTGCTTTAATATTTCTCACTGTTTTATGAAGTTAGTGACTTTTAATTTTTAATTAGAAATTAAATTCTAATTAAAATACTAATTTTCAAGGGAGTCTGTTATATGAATAAGGTTTGCCACTTTCTACCTAAACTATTTATTCTCTTTTCAATTCTTTCTTCCAGAGTTCTTATTTAATTTTTTATCTCTAGCTTAATTTTTTTCTAGGTTTTCACATAGTCCTTATAAAAGATTCATTGTTTTCTATTTAAGTCCCTGCTTGCATTTGTTATGGTGTTATTCTCTTCTTCTGGTTAGATTTTTAAGTATCTTTTAATAATAATTTTAGTAATAGAGGTAACTGGTAGTATTAGATCTGAAACCAGGAAGACCTTAGATTAAATCTGCCTTAGACACTTACTAGTTGAGCAAGTCATTTAAACCTGTTTGCCTCAGTTTCCTCAGCTGTAAAATGGGAGTAATATTACCACCTACTTCCCAAACATATGTGAAGATTAGTGATATAATATTTGTAAAGCACTTAGCATAGTTCCTGGTACAGAGTAGCCATCCTATAAATGTTTATTTCCTTTCTTCCTCATCAATTTATTTTCCCTTTTCCCTTTTCTTCTGCCTTTCTTTAAGTCCCAAACAAACTACTTTCTTTTTCAGGAAGGCTCTCCCAACTTCTCTTAATTCTAGTGCCTTCCCTTGATGAATTATTTGCTTGTTATATCCTCTCATAGATTTTGAGTTCTTTGAGGGCAAGGACTGATTTTGTATCCCCAGCACTTAGCACAATCTCTTTTACACAGTAAGTGCTTAATAAACATTTGATTTATTAAATTCTTCATAGTGGTGGGTGTTTTTTTTAGTTTACTCTTCTCTCCAGCTTTAGTTATTGAACTGTGTGCCATATCTAGGTTCTTCCTCTTACTATATTCTTTTGGATGGGGGGATCCTGACTTCTCATTTCTGACCTCCACCTCTTAGGGTCAGATCCTCTGGCATTTTTGAGGTTCAGATTGCTGGAGCTTCCAGGAGCTTTTCAGATAACTCAGAACAGAAGGCTAGGGAATTTGAATTTCTCAGATGTCCTAGACCACATATTCTTGCATCCATACTGACCACTACCATCCCCGGTAACTTTCAAGATCCGAATTATAAATTTCTGACCACTCTGAGACTTTTCTCAGGGTAGCTCTCTGTTCTTTCTGTCTCTAGACATAGAGCTCTGCAGATCAAATTTACCTTTGGCTTCTTTCTGGACACTTTGGAAGGGACTGCCTTATGTATCTGCTAGTGCTTCAATTTTTGGTGACTTCTGTTCTCTTGCTTATTGGTTTCTGGCTGACTTCTTATGTGGTTCTGGGGTGGACAAGGTCATTTACTATAATTTTTCATTGGATTTCTTGATCATTATTCAGTCTGGTGCAATTTATAGGTTTTTACTGGAACAAAAACCATGAGAGTTCTGTTGTATTTACTTGTTTATGCTATATCTTTTGGGCATAAATTGGAAGTTTCTTGAGGAGAAGAAATTTTCATTTTTGTCTTTACAACTCTTAACCTACATAGCATAGCAAATATAGTGCCTGTAATAAGTAGGCACCTAAAAATAGGCTTATCAGATGAATGAATGATCTAATAGATGAGTGGATATGAATAGTTGCAAAAGAAGAATTTGAAAAGTATCATAACCACATGAAAAATACTCCAAAGCCTTAATAATAAAGGAAATGCAAATTAAAACAATTCCGAATTTTCATCTCATACCCCTCAAATTGGCAGAGGTGATATTTATTTTGCTCCTTTTGTCCCAAATTGCGATTTCATCTCTATCGGGAACTCTTCAAGATTTGCTAGTGGTCACATTGGGCAAAGATGAAAAATCACATACAAAAAAAAAAGGAAAAAAGTGGAGAAGTATGGGAAAACTAGCACAATAATATACTGTTGGTGGTTGTAAACTGTTTCAACCATTCTAGAAAGCAATTTGGAATTAGTGGAGAAAAGTCTCCAAATTACTCACAACCTTTGACTCAGAGTTCCCACTACTGGGTATATGTTCTGAGGAATTCAAAGTCAAAAAAGAAAGATCCCATTATATACCAAAAAAGAGGGCACTTTCTTTTGGTAGCCAAAAAAAGAAAAGAAAAGGAACAATGTAGTTGCCCATCAATTGGACAACAGCTAGATAAATTATGATTATTGTGCTGTAAGAAATGAAAAATATTAGTAATTTAGAGAAGCAAGGTAAAACTCATATGTGGTGATTCAAAATGAAGTAAAATAGAACTAGAAGAACAATAAATATAAAGATTACAATAAAATAAATGAAACAATACTGAAAGACAGCAGAATACTGATTGATTATGATGATCAATCATTCCCTAAGAACAGAGAATGAAATACATTTCTCTTTTTCTTCATCTCAGTAAAAAAAGTGAGAGATTGCATGTTAAATTATGTTGCTTTTGCTAAATTTTTAAAAAATGTTATGAGGGATGGTTCATTCATTGGTAGGAGTTGTTTCAGGAAAGGATTTTGACATAAAAATAAAATGTATTATAACTTTTTTGTAAGAATGAATGCTCAAAGAGGAAGTGGAAGTCGTAAATATAGACGACTTTTTCTCTGAATTTAGTAATGAAAAAAAAATTGGTTGGTAACTTGATGCAAAATCAAGTGAAGGTTTTTGAAAATAGAAACAGGCACAAGTAGTGGTACATGTTTATTATCCCTGCTATCAGAGAAACCTCAGGTTTATGGATCACTTCAACTTCAGAATTCTCACCTGCAATAGCCTAAGTTAATTGATTTTGTTATTTTGTTATTTTTGTCAGAAAAAATTAATAGCAAGGGGATAGGAATACCCTGGGGGTCAGGGAAAGGGAAAGAAAGGTTAGGGGAAATTATTTCACATAATGAGGGTAGACAAGTAAACATCTAAACATCTAAACAAAAAAGAAAGGGGTGGAAGTGGCTGACCTTTGAACTTCAATTTTCTCTGTTCTGGTCAAAAGGAAGAACATATATATATATACTATATATATATGTATATCTATATCTATATATATATATATATACAAAGTTTGGTGCAGCAATATATTTCACACAGAAAAGAAATAGGAAAGAAAGGGAAGTAGGAAATGAGGATTTTAGAAGAGGCTGATTAAGGGAGAGATTATCTGTAATAACAACAAACTGCAAGAAAATATATAAATATTTGTAGCTTTTTGAGGTGGCAAAGAATGGGAATCTTTGCCAAAGAGGGGTACCCATAAATTAAGGAATAGATTAAGGAATAGAAAAACAAGTTGTACAATATAAATGTAGTAGAATAGTACTTTGCTGATCTCTTATCAGTATAATGACTATAGGAATATAATTCCAGAGGACTAATAATGAAACTCGTTACAGAGGAATGAAGAACTCAGAATATAGAATGAAACATTTTTTTCTATTTTTATTTTTCCAAATACATGTAAAGATAATTTGCTACGTTCGTTTTTGTAAAACTCTTTCAAGTGTTTTTTTCCTCCCTCCCTCACCTCACCTCCGTCTCCCCAAGACAGCATACAATCTGATAGAAGTTAAATATGTACAAACTTATTTCCATATTTATCATGTTATCTAAGAAAAATCACAAGAAGAAAAAAAATTCAAGCAAACAATAATAACAAAGAGGTAAAAATACTATTCACATTCAGTCTTCATAGTTTTCTCCCTGGATGTGGATGGAATTTCTATTGAAATTAAGAGCCAAGTCCATCATAGTTGATCATCACATAATCTTGTTATTGTGTACACTGTTCTGGTTCTTCACTCAGCATCAATTCATGTGATTTTTTACAAGTTTTTCTGAAATCACCTTGCTAGTCATTTGTTATGGAAGAATAATATTCCATTACCTTTAGATACCATAACGTATGTTGGCTAAGAAATAGATTAGTTGGATCAGTGGAATAGGTTAGGTTCACAAGACAAAATAGTTAATAACTATAGCAATATAGTGTTTAACAAACCCAAAGATCCCAACTTTTGGGATAAGAATTCATTATTTGGCAAAAACTGCAAATTAGTATGGCAGAAATTAGATATGGACCCACACTTAACACCACATGCCAAGATAAGATCAAAATGGGTCCATGATTTAGGCGTAAAGAATGAGATCATAAATAATTAGAGGAACATAGGATAGTTTACCTCTCAGACTTGTGCAGGAGGAAGGAATTTGTGACCAAAAGAGAACTAGAGATCATTATTGATCACAAAATAGAAAATTTTGATTACATCAAATTAAAAAGCTTTTGTACAAACAAAACTAATGCAGACAAGATTAGAAGGGAAGTAACAAATTGGGAAAACATTTTTACAGTTAAAGGTTCTGATAAAGGCCTCATTTCCAAAATATATAGAATACTGACTCTAACTTATAAGAAATCAAGCCATTCTCCAATTGATAAATGGTCAAAGGATATGAACAGACAATTTTCAGATGATGAAATTGAAACTATTTCCACTCATATGAAAGAGTGTTCCAAATCACTATTGATCAGAGAAATGCAAATTAAAACAACTCAGAGATACCATTACATACCTCTCAGATTGGCTAAAATGACAGGAAAAAATAATGATGAATGTTGGAGGGGATGTGGGAAAACTTGGACACTGATGCATTGTTGGTGGAGTTGTGAACAAAACTGCTCTCCAGTTTGGAACTATGCTCAAAAAATTATCAAACTGTGCATACCCTTTGACCCAGCAGTGCTACTACTGGGCTTATATCCCAAAGAAATAGTAAAGAAGGGAAAGGGACCTGTATGTGCCAAAATGTTTGTGGCAACCCTTTTTTATAGTGGCCAGAAACTGGAAAATGAATGGATGCCCATCAATTGGAGAATGGTTGGGTAAATTGTGGTATATGAATGTTATGGAATATTACTATTCTGTAAGAAATGACCAGCAGGATGAATACAGAGAGGCTTGGAGAGACTTACATGAACTGATGCTGAGTGAAATGAGCAGAACCAGATCATTATACACTTCAACAACAATACTGTATGAGGATATATTCTGATAGAAGTGGATGCCTTCAACAAAGAAAAGATCTAATTCAGATCCAGTTGATCAATGATGGACAGAATCAGTTCCACCCAGAGAAGGAACACTGGGAATTGAGTATAAACTGTTTGCATTTTTGTTTTTCTTCCCAGGTTATTTTTACTTTCTGAATCCAATTCTTCCTGTTCATTAAGAAATTCAGTTCTGCACGCATATATTGTATCTAGGATATACTATTACATATCTAACATGTATAAGACTGCCTGGCATCTAGGGGAAGGAAGGGAAAAATCGGAACAGAAGTGAGTGCAAGGGATAATGTTGTAAAAAAATACCCATGCATATGTACTGTCAAAAAAAAGTTATAATTTTAAAATAAAATAAAATATATATTTTTAAAAAGTATTTTTTTAGCCATTCTCCACTAACAGGCATCCCCTTAGTTTCCAGTTCCTTGTCACTACAAAAAGGGCTGCTACAAACAGTTTTTCACATGTGGTTACTTTTCTCTTTTTTTATCTCTTGGGAATACAGATTCAGCAGACACACTATTGGATCAAAGGATATGAACAGTTTTATAGCCCTTTGGGTATAGTTCCAAATTGCTCTCCAGAATGTTTAGATCAATTCCCAATTCCAGCTATGTATTGTCTAAGTTTTCCCACATCCCTCCCAACATTCATCATTATCTTTTCCCCATCATTTCGATTATCAATTGCGGATTGGCTTGAACAATTTTTTTTTTGGTTGTTATTGGGTTTTTTTGTCTTTTCCAAGTGTTTGTGAGTCCTTTTGGGATTTTCTTGGCAAAGATACTGGAATAGTTTGCCATTTCCTTCTCCACTTATTTTACAGATTTGAGGAAACTGAGGCAAAGAGTGTTAAGTAAGTTTTCCAGGGTCACACAACTAGTAGACAAGATTTGAATTCATGAAGATGAGTCTTCCTGATTCTTAGCCCAATATTCTTTCCACTCTACCATCTCTATGATTTGTGACATATATGTATGTACAATGGCTTTTGTTTTTCTTGTTTTCTTAGTTGGGAGTAAGGTGAAGAGGTTGATGGGCAGGTAAGAAGACAGATTTTGGTTGATTAATTTATATATATACCTCTTTTACCTTTTGGCCAATTCTGATTTTTAAGGATTTTTTTTTTTTTTTGAGTATTTTTGTCCCTCTTTCCTGAGCTGTTAATTCCCTATTACTAATTTTCTTGCAGAGCCTTTTTCCTAAATTTTTTTCCCTAATTTATCCTTTCCCACTCTTATTTGGCTTTTAAAAATCTTTTTTTTTTTTCTTTCAGCTTTCATTTTAGTCTCCTGCTCTGATTTATTCCATTGCAGGCTTATGTGTGAGACTAAAGTTTAGAATTGAGTCCCTCATCTACTCATGAGTTCAGTCACACACCTAAGACTTTCTTGTTCCTTTACAGGAGCAGGGCCCCTGCTTCCCCGTGATTGTGACCACTCCTCTCTGCTCTGGAACTATGTGTGATCTTAAGATCCTTAACAGGCAACATAATTGCCAGATGTTACCTGTTTCGGCCCCCAGTGCTTGAACAAGGTTCCCCTAGGATCTCTTTCTGTCTTGGTGTTCAGTCTCCTAACTGTGGATTATTGTCCTGTGGCTACTGCTGCCAGTCTGGGGCTGCTTTCTCTTTCTTTGATGGATATCTGATCACTCCCCACTCCAAAGTCCAAAGACCTCCCTGTCTTCATAATATGGCAAGACTGATATTTATTGTCTTACCTATATTCACAATTCAATTAATTAATTATAATAGAATTTGTTATCTTAATATATCTTGCATTAGATATATGCATATTATTCGTATGATATATGCATTTGATATCGTGTTTAATTGGTTATTTTTAACTGATACAACTCTTTGTTTTGAACCTCTTTAACTTGGATAAGTAACTCACAGAGCTCATTCATTTGTAAGCATCATGGACAAACAAGGAGCTGCGCCCCCAGAATGAATAGGAGGAAGAGAGCAAATTTCATTGCCTTTGGGAAATTATGCAATTATTTTAATGACCTCAATCTTTTCTCAGGGGAAAAAAATGTCCTATCTTTTAAAAAATGTTCTATTACTTTTTCAAAAAAATAATTATCACTTTGCTCATTTCCCCAATAAAATCCTCCCTCAATAAATACAGTCAAACAAAACACAGCAATGCATGAAGCCCAAAGGGCAGGAAGCCCGTTTTTAAGATTAGTATTCTTTTGGTGATGTTCTGTGGCTGTCAGTTATGAAATACCATCTTCTTAAAGAATTAATTTGTGGGTCACCCAAAGTTCAATGGAGAAGTATATGATGGGTAAGATTAGAATGAAATCTATTGCAAGACAAGAATTATGTTGGAGAAATAATCCAAAGGATATTATCAAAGTAACAAGACCAGAATAAGGAGGAAAGCCTTTCATAGACTAAAAGAGAAGGATGCTTGATCATCACCGGGGTCCATGGGGCCTTCCTTTGTGTTCTATGAAATTTCAGAAGAACTTGAGGAAGGCCCCTGGTATGGTAAGTGAAGCCCTGTGAAAGATTTTTGGAGTCATGGACAAATCACACAGGATAAAAAAGCACAGGTGATTACAATTATTGGAAGGAGTGCTCATATGAATGAGATTTCAAAAATACTTTTACTTGACATATAATTATTGTGCAAAGTATTTTATATAGATTATCTCATTTGAGATACTCCTTATTCTATGAAGTAGGGGCTGCATATATTTTCCCTCTATTTTATGGATGAAGAAATTGGGGTTGAGTTCAAGTGTGTGTTTGGGAGTCAGATCCAGCAGTGGAGAGCTAATAGTAAACATTTTCCTGAGGGCATTTATGCCTCCCAAATAGGTTTAAAAAAAAAAATACTATTTTAGAAAGTGATGGAGGAAATCTAAACAATGCAGATTAAATTTAAAGGTGTATAATATGCATTCCCCCTCTCCCCCGCTCCTACTCAGCCAGTAATTAATATTTACTAGCATAGCATTTACGGGGAGAGAATCCAGGCCTTCCTGACTTTCAATCCATTGCTGCTTTCTAGATCTATGAAAGTATTAAAATAATTCAGTTACTTAATATAGTATTCTGTTTTGGGTGTTTTATTTTTTGTCTACACAGGCATGTGTAATTTACAAACAAGGAATGGTATAAAAGATGAGGAAGCTGTATGATCTGCCACCCTCGTCCTGCAAGCCCTCAATCCCCACAGACCTGGCCTGCTGGTGGGTTCTGGCTTAAGTCCACTCAGCAGCCAGACAAGTTCCCAAGGAGCAGGCCTGACCGTATCACTCTCCTAGCTCAAAAAACTCCGGTGGCTCCCGAGCAAAAATAAAATCTCATTTGACCTTTAGAAGCCCTTCATAAGCCTGCAGATTTCCACTTCATTCCCCTACAATGTGCTACATTTGTAGCACACTCCTCGCGGGTACCCCGACAAAGCAAGCGCTTCATTGATGTTTACTGATTTGATATGAGAAAGAGGAGAAATTGAGGCGGGATGGGGGTAGGGGTGGGAGTAGGGAGATCGGACCCCTAAAATGGCACCTCGGTGTGGCCCCAAGTTTAAAGCGGTCTGTCAACGCTCACTTCTTAATTGTGCTTTTTAAAATTGTGTACCAGATTCGGTGATGAGGGAAAATAAGCTGGAATTTCCTAACGCCATTATAAAGACAGACAGATTTAAGGAAGACTCAAGGATTTTACCAAGGTCAGCCTGACTAAAGTCTCATTCTATTATCTTATTTCAAAGGCCCAGATACCCTCGGAAGAGCCCAAGGGCAAACTCAAACCACGTGTTTCCCAGAGTTCTTCCTCTTTAAGGGTAGATCCGCCCATTCCTTACTCCAACTGACATTCAGCTAAACCAATTGTCTTCTAATTCTCCTAGAGTCAAACCCAATCGCAGGCAATATCCAGTGAAAATTAAGTGCCTGAGAATGACAACGGCTCTGACCAATTGGAAAAAGGGCTGCTAGAACTTGCCCTATGGAAGCTCGGCCTAGAGTAAAGAGCAAGGAACTAGTCCAATACTAGCGCCGCAGCCTGCTAGAGTTCCGCCTCTGCTGGTGTAGAGACTGCAGCTGGGGGAGGTTGCGGCTCTCAGTCTCTCACCAGACTCCGCCATGTTGGGGCTGTTGGGCCGCGCTGCCGCTGCATCGGCCTCGGGCGCCCTTCGGGGCCTCGGCGCTTCGGCGCCGTTGCCCCAGGCTCAGACCTTGCTACGAGCGGCCCCGGCCGCGCTCCAGTCGTGTAAGTAAAACATTTTCGGACGTTAGGCCAGACCCCATCAGCCCGTGACCTTGATGTTCCCTGGGCCCGGTGGCTCCTGAGTCTGAGGGGAAGGATGTGTGGGAATAACAGCGGGACTCGGGTCGTTCACTTCTCCCCTCCCCTCACTCTAAAGGGCTTCGGGCGAAGGAGAAAAGTAGAGAGGGCACTTGGCCCCACCCCCGGCTTCAAGCCGAGGCCTAGGCCGCGGCTGCCCCAGTGACCTTCCCGATGCACGCTGGCGGCGTGGCCCCCCGGAAAGCGGGTTTTCTGGGTTGGGAGTGGGGGCAACGGCAGAGCTTCTGGGCCCGGATGGACTCCGCTGGCTTGAGAACCCACGACCACCCTTGCCAAGCTGGAATCTCGTCCCCCTCAGGCCTAGGAGGCTCTGCCCCGCCCCGCCGGCCGCTGCTTGGTTGGGGCCGGGACCGGGACCCTTGCTGACCTCTAAATGTCCTTCCCATCCCTTCCCCAGCCCGGGACTATGCGGCCATGACATCCCCCGCTGCCAAGAGCGGGGCGGCCAGCGGGCGCATTGTGGCTGTCATCGGGGCCGTGGTGGATGTGCAGTTCGACGAGGGCCTTCCTCCCATCCTCAATGCCCTCGAAGTGCAGGACAGAGACACCAGGCTAGTTTTGGAGGTGGCCCAACATCTGGGTGAGTTGCAAGGTCACTTGGGGCATGGTGACATTGATGTGATCTAGGTGCAGTCTCTCTTCTGTGATGATTTTAACCTGATGACTTTCGTTCTTCTGAGTTTGCTGAAGCCACAAATAGAATCTGAGCAAGAGAGTTCAGCCTGGCCTGGTGTTCATTTATTTGTGTGTTCTCTTATCAAAATGTGCCTGTGGGCGTTTTAGGAGAATTAACCATTTTCTGTCCTCACTAACAGGTGAGAGCACAGTCCGAACCATTGCTATGGATGGTACTGAAGGATTAGTGAGAGGTCAGAAGGTCCTGGATTCTGGTGCCCCAATCAAAATCCCTGTGGGACCTGAGACACTGGGAAGAATTATGAATGTGATTGGAGAGCCTATTGATGAAAGGGGTCCAATCAAAACCAAACAGTGAGTGCTAAACATGCTCCACTTTTTCAACCAAGACTTATCTGTCCACACAAAAGATACATGTTACACAAATTGCATTTTAATGCAAGCTAATGTGTGAGGGTAACAGTCCTTCTGTATGATATTTAGCAATTGCTCCATGAAGAATGTTGATTTAAAATGTATAAATGTTAAAATATGTAATTGGTTATTAACATAATTGCCAATTGATCATGATAACATTAAGTTGTGGGAACCTAAAGAACATGCACCTGAGATATAATTTTTCCCCTCTAATTAGGGGCAAAAGTATCATGAGATTGTGTTACTTATCCCTAAATTCTCAGAACTTTTGTCTGACCTTAGAGAATTTTTTTTCCTTGAGGGACTTTTACTTTGTACTATAGAATAAGGAAATTTGTTGATATGTAGCACCAGAGAATCCCTTGATTAGGGACTTTACTATAAAGAACAATTCAAACTAATTTCTCCTATGTCTTTTTTGTACAGGTTTGCTGCTATTCATGCTGAGGCTCCTGAGTTCATAGAAATGAGTGTGGAGCAAGAAATCCTGGTCACTGGCATCAAAGTTGTGGATCTTTTAGCCCCCTATGCCAAGGGTGGCAAAATTGGTATGTTTTATATATATGTATAAGGGAAGCATTTCAATAGTTTTTATCTGACTTTGTGGCTTGAACAGTGCAGTAAGGGAGACCCAGGTTCATATGCACATATGCTCTTTGTAAGTCACTTTACTTGTCTGAACTTTGGGTATTTAAAAAAAAAAAAATGACAATCAGATAACCAGTTACATTGATGAGAATTAAAGGACAATCATTTTCTTAGCCTTAGCTTTTAGGCTCAATATTTAAGCTGTGTTTAATATTACAAAGGATGGGGAGAGCTTTAGGTCACATTCCATTTCCGTGAAATTGCTTCAGGCAATTTCTTCTTAATCATCCTTCTTTGATGAGTAGCTTTCTGACTTTCGTTCTTCTGATTTAGCTGAAGCCAGAGCCACTTCTGAGAAGGAAAATAGCAGTGATAAGTGTTCACTGTTATCCATCCTCTTTATTGTTGCTGAGGCAATTAGGATTAAGTGACTTACCCAGGGTCACAGAGTTAGGAAGTATTTTAAGTGTCTGAGGTCTTCCCAACTTCAGGTCTGGTAAGTACTCTATCCACTGTGCCACCTAGCTGCCCCTCATCCTTTTTTAAATTTAAGGTTGTGCATTTGTGCACAAATAATGGAAAAATATTGCACATATTTAACATCATTGCCTGCTAACTTGGGATGAGGAGAAAAATTTGGAACACAAAAGTTTTGTAAAAATAAATGTTGAAAGCTATCTTAACTTTTTTTTGGAAAAAAATGAAGTAATGATAAAATTTAAAATAAAGGCAAGGTTGTGCATTTGTGCACAAATAATGGAAAAATATTGCACATATTTAACATCATTGCCTGCTAACTTGGGATGAGGAGAAAAATTTGGAACACAAAAGTTTTGTAAAAATAAATGTTGAAAGCTATCTTAACTTTTTTTTGGAAAAAAATGAAGTAATGATAAAATTTAAAATAAAGGCAAGGTTGTAATTCTTAGAATTAGGCATAAGGAAAGCTAGATGGTGAGGTAGAGTACCTGCCCTGGAGTCAGGTGGACCTGAGTTTGAGTCGGCCTCATACTTGCTATGTACTAGATATGTGACCAGGGCAAACTACTTAACTCAAATTGCCTTGTTAAAAAATCAAAGGGGGGAGGGGAGAAATTATTAAAAATTGGTGTTTTCTTCTTTTCCACAGGTCTGTTTGGTGGTGCTGGTGTAGGAAAGACTGTGTTGATTATGGAACTAATCAACAATGTTGCCAAGGCTCATGGTGGTTATTCTGTGTTTGCTGGCGTTGGTGAAAGAACCCGAGAAGGCAATGATTTGTACCATGAGATGATTGAATCTGGTGTCATCAATCTGAAGGATACCACTTCCAAGGTGAACCAAATCTACAACCCAAGCTAAGAAGCCATTATGGACTAATGTTTTACTTGGAACTGTCTTACTTTTAGAGTCTCATGTTTAGTCTTTACCAAAATTATTGGTAGTTAGTTGTCTTGTGCCCATTCTTTTCCTTGACATATGACATTTTATAGATCTTTTTCAATTTGGAAGCTTCAGATGTATTTTCAAAAGTTTTCTGTTTATCAGTCAATATCTTTAGCAGATACAGTAGTACCTCATAATTAATATTAAGTTAGCATCTAGAAAGTATTGGGGTTTTTTCCCGTTTTTTCTGACTTTTTATGTCCACTATAGGTAGCATTGGTATATGGCCAAATGAATGAACCACCTGGTGCTAGGGCTCGAGTAGCCTTGACTGGCCTTACTGTGGCTGAGTACTTCAGAGACCAAGAGGGTCAAGATGTACTGCTTTTCATTGATAATATCTTCCGATTCACTCAGGCTGGCTCAGAGGTAAGATGAGAGATTTGGGTTGGGAAAGGGGACACGTAAGTGAAACTATAGATGATTAAAAATCTTTGGTTCTTTCCGTTCTGTCTTTCCAGGTGTCTGCTTTACTAGGCAGAATCCCCTCTGCTGTTGGGTACCAGCCCACATTGGCCACTGATATGGGTACCATGCAGGAAAGAATTACCACAACTAAGAAGGGTTCTATCACCTCTGTGCAAGTAAGAGAAATTTAAAGTGTATTACATGATGTTTTAATTCAACCTCCCACCCCTCTATCAGAACATTAGAACTGAAAAGAGATATTTTTTAAAAGTTACATAAATGTCTAATTACATTTTGAGTGATTCAAGCCTGGAAGAAATCTTAAAGAATCTAATCCACCCTTAACCTCATAGATGAGAAAATAGGCCAAGACTTAACACCAAAACCTGTAGTACCAAATGCAATGCCTCCTCCATGACACTGGTGCCTCCACAAACTTTTGGACATCTGCAAATCTGGCTCTATACCTAGGATTTTATAATCTAAAGCACAACAGGGAAAGTATATACAGTACCTGGCCAGGCCACATATTCTGTGGTGCATATAAGTGAGTAGAGAAGCAAAGGGAATAACTTCTAGGGTAACCATTACTTCACTATCAGATAAGTAATAGATAAGGCAGCACTAGATGGGCCTTCTGACGACCTAGGTTCCAGCTCTGCCATAATCGAAATTTTCTTTGAAGTGTTATCTAGAAAATAAAGGAGGTAACTAGATCTCTATCTTTGAATTAATACTAAAAGAACCTGAAATTTTCTTGGGTTTAAAGAATGCATCTTGCTTTTTAATGTTTGCTTCAAATTAGGCTATCTATGTGCCTGCTGATGACTTGACTGACCCAGCTCCTGCTACCACCTTTGCTCACTTGGATGCTACCACTGTGCTATCCCGGGCCATTGCTGAGCTGGGCATTTACCCTGCAGTGGATCCTCTGGACTCCACCTCACGAATCATGGATCCCAACATTGTTGGCAATGAGCACTATGATGTTGCCCGAGGTGTGCAAAAGATTCTGCAGGTTAGGATCCCTCAAAGAGGAGGAAAGGGCAAAAACTAGTAGTAGAAATGGGGATTGAGTATGAGTGTAAAGTTCTGGTGCTGGTGCTCTTGAAATGCTTTCTAAACAAAAGGAATTTGTTTTGGGTCCCTTTGCTGGACCAACCTTAATTTGACATTTCTCTCTCAGGATTATAAATCCCTTCAGGACATCATTGCTATCCTTGGTATGGATGAGTTATCTGAAGAAGACAAGTTGACAGTGTCTCGGGCCCGAAAAATCCAGCGATTCTTGTCACAACCATTCCAGGTTGCTGAGGTATTCACAGGACATATGGGGAAGTTGGTACCCCTGAAAGAAACCATTAAGGGATTCCAACAGATCTTGGCAGGTAAGAAAATTATGGAACTGATTATTCTTTTATATACTGAAGCAGCTTACAAGTATGTCTGGCTTTTTCTAGAAGATGTATACACAATTTTCCCATTTAACTGTGATTTGTGAGGTGTTCCTTTTACTTTTGACTTTTTCTAATGACTCCTAGTACTTTGATTTAATTTGGACTTTTTTGTTTATCTTTCACACCCTTTTTCATTCTTGATGTCTCCGGCCTCCATGAGATCTAGGATAACAAACCTCCTGATCTGCTTTCTTCCTCCAATTCCTCTCCTTTTTGGTTACATTTCCTTATAGGCAATTTTCCCATTCTTTCCCTCAAAACTCCTCAGAATTTCTAAAGTTCAAAACTGATCAGCTCTTGCCCATCAGCTTTTCGTATCTTAATATTGGGGGCCCTCACTGACAGTCAAACCTATCCTTTGGGGATTTATTCTACATTTACAGTATTCCCTTATCTTGTCTCCTTTTTTATCACCATGTACACACAAAAGTTGAGGAAGTACTTTCTTACTGTATTACCTGACTGTTGTTTCTCCCCCTCCCTACCTCTGATTACATTTTTCATCTCCATGTATCTAGTGTAATTGCTTCTACTTAGTGGATGCTTTCATAAAGGTTTCAATTGTCTGAGATAGAATCTTTTTCCTCTCTCACTTGGTTTTTTCCCCATATACAGGTCAGTATGACCATCTTCCAGAGCAGGCCTTCTATATGGTAGGACCCATCGAAGAGGCTGTGACAAAAGCTGAAAAACTGGCTGAAGAGCACTCATGAGGAGCCACCTTCATCTGCCACACATCCTTCAATTTCAGTTGTTTGAGCAAACTACACAAAGAACTTTCATTGGAAAAGCTGTGTAATGTCTGAAGTCTATTTGAACTTTTGAATAAAATGTACATCTCAACAGCCCATTTTATGTGTCTGGGGAAAATCTAAACTGGTAGAATGGATATTAGAATTGTATGAGATGAGGTTTTCTGATTTCCATATCCTTACTTACTCTTGAGGCAAAGTATCAAAACAAGGTTTTCAGTGTAGTGTCCATAAACAAAAGCATTAAAGTACTAAGGTGGGTCACTGGTTTCTCTGTTCTGCTCAGATTCTTTGGGATGAAGGGTGGATCCTGTGCAGTGTAAGATGTTTGGCCTCGGCCTCAGGAACCCTGAACCTGAATCTTGGCACTAGACCCAATTGGTCCTGGAGATCATATGAGTAAATAAGTGCACTTCACTGGCAAGTCCTGGCATTACTTTTGCAGATGTCCTGGTTTTCTTCAGAATGGACAGACTACAGCTGAGGCAGAATTGGTTCCAGTAGCTAAAATGCTGATACTCGGGTAGGATGACCTCCAAGTGATAGAGGATAGTAGTGTCTGAGCCTGGAACCTCTATAAACAATGATACCCTTTGATAAATAATGCTTTTAATAAGTCCCTCAAAAAACTATTTTAACTAATCAAAAATTTAGTCCTTACACACCCTTATAAGTCCTAACACAGCTTATTGCTAAATAAAATACATTTCACTTTTTAGACCAGGTTTGGATCCTGCTTCACTTAGTTGTATGACTTGCTCAGCCTCAGTTTCATCATCTTTAAATAACAGATGTACTTCTTAATGTGAGGTTTATTTTACATGGGAACATAAAATATCTTGGCACACAAAGCACTATGTAAATGATCTGTATCTTCTAAGGGATTTCTGTTGAATTATGGACCCTGTGTAAACGTGAAGGAAGGGCTGGGGCCATAGGTTGGCCTTGGGACTTTTAAACCTATACCCCTCTATAGTCGGAGTGCTGCATTGATTGATACCTTTTGTTCCCCTGGTGGTTGAATTTTGGTGTGCCCACAGGTTCGGGGAAAGGTGAACTGTAAGTGCACCAATGATGCCACATCTATAAGCCTCAGCCTCTCCCTGAGGACCGATATAACTACCTTGTAATGAAAAAAAGGAGAGCCCCACAGCTGCTCAGGCTGCAGTCTGTCAGCTCCACAGTTCACCATTTTGAAATCTTGAAAGAGCCATTTGCTGGGCTCAGGCTAATGATTGTTTACAAACCAGATGGGGCTTTTGTCCCGAGGAGGAGCCTGGTGGTTGCAGACTCCGCCCCCTGAGGCGGATGGTTAGGAAAGGGAGGAAGTGAGGAAGAAGGGGCTGAGCTGACGTTAACTCCTTTGGAGTCCTTTGGCATAAGGATGGGATGTAATGGAAAGGGGCGCCAAGAAGACAGGACGGCTGCAGTGGGGAGCCTGCGATGTTCCTTCCTATGCTCCATTGACACACTCCCAGTCTAAGGATTTGGTGCATTTGTATTTAGAACTGAAGATGGTGCCCCAGAAATGTGCGAGCCTGTCTGCTCCAGAAAATGTGAATTTGGGCAGTTAATGGGAGGAGGTTATTTCTCTTCGGGTCCTAACCTGACTCCCCTCTGGAGGGGCAATTTTCTTAGGTCTCCAGGTTTTGTTATTCCAGGTAACCGAATGTTCAACTGATCGTTTAAAATTGCACAAGCACGCCCCTGTCCACCCCCACCCTCTTTTTTTCTGGCTTCGAAGTTACTCTTTGCCATAACAAACTTTCCCATCCACTACGTCACAGGAGTTTCACCACTAATCTGCTTACGCTAGCCTGCGTTCCACCCAGAACAAACCCCTCCCTCAACTTGTCATTGAGAGACGTCGCCCTCCAGAAGTTCCTTTAGAAAAACGTTCTCTGCTGCTGACTGAGTCTCTCTTGTTAGCCCCGAGCACTCCGCCGAGTACACAGGGGGAGGGGAGGGTACTGCGAGGAACCCCGTCGGGAGTCCCCATCTTGACGCCCACCTGAGGTGGAAGAGTTGACGGAATGAGCCCCGGGGCAGGATTTCAGGATGCCTGGAGGGATAGGGGCAGTGCTTTTAACTGCCTAGGCTGACTCAGCAGGGGTGGGGCCCAACCTTTGCTCGTTTTGGGAATTGTGGAAGGTGAAGAAATGGGAGCCAGCCTAGCTGGGCCAATGCGATCCCACAGCCCGGGGTAGATCCTTCCCGAAGCACGCTTGTCACGGAAAGCACCACAAAGTGCTGCTTCTGGACTGTTTTCTTTAAACGTACCGATCCGAGCTGAATGCGTTCAGGATCTTAAAATGGCTCGTGCTCAATTCCTTGGCCAGCCTGTTCTCTAAGGAGGACCTTACTTTTGGTTAAATTTCTGCAAAGGGTCCTTTCCATTTCGGCAGCTTTCGCCCCCCGGAGGTAAGCTGCGAAAGGGTAGCCGTGGTTAGGGGAAACCAAGAGCTGGGAGGAAGCCCTTCCTCGAGGTCCCCCGCTCTACCCCACTTGCCCTCTTCCTCCCCGAGGGCTCTGAGGTCACTGGGTGAGAGGTGGGGTTGTGGCTGGGAGCACTGGGAGAACTTTGACCTTTCGGGTTTCCTGATTCCAGCTTGTTTTAGCCGCGGTTTTGTCGGAAAGGGGGAGAGTGGGGGTCCTTGCTCATCCAGTGAACCCCCAAGTTGTTAATGCCCCCTCCAGGCCCTCGCTCAGACTCTACCCTTTGCCCCACATTTCCCAGGACTCTGGGTCTACAAAACACTTCTTTTTTTCCTTGTACAGCCCGGGGGGGGGGGAGAGCAGAGGAGGGGAGGACGGATGCCCCTAGAAAGGATAAGGGGCCCTCAAGCGTCTCCAGGCGCTTTTCTTAGTTTCTCCCCTTCCCCGCCCAGGAATCCCTCTCCCTTTCCACTGCTGGCGTCCGTCCCTGCCCCATCTTCGTTCCCTGGCTCTTCCATCTTCCGAGTCCTCCCCCCACTGGGCACTTTACCCGACTGCCCCCTCCCCCCACCCGGCCCCCGCCACGAGGCTCCTGCCCCTTTAAGCGCCACCCCCCATCCCCTGTTCCCTCTCTCCTCGCTGCTACTGCCGCCGCCGCCGCCGCCGCCGCCGGCCCGGGGCTCAGGGAGGAGGAGGCGCTGCTGCCGCCGCCACCGCCGCCGCCCGGCTCGGCTCGGCACCTGCGCCTGCCCGGCCCCGCTCCAGGTGAGACCCGGACCTCCTCCTCGTCCTCCCTGACCCATCGCAAGCCCCATAATCAAAGGTGGGGCGCCCCTTGGCGGACTTGGGGATTCCCCGCTCCGGGATCTCCTCGAACCCGCCGGAAATCTAGGATCTACTCTTCCCCCCCCCCCCGGGACCGGCTCCGGGGTCTCCCCCCACTCTCGAGAGTCTTCCCAGTGTTTGGCCCGGGACTCTTCCTCCCCCAGCCGCAGGCGCGCACTCGCGCACGCACACAGACACACTTCTGCCACTTCCACCCCGAGATCTCCGGGGCTGGGGATTCACCTCCCTTCCCCCTGCCCTAGCCGGGATCTCCTCTTCACTTCCAACGCTTCCTCCCGCGACCCCGCTCCCGGTCCCCTCCCCTCCCCGCATCCCCGTAGCGCCCAGCTTTCTCCGGGTGCGGGAAGCCCTTCCCCCCCCGCCCCCAGCTCTCCCTCCTCTCCTCCCCCAACCTTTCTTCCTGGGACTCGGCTTCTCGCGGGGTCTCCCCCCCTCCCCTTCTGCTATGGTGAAGTCCCTTTGTGAGTGGGAGGTTCTGAACCCAGCACCTGCCGCGGCTCTGACTCCGGGAGGGGAGTGACCCCGTCCTTAGGCCAGGACCCGGCTTCTGCTTTTCCCTAAAGGGGCCGACTCAGGGAAGGCCGGAGCAGCCCGGCCGCCCTCTGCTGCCGAGGGTTTCGGACGGACAGCTGCGGGTTGTCAGGGAGAAGTTGGGACCAGATGCTCTGGTAGAGAGGATGCGAGGGGAAGTAACTTCCCCCGAAACTTCAGGGCTAGATAGTGCAATGATTCTGAAGCAGAAGGGAGACCTCTCGCCCCCTTAACCTCCTCCCCGTGTTCCCGGGCCATCCTGGGGCGGCGGAGAAAAGGGAAGAACCTCTGTACGGACGGGTGAGTGGAACAGCCCCCTCTCCCCCACAATAACAGAACATCTGGGACTCTGGGAGACCGGAGGCTCGGTGAATGAGCCTTTGGAGAGGTTTAAGAAAGGACCCTTCTCCCTGGTCTGGCAGAAACCCCGGGCAAAGCCAGAACGCTTCTCTGCACACCTGGGGAGGGAGGAGCCGGGAGGGGGTCTTTTAGGAATTATGCGACCTCGATTGGAGATCCCCCCCAAGTTCCGAGGCTCTCCAGCTCGGGCCTCACTTTTCTCCCCCTGCTTTCTTCCCCCCTCCCCCTCCGAGGCTGGGAGTGGGGGGTGCTGGGAGCAGGCTTCAGCCTGCTCTTCTGAGTCATGAACTATCAGAGCAGGCAGAGCTGAGCCCGGCTGGGTGGGGGCAGGGTGTCTGCTGCCGCGTTTGGGGCTGGATGCCAGAGGAACCTCCACAGTGATGGTGGACAAAGGGGGAGGCAGGAGGGTTTGGGAACAGGGGAAGGTGTGCCTCGCTCCCAGCCCCAGCCATCTGGCTCCGAACTGGAGCCATTTCACAATGGCAGCTGACCCCAGAGTTGGGTGATGCAGCAATAACATGGTGGCAGGGCTGGAGCTGGAAGGAAAGAGCAGGTGCTAATCTTCTCCCAAACCCTCCCCCTCTCCCACCCACCCTGCCATTAGTTCTTACCAACCCACTGCCTGGGTTGGGGCAAGGAGTGGTTTATTCTGGACCCAGGCCTCCTCACTACCTACTGACACCTCCTTTCCCCTCTTCTTCCCAATTTTTCTGGCTTCATAGGCAACAATTTCGTTGCTTAAATAGAGAAGGAATGGGGAGTGGTGGCTGGTTGCTAACCCTGGGGGAAGGGAGGGGAGCGACTGGGAAATCTGGGGTTTCTATCCCAGTCTAGATGGAGGGGGATGCAAAAGTGCTGTCCTGATTAGCTAGTGACAGGTAGGAATGGGACAGCCAGCTGTGAGCTGGGCACATCCACATCCATCCTTCTTCCAAAAAAAAGGAGGTCGGTATGATTCTAAGGGAGAATCCCGTGGGTGGGGGCGAGGGTGGTAGGCAGGTCTCTATCCCATCTCTGAAAGATCCCTGGCATGGGTTACTGCCCCATTTTCTTCTCAATCCTATGAGGATCTCATCAACAATAGAGAAACAGCCCCACACAACTTCCAGATGATGGTGGGCTATAGTCAATGAGCAGGATAAAGGGAGGGGGTCTGTCGGGAGACAAAGCCGGGACCTGCGAGGGGTGGAGGCCGCCTGCTTTCTGGGGCTCCCCGTCAGACTTAGGCGCTAACCTGCTTTCCCTGCACGCAGGTTGGCGGTATGTGTGGTGGGTGGTTGTGGTAAAAGGGGCGTGGCTATGCCCAGTCTGGTGGTTGAAACTCCCATCCGGTATTCCCTGAGCCTGTCGGGAGTTCTGCCCCCAGAAGCCAGGAGTCTGATCCTTGTGCCTTGTTCTGGATGGAAGGGATTTGAAGAGCAATTTCTCCTTAGCTCTACCTTGTACTCCAGTGAGGGTAAGGTGGAGAGGAGCAAGTGTCGGCCTGGAGAAATGGGCAGAAGAGGCTGAGAAGTTGCCCTTTCTCTCCCCGTTTCCCATGTTTAGGGTATTAGCTCTATAGCCTTCCATCTGCCTTTTTTTTTTCTAGCCTTGGGGGAGAAGGGGTGGAGGTAGGTTGCTGGGGTTGGACTATGATCATACCCATCTTAGAGCAGAAGGTCCTGAAAAGCTTTTTCTAGAGCAGGTTTTTATTTAAACATTATTTTGAGTTCCAAATTCTCTTTTTTCCCGATGCTGTCAAATTGAGAGGCAACAATATATCAATTATACGGGCAGTCACAGAAAGGACTTTTTTTGTGTGTCATGAATATTTGATAGTCTGATTAAGCCTATGGAGTCCTCAGAATCGTCTGTAAATGAATAATTATGACATTTAACATTACAATAGAAATACATAAAAAAAATTTTTTTTCCCAAAAAAACTTCACAAACCAGGTTAAGAAAAACCAGGATGAGATAGCTGCCTTTCCCCCCCCAGGTAGGCCCCAGATGACCCTACAGATTTACCTGAGAAGGGAGAAAATTAAATATTTTCTTAATGTCTTCTCATTCTTCCCCTCCCCCAACATTTCATTAAGACCATATCAGCCTCCTAGGCCCTTCCTCAGGACCTGAGGTGGGTGAGGAGTATGTTGTTGCTTTGGTTCCTGAGGGCCCTTGTACAGTTTCTTCTAGTTCTGACCCTGAAGTCTCTTCTTCCTCCCTTCCCCCAGTCTAGGGAAAGGGGAAGGTAAAGGGGTGGGGGAGGCTTGGGGGGCACCGATCGTTGCCTCCTCCCTGAGCTGCCTTCCTTACCTTTAGTCTCGTACGAGGGAATGTTAGGGTGGTAGAGAGCAATGGGTTGGGAGGCGGGATCCCGGGTGCCGGCTCCGGCAGCCGGGAGTCTCAGCCAAGCCGCGGTGCCCGTGTGCTAGTTGGGATTTGACAAGATGGCCAGCTCCCTCGGAGCGCTCAGATTCGGTGATACTGTGCCCACGCAGAAGTAAGGCAGAGAAGCCCCTTCTTAAGCCCGACCAGTTTGTGTAATTGTGTATGGATGTTTGAGGGGGGAGGGGAGATGAACTTGCACAGTTCTATAACCTTGTTAGAGAAAGCTCCAGAACCCTTTGATGCCCAAAGAAAGGATGGATCTTTGGGAGTTTGCGTTATTTTTTTTTTTTTGGGTGGGGGGAGAATCTCGCTTGCAAACGCCAAGTTACTCCCAAGTTTCCCTAGCTGCTCTTCCAGTGAAGCCCTCAGTAGGTCGGACGCTGAGCTCAGGTACTACAACCAAACCTACTTTCCCCACACACAGGAAGCATCTCGACTCCCGAGGTTCGGCTGATGTCATCCGGACAGTGGTTCGCCAGGAAGGGCTAGTCTGCCCACACTGGACCCAGGTAAGCGCGTCACACAGACCTCTTCCCTCCTTCCCCTTCCCCCAGCCCTTGCCATCCGAGACCCGCTCACCTTTTACCACTCCTTGCCCTCTTCTCCTCCCGCCACCCCACCTGCCCCTTCACAAAATTTAGTTAGAGCGTCGTGGGTGGTGAAGAGGCTGCCTCTTGTCTTTTATGGGTCTGGGGTAAGAAACTGGCCTCGGGCGAATGGGCTCCGCGGTGTTCCTAGTTTGGAGGACACCGGGTAGGGCAGGGCGGGGACTGGAAGCAGTTGACGGCGCTAGGACCCAGCGGCCAGGCGGAGGGGGGCGGAAGCCGGTTCTCCGCGGTTAGAGTAGGCGGCGCTAGGACCCGGGGTGAATTGAGGCCCTGGCGGCGGGCGGTCCCCTCCTAGACGCTGCGCGGTCGGCGGCTCCTCCCCGCCTCCGCCTTCTCTCTCTTCTCCCCCCCTTCCCTCCGCCTCCTTCTCCCCGCGGCGTCTCCGGCTCCTCGGGCTCTCCCCGCCGGCCATGTTGGCTCCGCTCGGGCCCCGCGGTTGAGCCGCGTCCCCGCCGCTGCCATCCCTTCCCCTTCTGAGCGGCCCCAGAGCCCGACGCTTGGCCATGTGAACGCCCGCCCCCGGCCCTCCGGGGAGACGCGAGCCGGGCGACCGGCCGGAGGACCCAGCCGCCCGCCGCCTTAGGTATGGGGTGGGGGGAGGAGCGCTCGGGGCGGCGGGGCACGGCGGCCGAAGCCTGGTCCTTGCCGCGCGCTCCTGGGCCCCGAGGTGCGTGTGGGAGGGAGGACTCTCCTCTGAGTCCCTCGGCAGCCCCCTGCACGAGGAGCTCCGCCACCGGGAGGGTTTCCGGGAGATTCCACCTGATTCTCTGGGATCCAAGTGGGTTTTCCGCCCCGCCCCCCGTGGGGAATCCCTGAGTCTTTGGATGGGGGAGCGCGGATGAGGGGGATTCCCTGAAAGGGGGGGACGGTGAGACTTCTTCGAGGGTGTTCCCTGAATGGGGGAGGGAGCGACCTTCTCTTCGGAAGTGAGAGGGGCTGGAGGGGACCACTTTTAACTTGGATAGCTGGGGAGGGCCTTTGTGTGCGGGTCGTTTTCAGCCGGGAATCCCCTGCCCCGGGACGGGGCGGCCGAAGTTGAGGGCGGTGGGGAAGGCGCCCCGAGAAATAGCGATCTCTCTAACATTAACATTAAAGGTATCCCCAGTTACCTGCAAGGCGGACAGGGTGACTCTGTTTCGTGAAGAGTCTAGATTTCCAGAGTTAGTTCTGCTGAGGCCGGGGTGTATTTTGGACGGGAGCCTCCTTTCACTCTGGCATTTTTTGGGATGGGGGGAGTAATGAGTCGCCACCTCCCTCTGTGTACAAACAGCCCCTCCCCCAGCCTCCGAGCAGGAAGTGCTCGGGAAATGGCAGCTGTGCATTGGGTTGCTTGTCTCTTGTTTTGAAATGTCCTTTTTAATCAGATTTGGTTTCATTTTCTGAGGCCTTCGAGGCGGGCTCAGGCCCTGGCCATCCCACCATGTGGCTTAGGTCCTTGCCACTGACTTTTGTTTTTTTTTTTTCTTTTTTTTTTTTTTCCCTACTGCCCGGGCGATTCTCCGCCCCTGTTTCTTCCCCCCTCCCCCCAGTTTGATTCACTACTTGGCTGAAATCTCTGCTTTCCCCTCCCCTCCCCCCATTTATGTTATTGCCTTTATTTATTTATTTATTTGTTTTTTTTTTTTTTTTTTTTTTTTCTCTTTTTGTTTTGGATGAGCTGAGGATATAAGAAAAGCCTACTCGGCCATCTCCCGATGGGAGCTTCCTGTACTTTCATCATGCTTGATAATAGTCTTCATATTTAGGGCATTTGGGCGACTTCCCGGGTTCCCTCTTTTCTCTTTTGATCTTATAGCCCCCAAGGGGGAGAGGGGCCAGACTCCCCGCTGGGAGGGGGGGGGTACAGAAGTCGTTTCTGCCAGAGTTAAATATTTAGGAATTTAATTTTGAATGAGATTTATTTCCTTCGAATAAGGAGCTAGGTTTAAGAATCTCCCCAGCTTTCATCCAAACCCAAGATCAGCTTTTGTTAGTGCTACTTAGATATATTAGATGAGTGGACAGAAAGGAGCCATTTTCACTCTTCTGGAAACCTACCTAACTAATTAGGATTACAAAGGCGAGTGTCATATGACACTCCTCATAAAGGACATCTTTCCTTGCGTCTCTGTTGGATTGCAGTGAGTTGTTGCCCTTGGATCTTGGCAAGCCATGTGCCCTGGTCCCTTTGCTTAGTCAGGAAATGGCTAAAAAATAGGTTGGCTCCAAGATTCCCAGATGGGAAGGATCTGGAGATGGAATGAATTAGGCTTGAAAAATAGTGAATCGTGCAATCTGCTGCTTTTTCTGGTATTTAAAGCATCATTCCAGTGTTAGCTTCCCCAGATAAAGACAGGTACCCAGATCAGATGTCCAGGAGATAATAATGAATGAAAAGAAAAATATTGGCTCAGAGGAAGGATGGGCTGGCAAATAGCAGAATCCCTCTTAAAACCATCATCCCTTCTGACAGTAGGCTGCTTCCATTCCTGACACTCATTGTTTCTCCAGCACTTTTCTTCTTCCTTCACAAACCTGTGCTTTTGGTTGACTGGCCTTTCTTCCTTACCCCCTCTTTTTTATGGGTCTAATGACAATTTCTTCTCATTGCTTTTATTTTGACTATTATTTTTTTCAATATTATTATTTTCCCCCTTTTTGGTCATAAGCCCTTTCCCCTCAGCCTATGCTGGAATTCCTAGACTGATAATTATTTAACAGAAAGAACATCAATCTCCATGTACAGAAATTCTGAATCTTGGTATATATGGAAATGGGAAACAATCCATTTGCCCTTTTCATGAGAGACATTTCTTCACCTTTCTTAATGTTCGAAAGATCTTAGAATTGGACCTCAGAACTCCTCTATTCCAACTCAGAGATGAACAGGAGTTCTCTCTGTAATCATGCCAGTCATCATCCAGTAAAGACTGAATGTTCCCTTATGAAGGGCCTTCTGCTCCTGGAAGTAGTTCCTTTCCATTTGGCCTGGCCCTCTTGGTTGGTAATGTTAAGTCAAGGCCTTGTGTTATAGGGAAAGCAATCAGGCAGGCAGATGTTCAAATCCCATCTGCTTCTTTACTATGGATCATCGTGGGTAAATCATTCAACCTCTTTGGGCCTCAGTTGCCTTTGTTTGTAAAATAATGATGGCCCTTCTAACCCTGAGTATATAATCTTTTTGTTTTCCTGAGTATTTAATTTAATGATCCTAAGTAAACTATCTCTGGCTCACACCCATTGTTTCTAGCTCTGCCTAAATAGAACAGACCTTATTCCTCTTCTAAATAGTTGATGAAATTATTTATTTACTATTATATTTACTCTTGAGATTTCTTTTCTCCATTCTAAATATGTGTTGTTGAGTCTTGTCAGTTGTGCCTGACTTTCTGTGATCCCATTTGGGATTTTCTTGATGAAGATATTGGCGGAGTTTTCCATGCCTTTATCAAATCATTTTAAAATGAGAAACTGAGGCAAACAGGGTTAAGTGACTCGCCCAAGGATCACATATCTAGTAAATGTCTGAAACTAGATTTGAACTCAGGTCCTCATGACTCCAGGTCTGGTGCTTTATTACTGCATCATCTAAACTGTCCCTATCCCAATTGGCTAATTCTTTTATGTTATGATACTGATTCTCTGTTAAATTATTTTGACCTCTCCCCAAGGGAAAGGTTGAAATTGAGGCACAAAGGAACTCAAACACCCACTGAGTTAGGGAGGTGGTTTGTTTGTCCTGAGGTCCCATGGTGACTATGGAGACTGTAGGGATACAAAAAGCACTGATGTCTTGGTTTTGTGTCTGCTTTTTAATCCTTTTCTTGTGATCTTTGATGAGAAAATATTGCCACTTGTCCCTCGGCCCTCTTTTATCATCAGTTAATCTTGTAACTTGGTCAGACCATTTAACCTTCTGTAGTTTTTTGCTCAGTCTATGGCTCTATGACTTGGAGATGGAATCTCCATTTCCAAATTGTTCTCCCCAGCTGCCACATGTGTGTGACATTGGGCAGGTCACTCAACCTTTTTGGACCTTGATTATATATATATTTTTTTTTCTATAAAATGAAAGTGTTGCCCTCAGACTCCTTGTAGCTTTTAATCTGATTATTTTTATGTCCTTGGTTCATAGCCTTGGATATTGTGCAGGAAAGGGCTTTAAGAAAAATTTCATCAGTATATAAATAGTTGTAATTCTTTATTTTATATTTTTGTCTAGGCATCAGAAACTATAGGAGAGCAGATACTAAAGCAAAGAATAGTAACCTTTTCCTAAAAGGTGATAGCCAAAGTTTGATTTAATCATTTGAAAATAAAAACCTGTATTAGTTTAGGGTTTTTTCATCCTCTTGAAGTTTGGGGGAATATTGTCTAGAAAAGTTTTTTTAAGTCAAAAGCTAGTTTGACCTTAATCACAAATTTGCTAGGAGACATCAGTGGGATCTAAGTTGTGCAGCTCTGGCAGTGGAAAGCCGAGAGGGAGAGGCAGAAACATGGTTCTAAATCTCAGCTCCTGTACATTTGGGCATCTGTAAATGAGGGCTAGTTGAACAGTTTTATAACCCAAATGTTAGGAGCTTAAGTTAGAAGTAAGTGTTCAGCTTGGATTAGCTAGGTCCCTTTCATAAACCATGGTATTAAGTGGTGTGCTTAGGGGAGTCTCCAAAGCTTGGACAGCCTTATTCTAGGCTTATCCTGCTGACCAGGACTGTGGGAGGTCAAAGAGTTTCAGGCATTCGTCTAGCACGGTAGTGAAGCCCAGGTTAAGCTCTGAATTCATAGGTAGAAGTTGATTTCCTCCTGGAATCAGTATTTCTGCTTATTTGGTCAGTACTTTTTTTTGTTACTAGCATATATTTTCAGGTTACCTAATTTTTAATGTCATATGCTAGATTCCTGCTAGCTTGATTAGAGACTTGACAGTGTTGTTTGCTTTTCTTTTTCAAAAACTCTTCATCTTTGATTTGAATTTTGGAAGGTGTGAGTATGACTGGAAAAAATCTACACTGGGGCAGCTAGGTGGCGCAGTAGATAGAGCACCAGCCTTGAATTCAGGAGGCCCGGAGTTCAAATTTGGTCTCAGACACTTAACACTTCCTAGCTGTGTGACCCTGGGCAAGTCACTTAACCCCAGCCTGGGGGGGGGATCTACACTCACAGTAGATGAGAAGGACTATAATTTAGAGGTAAATTACTTTTTTGTCTGTGCTTGTACAGTCACCTGGCCTTGACACATTGCTTGTAAGTTCTTTTAATACAAACTGCTTCTTCTCCTTCTCACCTTTGAAAACAAAAGTTTTCACTCAACCATTTATTAAGCACAAGGTCTGTGCCTGGTACTGTATTAAGTGATGGGGAAACTAAGGCAAAAGATTGTCCCTAATTTCAAGGAATCTTCACAATCTAATGGTGGACATACTAAGGAAACATAGGATAAAAAATAGAAGGAAGACCCTGTAATAGAGAGGGTTTTAGTTGGTATTTGCTGAGGGAGAGGGAATTGAGAGAACACATTTACGTGAAATTGGCACACACCTAGCACTATACCCTGGTCACAAGGAGAGAGCAGGCCCTCTTTTCTGCTGGGGCCCAGAACGGAGGGCCTTGACTAGCCTGTCTCCTCGAGGAGAGCATCTTGGAGTCCATAAATGCAGATCCTGCATCTATGAGAAAAAGAGCCCAGCATGGAAGGAGTTTCTAGATAGAAAAGTCAAGTAGTCTTTAATACCTTAGGAACTCTTGAGTCTAAGCTCTACATCTTCAGAGATTTCACGGGGATGTGAGACAGTTGTTTTGTACTAGCCTCTGATAGGTCAGTGGACTGTCATTTTGGGGATTAGGATGTGGCAACTAAAGCAGGAGGATGCAGAGGCACATAGTATTGGCCAAGGTTGCCTGTAGTTTCAAATCTTTGTTACAGACCCAACAAATGAATTTTCCTTTTATAGTGAAAGGAAGAAGGAAAACTCCTAACCTCTGTAACCAATGAAGATGACCCCACCCATATAACTTGAGGAATTATTAAGGAAGATGAAAGCACTTTAAGTTGAGAATATAAGGAATATGTGGCTTGCAGTTGTGTTTTGGGGATTAGGGAGAGGAAAGAATTCTCAAGCCAACAAATGGATAGAGCACCAGGTCTGGAGGTAACAAGATTTGAGATCCAGTCCTCTTAGACCCTGGCTTGATCCTAGACAGGATCACTTAAACTATTTACCTCAGTTTCTTCAACTATAAAATGGGAATAATTAAAGCATCTCCCTCTTAGTGTTACGAGGATCAATGAGAAATAATGAGATATTTCTTAAAGTATCAAATAGTGCCTGGCCATTATATAAATGTTGCCGCTGCTGTTATTAGAAAACCCACAGGAGACCTGAGTATCAGATTAGTTATGGTAGCTGTGTTGAAGTCTGTCATTTTTCTTTCAGTATTTTCACCTTAATATTCTAATATTGGCCAGCTGAGCAGTGAGAAGAAAGCAGCCTTCCCTTTTGAGAAAGCAGTCTTTTCAGGGCTTTGGTTGATGGTTTTCTGCTTTGTGTTTTAGGAGGCAGTGTTCCTTAACTCTTGGAAATGAAACTTTTTGCCTTCTTAAATCACCCATTTGCATAGGACTAGCACTGACTGAGCTCTTACCTAGTTTCACTTCCTGGTCATGAGGACTTTTCTTTCTGCAGGATCCTTTTCTAAAAAAGTTGGGCATTGATTTCAGCATTCAATTGGCTGCGATCCCAATAGTACAAAGGGAGATGCCCTCCCTGCTTTATATTCTTCTCTCTCAATTTCTCAATCAACATCCCTGTTCTTAGCCCTCTCTTTCCCCTCATTTTCTCTCAATTACTTAACTGATTTTTGAGAGGAAGGCAGAAATCATTTTCAGGCTTTTGTTATGAAAATCATTTTGGTTAAGGTTGTTGTTGCTAAGTAGCTTTTATATCCCTATACTCTGGGTACCATTAGTATTAGAACTAAAGGACCATAAGTAAGGAGAGTCTTGACCTAAGGAAAACCCCTCGGTTCTCTTCCCCACTTTAGTTGGGAGGTCTATTTACAGTCACATTGGTTGGTTTTTCAAATTAGAAGATTGCCCTTTAGCCCTGACATCGGTGAGTGTCCTTTGTCTACACAGCACAGTATAGAAATGGTCAGTATATTGGTAGAGAATTTTATGTTCCTAAAAAACATCTCCTAAATGAAGTAATATTGGTCATAACAAGCTGTCCAGGAAAGTTGAGGACTGGGGGCAGCTCCAGGCCATCAGATAATTTCCTATCCTTTTTATCTGATTTCTATAAGCAACTGCTTACAATGACTTTTAAATGTTTAATTTATGTAATAGGAAATGTTATGCCTCCTAGAACAGCAGAGGGAAGGTCACTAGTTTCTTGGGGATTTGGATGGGGGAAATGGCAAAGTGAAAAGGAGCAAGGAGCCTAGTGTATGTACTTGGTTCAGAGCAAAAATGGGTGTGAAAACCAGAGAAATACGGCTCATAAAGGTGGTTTTAAAAAGTTGTTGGGCTTCGTTGTCAGCATTTAGCATCTCTAGCTCCTGAATTCTGTAGCTGAATGGTCCAGGCTTTCGTGAAGCAGCCCTGTTCAGGAGCTGGGGTATAATAAAACAAGAGCAAAATAAAGTTCCATCCAGCTTTTAAGTTTCTTCTGCTACTTAGGTTGTCTACTGAGGATCAAGGAGCATAAGAATAATAAAGGGTTACAAGATATTGAAAGAATCACTAATCTTACCTATTGACACTTTTGGGAGCTTGAACAGGAGGAACATGTGCCTTCACTATTTTGGGCTCCTTTCCTTTAGTTGTGGTTTAAGTTTGTTGAGTCCTGAGGATTCTTTTACTTACATTAGTAGGATGAGTTCTATTCCCCATTCAATAGGTTCTGGCTCAGTGTGTCTGAGTGAGATGGCTTTTACCAGCAACTGTTTCCAGCCTTTCACTGAATATCTGACCTGTTCTCCTTTCTCCTTTGTTCTTTTCTAACCTTTAAATCTTCCTCACTTCTTTCCTTCCTATTTCCTCTCTTTGTTCTCTATTTCTTCTGAATTTCTATTAGAATTAAACTTATTTAAAAAATTTTTCACTTAACCCCTATTCAAAGGTCTTGACCAATAACAGGTAATTTTGAGTTCCCACAGACTTTACTAATAGGATCAAAGCTGTGGCACTTCCTTCCATTGCAGCAAGCTGGAATGAGCGTGTGGTTTGCTTGTTCATGGGAGGCACTGGAGGCCGACTTGGGGAAGTACGCAATCAGGCCATAGGAATTTAGGAATGTCATGGTAGAGAAGGGCTTTTTTGGCTGGTATCTGTAGAGAGCAAATGGACACCAGTGAAATAATAGATCATTGAAGATTTAAAAAAAACCACTTTCAGACTCCTTGATTTTCCGTGTTCTCTGCCTCATTTTGTTTTGCTTTAATATAGAGTTTTGAATTAAGAGATTTCCCTGCTACAAACTTATAGCACTCTAAAAAATTTTAAGGTATAACTCTCTGTGCCATCAAAGCTACAGTAGACATATAAGAATGGTGTTCTTCATTACATCTTTTCATTCTACTTCTGGCATTCTTCTCCATCATGTTCTTGGCAAATAGACCATTTTCCTAGGATAAAGGAGTTTTCAGGTGACAAGGGAGTTTGAGTCCATTTAGTCATAGAAAAGTCTAGACTTCTATGAGTCTTAGGTAAATGAGACATTAAACTAGATAATATATAAGGTTTCTTCCAGGTATAAAAACTCATCGATTTGGAATTGTCTTTTCCCATATTATGTCTTATAAAATGCTGGCAAATTGGTCAGTCATTCCTTTCTCATATTTCTCATCCAACAATTTGGCAGAATTAGTTTCTCACCTAGAATATCTGGAGTTGTGGATAAAATAACCAAGAAAGCTCTGTTTTAGTGAAAGTTGGTATTCTAACATACACCAAGATTATGTCTCTGATTATCTGATCTTTTTTGATATCCAATTGACCCCTGCCCCATATCTCCTTCCTGCTTACCTACCCCCTTCGTCCCTCCCCCTCCCCCCCATCATCTTCTCAGGTTGTGTCTATGGCTCTGGTCTTTATCCTTGAACTGAAAAGGAAGTGGGGTGGACCAAAATATTTTGCCTAAAGCAGATCCCTGAGATGGGGAATGGGAGTTGGGGTTAGAGTTAATGAGAGGATCTTCCCCCACTTTCTGGCACCGTGATTTCTCTTGCCTGCTTTTCCTGTTCCATCCACAAGCAGAGCTGGCTTTTGGAGATTGTTTCTAACAGGGGTTTACACTGATGATAATAATGGGGGAAGGGAGGTTTGTTTCTCCTCCCTTCTGGCTGTGCTGAAGTGGGAGGCAAGTGAGTACACTGTAGATGGAGGGAGGTTTCCTCCCCAGGAAGTACGTAGGTGGTAGATTCCAGGTGACATGACTTTGTTTAACCTCCAGTATTTTTTTTTTCTTTCCCCTCCCACAGAAATGGAGGCAAACGACCATTTTAATTTTACTGGCCTTCCCCCTGCACCTGCTGCCTCAGGACTGAAACCCTCCCCCCCCTCAGGGGAGGGCCTCTACACTAACGGGTCTCCCATGAACTTCTCTCAGCAAGGGAAAAGTGAGTGAGGGTGAGATTGTTTGGGCAGGGGAGGGACTTCATTCCTTCGGATCAAATTATGGGAGATTTGGCTCCTCTTAGATACTAGTGTGGCCTCATGAGCCCACTCCTGCCAGAGGCAAAGGGCTATAAAAGTAGAGCTCTAGCTGATTAACCTAGCATCCAAGAAGGGCAGGAGGGGGGCAGGAGAAGCAGCAGGATCATGTTTTATGTTCAATCTGGCCCTCAACTTGGTTTGAGGCAATAGGGCCTAGCCCCGTGATTTGGGTTCAGCAGGAAGGAGGCTAGAGAAGGCTTCCTGGTTTTTCCATATCAAGCTGTTCTTAGTGGTAGCTTTGTTCCTTTGCTTCTTCCCAGAAGCTGGGAGGGTGAGCAGTGCCATTTTGGGTTGAGTGGACAGAACAGAAAGCCTGCCCAGGACTGGGAATAAGTCACTTAGCTCTTTGTACCTCTGTTTCTTCTCCTCGGTCCTGAGGGGAGTAGAATTTATCCTCTTAAGGATTCTGAGGTCTGATTGAATGATTCGATAGCAAGTTGGGAAGGGTGGGGTAGAGAGAAGATAGAGATGGGCTTTGGATATTAGGTAGGTTTTTTTTGAATGATAGCTGGAGTAGAAGAGATGAGTTTCTTGATTCTCCCCAGTTTGCTGATGGAGAAAAAGGAGAAACTGTGAGCTCTTGTGTCCATCCTGACCCCTGGGAGGGTTTCAGTATTCCCTGGTGCCTCTTTAGGGAGTCTATACTTCTGAATGGAAGTCTTGCTGCTAAGATCAGATCTTTGCCTGGATTTGACTGATCAGCTGCTCTGCATCACAGCCCTGCCAAGTGCCTTTATCCTCCTCGGATCCAGGCACTTATACTTGGAGGCAAAGAGAAGCCTGATGTTTCTTCTGGAAGTAAAGAGATCCTAGTGTCCATCTTTTCCTCTGCTTGGGTGAGGGGTCTTTGAGCAGAATTTACTGCAGGGATGGCAGTATCCTTTAGTCCCTTGTGTCATTGTAGAAGGTCCTCTCACCTGCCTGTCTTGGTGCCTCTGCTCTCCCTCCCTTCTAGTTCATGGGCTGCCAACTCTCCTGCCTGTTGGCAGTGAGTCTACATCACTGGTCACGCAGATTTCCTCCTCCTCCCCCTCCATATTCCTCTCCAGTGGCTGTGAGGAGGGGCTAAGCCCGGCCCCCTGAGCTGGGATCTTGTCGCTGGGGTGACTGAAAAAGCTATTCTTAGCCTGGATCTGCATGTGCTGCTGAGGTGGAGCCTGTCCCTACTGGCGGCTTGGCTGCTCCTGCAGGGAGGGGGAGGGATTGAACAATCCAGCCCAGGGAGGAGAGAAGGGAGCTCAGCAGTAACTCTGAGGGCCTGCAGTGGACTCCACATGTCCCCGTGATGACTGCTGATTTCTTCTGGGGATGAGGAGAAATAGAGGTTGCTGTTGGGAGTCTTATATATTCATTTAAAGAAATCAGAGTGCTGAGCATGTAGAACAGCCAGCTTCTTCTGGTGGCTCCTCTGGGAGCTGAGAGCTCCCCAACCCCCTCCCTCCCCCCCCCCCCCCACACTTCCCAGTGCTTCCCGGACATAGCACCCTGAGCAGTCGTTGCTATGCTTATGTCCAGGTGTATCTGACTGTGGCATTCCCTGGAGACAAGAGGCCAAATATGGCTGAGGGGAAATCCCCCCTTCCTGCCTCCCTTCTCCATAGGCAGTGCACTCAGTGTAGGGCTCTTTTGGCAGGCGTATTTTGGTGAGAAATAACTGACACCTTTTCTTTTCCCTCCCTCTCACAGGTTTGAATGGTGATGTGAATGTTAATGGCTTATCTACTGTATCTCACACTACTTCAGGGATTTTGAACTCTGCTCCCCATTCCTCTGGCACTTCACACCTCCATCATCCCAACGTGGCCTACGACTGTCTCTGGAACTATCCGCAATATCCACCTGCCAATACAGGCAACAACCTTAAAGATCCACCCCTCCTCTCCCAGTTCTCAGGCCACAGACAATATCCACTCAACGGCACCATTGGGGGCAGCCGGCAAGGCTCACCCCCAAGTCAAAACACTAACCTGCGGGCTGGTAACCAAGAGTTCTGGGCCAACGGCACCCAGAGTCCCATGGGACTCAATTTTGACTCACAGGAACTATATGACTCTTTCCCTGATCAGAATTTTGAGGTGATGTCCAATGGACCCTCTAGCTTCTTCACCTCCTCACCACCCTCTCCTATGCTGGGCTCCAGCGTCCAGACCTTTGCACCTTCCGAGGAACCTGAGCATGGTGGACACCCTAGTGAGGCAGCAGATAAGGAGCTAGCCCCCATTGTGGCAGAGAACGGCACTGGTTTGGTGGGTAGCCTGGAGCTGGAAGGAGAACAGCCAGGTATGGGGATGGGCTGGGAGGGTCAGGGAGGGGAGGGAGAGAAGCAGGGCTTTGGGGCTCTGGCCTGTTCCTGAGGCAAGAAGAACCCGTCTTTCCCGCTCTGCAGTGGAGGCTGATTTGCATGTTGGTGATCAGCAGAGCCAAGCGGCTGGTGTTCTTGTGGCAGTAGCGGCTGCTCAAGAGTAGGAGGTCGAATTATTTCAAGCTCACGAGGAGCCGGCAGCCTGGGCAGGGCAGGTGGGCAAGCCAGGAACCACCACTCCCTTCCCCCACCCCTTCTTCCCCAAGAATCCTTGCAAGTGCCTTCATCAGAAAGCCAAGGAGGGGGTTTGGCATGTGGCACTGCAGAGGGTGAGACAGTGTCCCAGGAGCACAGGTCCTAGGGCCAAGCACACCAGCCAGGCAGTCCTGAAGGAGAGGGTCAGCTTGCCTTCCCAGTTTCTGCCAAGCCTCTGTGATCAGTTAGCATTCAGGGGAGAGAAAGGAGCAGTCCAGAGCTCAGTGTCTCCATACCATCTGTCATTTTTCACTGGGTATATGTGTACATAGGAGGTAGCCCCTCCTTCCTGCAGTGTCCCACGCTCTCCCCACAGCAATAACCTGGCTTACTCTGGGCTCTTCCTGGCTGCTAAGTGCCAAAGTGATTCTCTTCAGAACCGAGTTGTTGCTTTCTCTGTCTCTTGTTCCCTCTAGATGAAAAACTTCTGAGAACATGAGAGTGAGGTCTGTCTGTGACCTCATTCTGCCTGCCCTAGGCGACCCTGCGGTTGGGCACCTCTGCTTGCCCAGAGTTAGTGACCTTTTGCTAAAGCTGTTCTGCCTGCTTCAGCTTGAATGAGCTCAGCCAGGGTTCTAACTTGTCTTCTCTACCTTCTTGTGGACTCTCCTAGAATTGAAGTTATGTGACTATGACAACTCAGCCCCTTCTGTGGAATCACTGCGTCGGGAGGTCTCAGTTCTGGTGCCTGATCCTTCAGTGAGCTGCCTGGATGACCCCTCGCAGCTTCCCGAACAGCTAGAAGGCTCTTCTATCCTCGGCGAGGATCCCTTGGAGCCTTTTGACTCCCTGGCTCCAGGTGGGCTTGGAGACTTGAGGCATTCTGCAGCCACCCATCTGTTATCTGGGGGGAATTTACATTTTGGGGAAAGTGGGTACAAGGAGCATTTGAGGCTCCCAATCTCAGGAAAATTGCTGAATTATACAGCAATCTAAAAAATGACAAATAGAAATATTTGATAGACCAAGCTTGAGGCGGCTCTGTTTATTTCTCACTTTCTGCCATTCTTGGCCAAGGGTACTGAGATAGAACAGTCTGTTGGACAGGGACTTTTTTACTTTGCTGGAAACAATAGGAAGCTTGCTGAATTCCCCTTCTAAACTTCAAGAAAACAGTTCTTTCTCCCTGGACCCAAGGATCATTTTAACTTTGTCTGGACCACTCTTTCCTATGCCATCCCTTGATGTGTGCAAACAATTTATTGGAGTAGACAACAGTTAAATACTACTTTTTAGGTTGTTCCAAAGCTGCTAGCTCCCTGGCCTTCCTCTGCCCACACTGGCTTGGTGGGTAGCCTGGAGCTGGAAGAAGAAAAGGATCATTTTGTTTGATGTCAGAATCTTTATGGCTACGGTAGTTGTGATAAAAAGGAGCAATGCCAGGACCCAGAGGAGTTACATTTAAATATCTTGGTCTTCTCCCTCCCTTTTCTATCAACAGAGCCAGGGAGTGGTGGGCTCTATGGGATGGATGACTCGGAGCTGGTAGAAGAGGACAAGCTGCCCCTTGGAGACAGTCCTGACATCTCAGCCCTTGATTGTCCTTCCCTCAACAATTCTGCTGCCTTCAGTCTCCTGGCAGATGACAGCCAGACTTCAACCTCAATCTTTGCCAACCCCCCCTCACCTCCTGTCCTAGGGGAATCTGTATTACAAGGTGTGTGTCTGGGGATGAGGACTGATAAAGGCCATGAGAAAATATTGAGGTTTCTATAAGGCTGCGTGTTGGAAGGTAGAAACAGGCTTTGGAGGCAGTTGTGGAAGTTGGATCTTCAGTCCTCCATGCTTTGCTCAGGAGAAGCTATAAGGTTAGCAAGGGGGAGAGGGATTCCAAGGGCCTGATAGCTCTAGGTTAAATGCGTCTGAAAGTCAAGTCAGCAAGAAGTCCACTAAGTATTACTTATGGCCCAGGCACTGAGCTAAGCAGTTGTTACCCTCTCAGAGCCATGCCCCTTCATCGCCAGAAATGAAAGAGGAAGTGGTTAGGGGTGAGGAGGTGGGGGATTGAGGTCATTTCTCCCTTATTACCGGAGTCTTTGTCTGGCCTTTTTGATTCTAGATGGCAGCTTTGAGCTGAATAATGGAAGTGATCCAGAACAGGAAGAAGTGGAGACGAGCGTGACAGCTGTGTCCCCAGGCCTCGCACCATCAGCCTCAGCTGAGTTGTCCTCAGAGGAAACGGACACAGACGGGAGCAGCGGTCCCGGGTGCATCCCTGACCTTGGAGAGCAGCTTGCTGGTGGAGACACTGCTTCTGGCAGTGGTGAGCATGTGGAAGCGCACCATGCCAGTCCTCCTCTGGCCCTGGCTGCCAGTCCAGGCACAGGTAATAGTCCTTTCTTCCCAGTGTGGTTAGTTAGGTGCTGCTCCACCCCTTCTTCTGTCCATGCTTTGGATGAGAGTTAGAGGGCACTTCACTACCCTGCCCCAAGGGAGCCTTCCCTTGTTACAGAACCAGCCTGTGTGGCCCAGCCCTGCCCCCTCCCCCTTCAACTCCTCTTGCACTAATCGGCTCAGTTTCTCAGGTGAGGAAAGGAGCCCGGGAGGGGGGAGATGACTTGACCGCCGCCTCATGAGAAGTGGCAGAGGTCCAGGACTCAGACCAGCATTCCTGATGTCTGAGTTCTGCATTCTGTCCGATGCACTTGTCTTACCAGCTTCCTCCCCTTGGCTCTCGCCCACTTTTCTCCTCAGGAGATGTCCTTCGGAGACGGATTGCCACTCCCGAGGAGGTCCGGTTCCCTCTGCAGCATGGGTAAGTGCTCCAGACTTTAATTGTGAGAAGCCCAGGAGGAGGGGGTATTCTTTAAACCTGGAAACTCCAGGTCACATAAGTTGGCTGAAGCTAAGGCAGGGATCCACAACATTTTACTTTCTGCTGTTAGAGACTAGGCTTCCTGCGCTTTTCTCTGCCCTTCTTCCTTCCTCATCATGTGGAACTTGTCCTTTTCTCCCTCCCTCCCAGTGCCAGCTCTGCCCCAGGGGCTCCTCCCTCAGACCCAGCAGGTAGCCCTAGATCTCTGAGTCATCCAACAAGACTGGGCTGGGGCAGGCTTTGTGGGTGGAGTGGCAGTAGATTTGGATTTGGGTGGCTTGTTATAGAATTTTGTGGAGGAGTAGGGAAAGGGAACAGGATGAGCTTGAAGGGAGTGAACTAGCTGACCCACTTGGGTCTGGCAGTACTGCCTCTCGGCTGCTGGGACACTGTTACTGTGCTGAGGTTAGAAGTCAGTTTGGAAGATGGATGTTTCTCAGAATGCAGATGTCCCTGAGTCATTGTCTGGAGTCAGCAGTGAGCTTTCCCTCCTGCCACATTATGTCAACACCCTTTTCCCTTTCTCTTTTTTTGATCCTGCCTCCAACTTCCTTTTAAAATCCCAATACTCTGACTTGTAAGACACTAGGATGGGGTGACCATGGAGGAGTCGTAGAGTCCCTTTTGGTTTGTGTGGTTTGATTAATCTCCTCTTGAGCTGACAGTAGCATGTCCTGCAGGCATCTGGATATTGCTATAGTGGGACGCTGGTTGTGAGGTCAGGAAGACTACTCCCTGATCCCATATTGTACTTCTGACACTAGTATTTCTTGGTCAGTCACTGGACTTTTCTGACCTTTTCCTCAATTGTAAAATGAGTGGGTTAAACAGTGATCTCTCAGGCTCTACTCCCCATTGCTATTGGACAAAGGATCATGAAAAGCTTGCAGCTTAGCGATGGGTAGGTGGGGCTGGTGCAGCAGGTAGGTGACATGGTAGGGGCTGTGTGCTTCTGTGACAGATGGCGGAGAGAAGTGCGAATCAAGAAGGGCAGCCACCGGTGGCAGGGGGAGACATGGTACTATGGTCCCTGTGGAAAGAGGATGAAACAGTTTCCAGAAGTGATTAAGGTAACATAGCAGTTACAGGGCTATTTTCTGGGCAGGCATAACTTCACCTAGGTTGGTTATGGGGAAGACTTCCCTCCTGCTCTCATTTCTCCCCCAAATCTCCAAATACATGCATATTCCTTTACTTCATATGCCCCAGGGAATTTGGTAGAAGTCTCTCCCTGGGGGCCAGAGGAGGTCTGTCTTCAGAAATGATGTCTTCTCTTCTCAGTACCTGAGCCGAAATGTGGTACACCATGTCCGCCGGGAGCATTTCAGTTTCAGCCCTAGGATGCCTGTTGGAGATTTCTATGAAGAGCGGGACACCCCTGAGGTAGAATCTCAGTGGATTTAGTTTGGCCTCTAGCCTTGTTCAGTCTAGCTTGGATGGTCTGTGGACTGGGGGTGGTGCTGAAATCAAAGGCCATCTCACTGGCATGAAGGTCCTGCCTGGACCTTGTCTTCCCTTCCTTTGAGTACAATTCTTCTTCCCACTCCAGGGTTTGAAATGGGTACAGCTTTCAGTGGAGGAAATTCCTTCCCGCATTGAGGCCATCACTGGCAAGCGAGGTCGTCCACGCAATACAGAGAAGGCCAAAGTCAAGGAGATGCCCAAAATGAAGCGAGGGCGTGGGCGGCCGCCCAAAGTCAAAATCACGGAGCTTTTGAGCAAGACAGATGCTAGATTCCTGAAGAGGCTTGAAGCTGCAGGTAGAGTGGTTCCCCAGAGAGTCATGGAACAGATGTTTCTACCTTCTCCCCCTCACTATGATGTGGCTGCAAAGACCCTTAGCCCAGTTAGTTTCCTTCCTTCCTTGATCCTAAATTTTTCCTTTCAACTGTTGATGAAAAGGTGCCTATTGCCCTAGCTCATCTGTCCTCAAAGTCGATGTGTTGTTGATGGTTTTCTGGGCTGCTAACTTACACTTGACCCTACTCATACATACTGGCCTTCCCAAAGAAAACTCAGCAAAACTCTTGCAATAGTTGACAGGTTTTTGTTTTTTGGGGGGTTTTTTTAGATTTTTTTTGTTATTAATTTTATAATTATACATTTTTTGACAGTATATATGCATGAGTAATTTTTTTTATAACATTATCCCTTGTATTCATTTTTCCAGATTTTCCCCTCCCTCCCTCCACTCCCTCCCCTAGATGACAGGCAATCTCATACATTTTACATGTTACAGTATAACCTAGATATAGTATATGTGTGTAAATCCAATTTTCTTGTTGCACATTAAGTATTGGATTCCGAAGGTATAAGTAACCTGGGTAGATAGACAGTAGTGCTAATATTTTACATTCAATTCCCAGTGTTCCTTCTCTGGGTATAGTTGTTTCTGTTAGATGATAGTTTTAATAAGTCTGAAGAGATAGATAGTAACTGGATTTTTATTAAATATTTTATGTAAATTTTTAATTTGTGCCAGAGAGAAAACTTTTTTTCAAAAGCTTATCTTCTAAGAGACTGCATATGTGGTCTAGAAGAATTACTGTTTTAGAAAATGGCACATCTTTGGGGGGGAAATTCAGGACAATCAGTGGAGAAAATCCCGCTGAAGCCCAGCCAAAGAATCTGCAGTTGCCCCTTTGGATAAAGGGTGCAGCATGACTTTAGTTAAGACTTGATGCATATCAAGGTCACCTAAATCAAAGAGGGCAGAGGGCTCATCCTTTTCTGACCAGCTTGCCTTGCATGTTTCCAGTTCACGCTAGAAATGCTTTCTTTGTCTTGGCTTTCTGCTGCCCCCTTTCTTCCACAGGTTGTCTTATTTTAAAAGTCTGTCTTGCTAGAGAGATAAAATACCTGGGCTAGAGTCAGGAAGATCCAACTTCAAAACCAGCCTCCAACATTTGTTATCCAACTGACCCTGGGCAAGTCTCATTTTCCCCACCTACCTCCCAGGCTTGTGAGAATCAAATGAGATATTTGTGAAGGGATTAGCATAGTACCTTTTTACATAGAAGGTACTACATAAGTGCTTGTTCCCTTCCAGCTTCCCTCTTCTTCCCAAAGAAACACCAAACCTATTAGTTAAGATGATGGCTCCAATTATCTCTGAATTACATAGTTCTGCATGTGGCTTGTTTTGCTCTAGGGACCATTTGGGTTGTGGAAAAACTCCTCTCCAGGTCATTTGTTTTTAAAGGACCTTACCATGTTTTCTTCCTGTATTCTCACAGATGCCCCAAGTGATGGAGAGAAGGCTAAGATGAGTAAGATCAAGAAGAAGATAAGAAGGAAGGTATATTTCAGGGGAGGGAAAGGCATAAGCCAGCCATCTTTAGACATGCCTCATCCTTCCTTGCAGCCCCTTCTTCCCAGCACCCACCAGTATCAAGCATGAGTAATAAATAAATCTCTTTTGTTGTTTCTATGCCCATAAAACACAAGAATGTTATGCCAAGAGTTATCCAGCGATTTCCTATTCAGGCCTCCTCTTAATGTTGACTATTGTTAAAGTGAAACCCCTGCCACTTGCTGTGCCCTATGCCAGGGAGTGGCCATGATGTGTGTGGTGATCTCTAGATGGGGGAGTTCAGTTCCCTGTCCTTCACTCCTACTGTAGCTCATGTGTTTGGGGTCTGTAGCTCTAGCAGAGATGCCAGAGGCTTGACAAGGGACTCGGTTTTTTTTTTTGGTGGTTTGCAGGCCAAAAACCAACGGAAACAGGAAGCCAAAAGCTCCAAGCAGAAGGAAATTAAAAAGAAATCCAAGGTAAGTGTGAGACTGTGTGCAAAGGAAGGAGACAGGAAGCCAGAAGGGGATGTGATGGAGAAAAGTCTCTGTCACCAAGCCACTTAGCCTCAACACCTCCTGTCACCATCCTCATTCTCTACTCATCTCCTAGTCAAGCTCCGATTGGCCTCTGACACCATCCCCATCCTGATGCACTAGTTTGCTGGGGAAGGGTCTCTGCCTCAAGTCTATCTTCTTTACAGTCTGTCCTTAACTCAGCTGCCAAACGGATCTTCCTAAGGTGCAGGTCTGGTTATGTGACTTCTCCCATTCACTCCACTCCACAGGCTCCCTCTCATCTCTAAGGTCAAATATAACACCTATTTGGCTTTGAAAGACTTTCATAACCTGATCCCTTCCTACTTTTCCAGTCTTCTTTATATCCTAAATCCCCATGCACTTCATGATTCAGTGACACTGAGCCTATTTTCCTCATACAAAAAATTCCCATCTCCTTATTGAGTGTTTTTCCTGCTCTCCCCTACACTTGAAATGCTTTTCTCACCTCTGCCTTCTGACTCCTCAGAAGTCTCGGCCCATGTCCTGCCTTTTATAAGAATTTCCCAGTCTTCCTTATTGCTAAATTCTACCTTTCCCTGTCTTCTGCATCCAGTGTACTTCTCTTTCTCATACCTTATTTTTTATGTCATTGCCTCAAATTCACCTTAAGCCTATGCCCTTTTGTCTATGTATGTAGAAGTCCCTGTGCTATGGGGGTGCTATAAATTCCTATGATTTATCATATATACGTACATGTGTGTATATATGTACACAAACAAGATACATGTATAGGTGCACGTTCCTAATGCATACAATCTTGCTTGTTGATTCCCACATTAGACTATGAGCTCCTTGAAGACAGAGAGCATCTTTTAACCTCCTTTTGTATCCCTAGTACTTAGCACAGTGCCTTGGCACAGAAGAGGAGCTCGATAAATGTTTTTAGACTGACTAAACCACAGGCAACTGAGTCTCAGCTTTTTATCATTACCAGCCTCTGGGATAGCAGAACTAGGCCAAGGTACCAACATCATTTGTGTATGTCTTTTTCTTTTTCCCTTGAATAAATAGACTGAGAAAGAGAAAGTAAAAGCAAAGACTGATAAACTGAAAGAGAAAGTCAGGAAAGAGAAGATTAGGTCAAAGGAGAAGGAAGAGTCCAGACAGGTCCTAAAGGCCGACCGAGCGTCTGCTCCCCAGCGGCGCCTGGAGGAGCGTGAAAGACAGCAAATGATTCTGGAGGAGATGAAGAAGCCCACGGAGGACATGTGCTTGGCTGACCACCAGGTGATTTGGAGGTTGGGGGTCCAGTTGGGGGCCTCCTTCCTCGTATATCTTCTTTAGGACTAAGCTTGATTGTCATGATTTCCAAGTTTTCCATTTCAATGGTCTTTGTTACTTGTTTATGTTGTTATGGTCAATGTGTTTGTTGGTTTTCTGGTCCTCTTTGTATCAGTTCATGTAGCTGGGTCTTCTGTTTTCATCATATTCTTTTTTTCTTACATCTGTGTTTCTTTAGTTGTTCCCCAATCAATGTGTAATTTCTTTGTTTCTGGTTCTTTGCTACCACAAAAAGTACTACTATACATATTTTAGTGTAAATATGTGGCTTTAACTTACTGTCTTCTATCTCCTTGTGGTACATGATTAGCATTGGAGTTTCTGAGTAAAAGGTTTATGGACATTTTATTGACTTTCTTGGCACAATTCCAGATGAATTTCCAGAATGGTTAGGCCAGTTTGCAATATGACCAGCTCATATTAGGATATGCATCTTACCACAATTCCTTAAAGAGACATTAAGGAGTATGTGTGTGTGTACACATACATGTGCTTATAGCTTAGAAATCACTAACAAACATGACTATATGTATATACAGAGAGTCAGAAAAATAAGATTGTCTATAAAGAAAATAGTGAAGTTCTTTTCTTATCTTTATGTAATCTGACATAGTAGTGCCAACGTTGTCGTCCTGCTTTATGTCCCCTTCTAACCTTGTTGTTTCCTGTGCATTTCTGTTAATTTTGTCATTGATGCTCTTCTTTTCCCTTCACTATTACCACTCTGCATCTCTTTTCTGTTTCTCCATCTCACAGGAAAAGCCTTCCTTTATAACAAGGGAAAATATGTTGTTTTGGTGGTGTCTTAAAGTGAATGTGGCAATTTCTGGCTAAGGATGGTTGGAAGGAAATCTCCTCTTGGCTCTTACCTTCCTGTTTTTTTTTTTTTACAATGGTCCTTTGCCTTTTTCCTTCCATTCAGCCCCTGCCTGACTTCTCCAGAATTCCTGGTCTGGTATTACCCAGCAGTGCTTTCTCAGACTGCCTGACTATTGTGGAGTTCCTGCATAGCTTCGGCAAAGTGCTGGGCTTAGATCCGGCCAAGGATGTGCCCAGCCTGGGAGTGCTGCAGGAGGGGCTGCTGTGCCAAGGTGAAGCGTTGGATGAGGTGCAGGATCTGTTGGTGAAGCTGCTTCGAGCTGCTCTCTGTGATCCTGGCCTGCCGGCTTACTGCCAGGTGAGGGTCTGTCAGGTCAGGAAGGGGTGGATTGAGAGCAGGAGTTGTTGGCTCCTCCCTTCCTGTTCACATTTCTTTTTGTCCTATTTCCTTTTTCCAAGTCACTGAAGATCCTAGGAGAAAAAGTGTCTGAGATCCCACTGACGAGGGACAATGTGTCAGAGATCCTCCGTTGCTTCCTCATGGCCTATGGGGCAGAACCAGCCGTCTGTGACAGCCTTCGCACCAAACCTTTCCAGGCGCAAACACCCCAACAAAAGGCTGCAGTGCTAGCCTTCCTTGTACATGAGCTTAATGGCTCCAACATCATCATCAGGTAAGGAATCTTGGTCTGGATTCTGGAGGTGGAAGCTTCTGGCACATCCAGCCATGGGCCAACTCAGAACAGAAGAATGATTGGGATATGGGGGTGGATAGTGAGGCTATCAGGGACCTGGAAGGTTTCTAGGGCCATCTTAGCGAACTGAGATCTTCACATCTTCCCCTAAGAGTAATTGCCTCCACAGTTTGTTTTCTAGTCCATGTTTTTTGTGGATAACCAGATTTAATTTGTCTGATGTGGGTGTGGATGAAAGCTTTCCCATGAGCCCCTCCTCAGACCTCATCTCTGTTCCCCTACAGTGAGATCGATAAGACCCTTGAGAACATGTCCAGCTACAGGAGAAACAAATGGATTGTTGAAGGTCGTCTCCGGAGGTAGGGGCAGAGCAGGGGGTGGGCCCTGGCAAGTGTCCTCTGGTTCCTGGGAGCTCTTGGCCTCTCCCCCATTGGACTGAGTTGGGTTAGGGAGGAGGGGGTGAGTGCTGCTTCTCATACTGTAAGGGTCAGTTTTCTTTATTACTTTTTTCCCTTTTCCTTTCTGCACCCCAACTTCGACTTCCAGGCTGAAAACAGCTCTGGCGAAGCGAACTGGACGGTCTGAGGCAGAGCTCCTTGGCTTGGAGGAGGGCTTAGGCCGGAGGCGGAGCTCCCGCATCCCAGAGGAGACCAGTGGGATGGAAGAAGAGGAAGAAGAAGAGACTGCCCAGGGCCGGTGGGGCCGTAGAGATGAGGAGGTGCCATTCTAGAATGGGGGTTAAAGGGGAAGGGAGGGAGGGACATTTACATTTACCTTTCTTGGTGTAGAGATCATTCTAGGTGCTCGTCACTTCTCAAATAATTTCTTGTTCTTTTTTGGGGGGGCGCCGGAGGGTTATGACTTGTTAGCTATGGAATCCCAGCAGGAGTATTCTGATAAATATTTAATAATAACAATAAATAAATAAAATAAATAAAAATAATAACATTTATCACATTTACTACTTAACCCCAAAAATGTTCACATAACACAGTTTTAAGTTTTATCTGCGTATTATTGGCATTTCTGTATTCTAGATAGTGAACCAAACAATGTATCAGAACCTGATTTGTAGTGTGTTGATATCCGAGATGTAAATTTTTCACTGAAAATTTAACTGAAAATCTGACTCAAGCATGCTGCTGGATTATAGACATGTCACCTAACTCTTGTGGATTTTAGAGAATTCCTAAGGACTAATCTACTAAGTCATAGACAGTAAAAAAGTTGTTAACTATGGTTTAAAGATGAATTAAGCCAAAAGTTTGTCATCCTAGTGAAATCATAGATCCTTTCACACATTTACAACTAAACTCAAGAACATCATTCAGATCTTATGGGTCATAATATTTTTTTAAGTATTTAATTAAGCCCTGAATAATGACTCAAATAGGAATTTAGATTTCATAAGTGAAAGTAAGAATCTTTCCATTCTTAGCAACAATTATATCAATTTTTTATTGAAACTCTAAATTCTGAAGAACTCCAATTTATTGCATGTTTCTTCAGATTTGTTGAAGTTGTTTTCATTAGATCAAAGAACTTAAGTCAGCTCACTTTTTTTTTTTTTAATTTAGAAAGCAAGCCATATGTATGGGTAATTTTTCCAATATTGATCCTCGCAAAACCTTTTGTTCCAAATTTTCCCCTCCTTCCACCCCTTCCCCTAGCTGGCAGGTAGTCCAATACATGTTAAATATGTTGAAATACATGTTACATCCGATATATGTATACATATTTATACAGTTATCTTGCTGCACAAGAAATAGCAGATAAAGAAGGAAGGAAAAGAAAAATGAGAAAGAAAACAAAATGCAAGCAAATAACAGAGAGAGTGAGAATGCTATGTTGTATTCCACACTCAGTTCTCACAGGCCTCTCTGGGTATGGATGGCTCTTTTCATCACTGAACAAGTGGAACTGGTTTGAATTCTCTCATTGTTGAAGAGAGCCACGTCCATCAGAATTGATTGTCGTATAGTCTTGTTGCCATGTATAATAATCTCCTGGTCCTGCTCATTTCACTCAGCATCAGTTCATGTAAGTCTCTCCAGGCCTCTCTGAAATCATCCTGTTGGTCATTTCTTACAGAACTGTAATATTCCATAACATTCTTATACCACAAATTATTCAGCCATTCTCCAATTGATGGACATCCACTCATTTTCCAGTTTCTGGCCACTACAAAAAGGGCTGCCACAAATATTTTTGTACATGTGGGTCCTTTTCCCTTTAAGATCTTTTTGGGATATAAGCCCAATAGTAACACTGCTGGTTCAAAGTGTATACACAGTTTGACAACTTTTTGAGCGTAGTTCCAAACTGTTCTCCAGAATGGCTGGGAAAATCAGCTCATTCTTAACCAGCATCTTGTCTTTGCCCTTTCCTCTTTAGGGTGATGCCCTACCGTTCAGTATTCCTGAGTTAGAGCGACAGATAGAGAAGCTCACCAAGGTAACGGCATTCTTTACCCCAAATTTCCAGCTTAGGTGGAAGTATTGGTACTTCCTTTGTGGCAGTGCTCGGGGAACCCTGTGCACAGCTGGCTATAGCTTTAGGTTCATTCTCCTCCAGCGTCAGCTGTTTTTCCGCAAGAAGTTACTCCAGTCATCCCAGATGCTAAGGGCCGTTTCTCTGGGCCAGGATCGATACAAGCGGCGATACTGGGTGCTGCCGTATTTGTCTGGGATCTTTGTGGAAGGGGCTGAGGAAGCCACAGGTTGGTGATTCCATCTTCCTTATAATTGGTTTCTGGGCAGTTTGGGGTCTGGGTTTTAAATGTCCTCTCCCATCTTAAACGGTTTATATGGGGGTGAGGGGAAGTGCATATGTGTTCTCTCTAAACTATAACTGTTATAAGAAAGAGATGTTGATTTTTTTGAACTTCCCATTTCTCTCCATAGCCTTGGAGGATGTGATAAAACAGGAAGCTGACTCCTCAAAGGGGATAGCTGCTCCAGCCCCCTCCATCACTCCTTTCTCTACAGTGAAGAAGGAATTAACTGAAGGAAATGTTAAGACTTGGTCACCCTGTGTTCGGGCCAGGGGTAGGCCCAGAAAGACCAAGCCTGTCCCTGAGCAACCTGAGATTCCTGTATTACCTCTAGTGAAAGAGGAGCACAAGTTTGTGCAGGCTCAGGCCCAGGTCCAGGATCAGGCGCAGGAGCAGGAGCAGACCCAGACACAAGTCCTCAATGGGCTTCTAGAGCCAGAGGACTCCCCCATGTCCTTGGGCCAGAGCCAGCATGACCTCAGCCAGTCAGCCTTCCTCTCTTGGCTGAGTCAAACCCAGAGCCATGGATCCTTGCTGAGCAGCTCTGTCCTCACACCTGATAGCAGCCCCGGCAAGCTGGAGCCTGGACCCGCAATGTACCCTGAAGAACCTGAACCCAGCCAGCCTGATCCCCCACCTCCCCGAGGCCCATGGTTCAACTTGCTTCCTCGCACACCTTGTGATGCTGCTCCCTCAACATCCCCTTGTGCCTCAGAGGATGGCCCCTCCCCTGCTCCACCGACACCGCCTGCTTTCTCTCAGCCTGTAAGAACCACACTTGAGTCTCTCACTCAGACTGGGGGGCAATCCACAAGCAGGTGGATAGATGGTCTTAGCTTAGGACTAGATTTCTTCGCTGTCCCTCCTTCACCCTCCCCTTTTTTCCTTTGTCCCTCCTCTCTCCCACTTTACTCCTTTTATATTCTAATCTTCCAAATTTCTCCAAACAGGTGAATGGACCTAGTGCTGCCAAACCTTGTTCCCCAAAGCCACTGTCCTCCACCCCCTTGTCTATGTCAGCTCCCAAAAGATGGGCAGGTGTCTCTGCGAAAGGGACTCGTAGCCCAGCAGGGCTTGGACAGCCCAAACGGAGGGGTCGGCCCCCTAGCAAGTTTTTCAAGCAGATGGAACAGCGATACCTGACTCAGCTGATAGCCCAGCCGGTGCCTGCAGGTGAGCATCCTGGTGAGGAAGCCAGTCAGATAGGATGTCTGCCTTCTGCGAGCTAGTGCCCTCATGCTCTTGGCTCTCCCTGTAGAAATGCGCAGGGGATGGTGGTGGATCCGGGATCCGGAGGAGCTGGAGGCCACCCTGCGAGCCTTGCACCCCCGGGGCATCCGTGAGAAGGCTCTGCACAAGCACCTCAGCAAGCACAGGGACTTCCTGAGGGAGGTCTGCCTGAGGCCGCCTACAGGTAAGTGATAGAGGCCTGGCTCCCTGTGGGGGGCCCTGGGACCAGTTGTTCAGCAGAGGGAAGAAAAATGATATTAAGATGGAAATGTAATGGTGGTACTTGACCTGTGCTTTCCTTTTAGACCCCATTCTCAAGCCGAGCCGGTGCCCCACAGTGTCTCAGAAAGAGCTCATGTGCTGGTCTCCAGCCGAGAGGGCCTTTGAGGCAGATCTGGTGATGCTGCAATGCGTAGAGGAGCTGGAACGGCGGGTACTACTGGCCGATCTGCAGATCAGGGTATGATGGGGAGCCTTGGATCTTTGTTGGGGGAAGAAACCAAGCAGGGATTTCCAATCACTTAAATAATGAGGAGAATAATTTTCAGTCTTTCTCCTGTCTTGGGAAATATGACGAAGTCAGATTAAATCTAAAGGTCTGGTTCTGACTTTTGGCACAGTCTGAAGAGTCCGCCTCTGGCAGGAGAGCCTCTTCCTCTTCTCCCTTTCAGCTAATTTGCCTTCTGTTGCCCCCAGGGCTGGACCTGTCCCAGCCTGGACTCTGCCAGAGAGGATCTGGCATACTGTGAGCACCTGCCTGAGCCCCTCGAGGACATCACTGCACGAAGCCGAGGGCGGGAGGGCCTGGTACCTCAGAGGGAGGACACCAACCCCCTGGATTTGGCCGTCCTTCGGCTCGCGGCGCTAGAGCAAAATGTGGAGCGAAGGTACCTTCGAGAGCCCCTTTGGCCGGCCCATGAAGTTGTGCTGGAGAAAGCCCTGCTGAGCCCTCCTGACTCCACTGCTCTGGGGACCACAGAGATGTAAGTAACGCTATTAGGCTGAAGGAAAAAAGTTAGGGGAGCTGCCTCCCCCAGTATGCCCTTACCCTCTTTTTCCTTCTCCTGGGACAAAATATTTCCTATTCCTCTCTCTCCTCCCCCCAAAAAGCCAAATGGCTCTTGCCCCTTTCTATGGGGAGGAGGGAAGTCGGGAGCCCTCTTCACCCAAGGCCATTCCCCGTTTCCCTCACCTCTCCACCCAGAGCATATGAGATCACTCCTCGGATCCGGACTTGGCGGCAGACCTTGGAAAGGTGCCGGAGTGCTGCCCAGGTGTGTCTCTGCCTGGGTCAACTGGAGAGATCCATTGCTTGGGAGAAATCCGTCAACAAAGTGGTGAGATGCCATAAGAAAGGCCTGGGGATTCTGGGGTGGGTTTGAGGGCCTCAAGATGGGTTCAAGGAATGGCAGCAGGCAAAGGTATGGGACTCACTGTCTTCCCACGGTGCTCCACAGACCTGCCTGGTGTGCCGGAAGGGTGATAACGATGAGTTTTTGCTGCTCTGCGATGGCTGTGACCGTGGCTGCCACATTTATTGCCACCGACCCAAGATGGACACTGTTCCTGAAGGGGACTGGTTTTGCACTGTCTGTCTGGCCCAGGTGAGGCCCTTTGTCCCTTGCCTCCATCCCTCTTAAACAGAACTCATGAGATCAGCCACTTCCCACAAGGGGGTGCTTCCTTCCCTTGGATCCCCCAGCCTGGCTACTCAGACTTTCCATCTTGTAAGCATAGCCTTTTTTCAAAGGAAAAAAAAGCAGGTATATTTGGGTCCTGGGTAGAGACCTAAGGCAAATAAAACTAAATTCCTTTTGTACCTTCATTTTATTAATCTGTCAGTGAATAGTAGTACCATCTGCTTTTTAACCTGTCTTATTGGGCGGCTAGGTAAATAAATTATGTTGAATTGAAACTTTGAAAAGTTCAACCTGAATCCAGGAATTGTGAGAGGACAGGGCTGGAATCCATAAATAGTAGGAATGGTGCTTCTTCTCTCCCTCAGCAGGCAGAGGGAGAATTCCCTCAGAAGCCAGGCTTCCCAAAACGGGGCCAGAAGCGGAAAGGAGGCCCGCTGGGCTTCTCTGAGCCTGAGAGTCGGCGTCGGCGTCGGTCTCGGGCCGTGTCCCGGGGCCAGGATGCTGCAGCTGTGTCCCGGTGCTCTGGGGAGGGGCTGTCTTCCTCCAAACGTCGCCGTCTTTCCATGAGGCACCACCACAGTGACCTCACTTTTTGCGAGTGAGTGACCCCTTGGGAATAGTGATGGGGTGGAGTAGAGGGAGGATGGGCTGTTTGGAGCCAGCTCCTGCCAGAGGGCCTGCGCTTCCAGGCTGCATCCTCCAGTGGGCGGGCCTGTATCTCTGCCTGTAGGATCATCTTGATGGAGATGGAATCTCATGACTCGGCTTGGCCCTTTTTGGAACCTGTGAATCCTCGTCTAGTTAGTGGCTACAGGCGTATCATCAAAAACCCCATGGACTTCTCCACCATGAGGGAAAGGCTCCTTCGGGGCGGGTGAGTGGCTCTGAAGTTTTTTCTGCTTCTCTCCCCTTCCCCCCCAAATTTCAGCCCGACTCTCTGACATTGTCTCCATCCCTATCCAGGTATTCAAACTCTGAGGAGTTTGCTGCTGATGCCCTTTTGGTTTTTGACAACTGCCAGACCTTCAATGAGGATGATTCTGAGGTGGGCAAGGCCGGGCACATCATGCGCCGCTTCTTTGAAAGCCGATGGGAGGAGTTTTATCAGGGAAAACAGGCCAATCTGTAAGGCGAAGTGGGAGGACAGGGGCAGGACACAACATGTCTTCCCCCTTCTCCCATTATTCCCACCTCCAAAACCCTGCCATTCTCGCCTGCTGATGCTGCCTGGGGTCTATGCTTAAGAATCAGACATGCCCTGATCTTGGACTCCACCTTTGGGCAGCTTCCTAGCTCCTCGTTCCTTAAATTTGCCCTTTTCCTCTTCCTTTCCTCCTAGGATAAAGAGGATAGGGAAGGGGATCTTCCTGGACTGAAAGCCAAAAAGAGAAAGAGAATTTTTTTCCTTTCTGTTTTATTTTCTAAATACGAAAGGGAGGGTAGAAACACCTTCCTTGCCCTTCTACACCTTTTCCTGCCCCAGCACTTTGGGGCTATTTAATGATAGCAATAGTTCTAGTGAATGTGTGAAACCGAGAAACACTCTGTACTGTGTGAGGACCCGTAGTAACGGCCAGTAAAGTGGACTTAACTCCCAAGTGTGTCAAGCCGGATACGGGGCCCTGGACATGCTGCTTCCACGTCCAGTCCTTCCCCCAGTCCTTTGCCCACTTCAACACTTTTTCTTCCAATTTCTGCCTTCTTTCCCACATCCAATAATATAAAACTATTGTGTACGGGTTCCTCCCTTCCTTCTCCAAAAATCTTAAAAAAAAAACAAAAAACAAAAAAAACTTTCAGAGGTTTTTTTCTCTTTAGTCTAGCCTCACCCATACTATACAGTGGATGCTTCTCTATCCTTTCTCCAAATCTCCAGCCTTCTCTGGGGCTAGATAGCTGTGGGGAGAGGGGGAAGGATCTGGCTCCTTCAGCCCTGTTTTTCTCCCCCCACTTCCCCTAAACCTAATCCTCCCTCTTGGGGAGCTCCTCAGGGACAATTACTGCTGAGTTTGGCCAGGATAACTTTGGGCCCATTCCTTCCTGCCTAGAAGATGGACTGACTGGCCTTCCCTCCTTGTATGTGTTGCTGCATTTTGTGTTTTAGCCTTTGCTTCCTTCACCCCTATTCCTCCTTCATTACTTTGGAAATCTTCAAGGAACATTTTCACCCAATGGGCATTTTTTATGCCCTCCTTCTGTCTGTGATTCCTCCTTCCCCAATCCCAGGGCAATTGTTCAGGTTTCAAACTGTTGTTCTTTTCCAGGATCTTTAATCCTGTTACTTTTGTGTCTCTTGCCCCTTATGCACAGGAAGGACCTAAAGCTTTCTGTGGCTTCCTGGCCTGTCCTCCTCCTTAGCCCTGGGTGGGTTACCAGGAAAGCAGGATGGGTGAGGGGCAGATTGTGTACACACCACCATCTGACACGTGACCCCACTCTGTAAGAGGAAAGCTGCCATCCATCCCAGCCATAAACCCCGGGGTCCTGGCCCTCTGCTCCCTTGCCCAGCCTTGGTTCCTCCCATCAGAGATTACGGGTACTTGCACTGGGGAGGAGGCCCTGGGCTCAAGCAGAGAGCCAAGACACCCTTATTCCCCAAGGAACTTTGCTACTGGTAGGGAGGAGCCAGTTGAGGTAGAGAGCCATAATCCTGGCTTTGCTCCACCAGCTGCACTGAGGGATAGTAAAAGGGAGAACAGGCCTGTGTTCTCCCTACCCTTTTGCTTCTCTCTCTTTCCATCTCATTTCTCAAGTCGCCTTTTCTGTCAGATAAACCTCAGAAATTATTTTGAGATTTTTTTTTTTATTTTAAATAAGAGGTGAATTGAAGACTATTTGAATTGACTATATTATGCATAAATATTTATATTTTATCTAAACTGCGCTGTAACAAACTTTGTGTTAAGTGTTTGAAATTCTAGATGAGGGCTCTCCCCTGCCTTCAGTCACACACCTCATCCCCCTTGACAGGGTAATGTTTTTCCTGGTATAAAAAGTCCCTGAATTAATTTTGAACTTATTGGGAGAGGAGTGGCAGGAAGAAAATGGTCAGGAATCTTGTGTTCCACTTTGTATTCTCTTCCCTCCACCCACACATTCCCCCTCTTCCCCCTCCCCCCCTTGTGGTAGGCTGGATTGAAATTTTCAGGGCCTTTCTGGGGAGGAAGGGGATGTAAAGTGGTCAACTTCCCACTTTTCCTTCTGCCTTCATTCTTAATAATTTCAAGTTATTTGGGGTAGGCATATTAAAAATCAGCTTAATTCCCACCCTTAAAAAAAAAACAAAAAAAAAAAAACCCTATCCTTCTTCTACCATACCATTCTAACAAACAGGAAGAAACCACATCATCGACAAAAGTTGTTCCCGTGTTCCTTTTGTGGTAAAAAAGGAACTAACTTTTATATAACCAAATGTGGTGTTTTAGTGACTTTTTGATAATGTACAGTTTTTTTTGTGAATTTAAATTTATTTCTTTCTATATTTTTAGGACCAATCTCATTTTTAATAAGGTTGAAAAGAAAAAAAAAAGTCTAGAAAACTCCTGTTGTTGCCATGTGATGTTCCACAAGTGCAGCTGTAGAAAAAGTGCTTGTCAGTTGAATAAAAACCACATTTGATAGAGACTCTGTGGTGGTGTCTGTTCTGGGGGAGGGGAGGGTGATGGATTGATTAGCAAACCCTCAAGTCTCCTGTTGATTGGGCAGAAACAACCCTTGCAAGCCGCTTGGGAGTGATTTACCACCTTCCCTTTGTGACCTCATACTAAGGAAAAGTGCGTGTTGCCTTCAAACCCCGTCTATTTCTAAATACTGGCTTTCCGTGGCCATGTTTTTTGAAGATGTCGACCAATTTGCTTCCTCTGACCAAGACAAGGAGGCTGGTTTTTATCATTTTATTTAAAAACAGAATTTGAAATGAGACAATTGGAGCTCCACAAGATTGGGGGGGGGGAGGGGAAGAAGGGTGTACATTGGAAAGTTGAGGAGATAGATAACAGGGATAATAAGCTAGAGTTGGAGTGCTTTCAGCATAGAAGCAGGCAGAATATAAAACTAGAAACTCTGAATAAACAAAATCAAAAGGAAAAAAAGACTTTAAAAAACCTGTACAAAATGTTTCTAAGTATAAATTAAACTTATTCCAGGTCTATGATGGGTAATGAGATGGGGATTGGTGTTGGGTGGATGAAATTAGAGTAAAGATGGTCCCCTGTTGTCTCCATCAGAACCTCGGATTCAGCTCAACTCAGACAGTTGGATAACCAACTCTCTTCCCCTCAGTCCAGCTGGAAGATAGGAGAGGTACGTGCCCCAGGGTGAATAAGAGGTCTCTGGAATAAGGCTGTTGTTAAAGACCAACAGGGGGATAAGGAAGATGAGATGACAAAGCCCCTGTGCTTGTGTTGGCTGTCAAACTGGGGGAGGGAATAGCTACTGCTGCAGCTCATCTTTCTCCCTTTGTGAAGCCACTGGCTGGAAGAAAGTTGTCTCGAGGTCTTTTAAGACCCATCAGCTCCACTTAGATGTCAGTGTTAATTGATGGGTAGGTACCAACGGCCCCATCAGAATTTGCAGAAAGTAGTAGCAACTAAGTTGTGATTTTTCATTACAAAGCCTTCCTATTCATATCCCCTATACCCCTTACTCCCGATAGGTGAAGAGGCCGGAGGAAGGGCCTAAGCAGGTGGTCAGGCCCTTGTTCTGAACAATGAACTGAGATCTGTGAGGTAGATGTGTAACAAGGATAAAGAGCATTGCTGGATGTGCAGTGGAAAGTGAGGAGCTGATTCAGAAGAGGCAGAGAGGTTGGGAAAGCAAGGGCCTGCCACGGAGGAGGCAGCTGCCCATCAACTACAGCCCAGGGAGGGGAAGAATGGTGCTAACATGGCCCTCTCAAGGGCTGGTGAGGAAAGCCCCTGCTAGGGCTTCAGCGGGAAGAGATGGGAGTTGAGTACGGTTCAGGGAAACGGACAAGGAGCCACAACTTGAAAGGGAGCTTGGGGGGGGTGGGGAGGGAAGCTGGGGAAGAGGGAGGAATGACTGGATCTAGGGATGTCAAGGCACAAAGAGAATCTAGGCCCTCCCCCTGCTGCTTATTGGCTGCTTCCCCATCCCTATGCCCAGTGATACTAAGGGGGAGGGGACAAGAGCCATTGCCCTGTTTTTATTGCTCAAAGCTGTGGGGGGTCAGGGAGAAGGTGCTTCTGTCCCCGGTAGATGCAGCCCCAGGATCCAGCGCAATGCCACGCCTCCCCCCAGCAGGTGGGGCCCATGGCAGATAGCAGGCAAGGTCCCCTTCCCAGAATAGCCACAGCTGGCCTGATTCCTCCCAGGTGAGCAGGATAACGGCAGCCTCTTCTCACATCCTTCTCACTCAGGGCCCTTCCTTCTCTAAGAGGCTGCAGAGAGGCAGGCAATCTAGGGGATGGGAAGGTGGAGACTGGAAGCACCAGCTTTTAGCACCAAAGGGAAGTAGCCTGTTTGTTAGCAATGGGGAGAAGGGATGGGGTTGCCTGCATAGCTTCTGAGTCTCATCTCCTCAATTACCCTACAATCCATGTACCTCCATCCCTATTATACAGGTTCTCGAGAATCCGGGAATAGCAAGCTAGAGTAGGACCTGCTTCACTTTCTTTGGTTAAACAAAACAAAATCTTAAAAAGAAATCTTTCGCTTCTCTTCCCCACTTCCCTCCCCAAGACACAGTATTTTTTATATGTCACCCCTTCTTTCAGACCATGTCTAAATAGCCATTTGGCCCGTGCATGTCCCCAGGTTTGGGGCTGCTGTGATCCAGACCCTAAGGGAAACAATAATGGCAATGCTGAATCAAGTCTGGATCTCTAAGACCCAGAAGAGGGTGTCCAGTTTGGTGATGTTCCTATTTGGCTTTCTTTAAAAAAAAAAAAAAATTTTTTTTAAAAGTATGCATATACACATATGCACAAAAAGATACATAGAAAAACATTTTAAATATTAAAGAGCATCTCTGTAATCATAGAAACTGAGCATACTCTTTGCAGGGAGAGGATGTAAGGTGATGCAGAGACCCTCTAAAATCTACCCCCATATCCCTCAGTCATGGCCCCTGACAAAAAAGATAACAAGGACCTAAAGGAGCAAGGACCAGCCAGGCCCCTGAGTTCAGACCCAAAGCATTCTTTAACTGTCCCCGATACTTCAGTTTGTGGTTTAGGAGTGAGGAGAAGGGTTTTTCTCCTCTTACCCTACACTTCTCTGTTCTAGTCACATTTTGTCACAACTGATCACATTAAAAAAATAAAAAAAATCTTGCCTCCCTCCCACCCCCCAAATATCTCAAGAGTAACAACTCAAAAAGCACCAAATAAAATCACTGCCACTGCCACCGCCACCGACCACCAAAAAATAATTCAAGTCAATGGGCAGTCTAAATCACCTGGATTCCCAAACCCTTTTTCCAGAAAACACCATTAAAAGAAACCAGTAAGAACAAGCAGATTTCACAAAGGGCAAGCTCAAGAGGAAAGAATGATTTTTCAAAAGAATCTAAACACCACTATCTGGACAGTAAGAAAGAAAAAAAAAAAAAAAAAGCACAGATGGTGAGCATCAGATTAGGGAGATGACTTGAATCAGGAAGAAGAGCAGTGTCTTGTGCTGCATATGTATGGTGCATGGAAAACCCCCCCTTCATCTCTCTCTCTTTCATAGACAGGGAAATGTCTCAGGCTGTCACTTAAGATGTGCTCCAAATGAAACTATCGGGTTTTTTTCCCCCTAAGATTAGGTTTGGAGTCAAAGTAGGAACTGTCATTCTTGGCTAACTCTTTTTTAGAACAAAAGCTCCCTGGGGCTTTAGCCTCTGCCCTCTGGCACCCAGACTGTCCAGACAGGATAATTGAATGCACTCCTCACTGACAAAATGAAATGGGGTGATAAAGGACAAGAGGAAAGGCAAGGGGGCACCCTCTGAGCAAATACATCCTGGGATTGAGGGTGCTTCAAGTTTAAAAAGCACCCAAAAGAAACTGAAAATTGGCAAACCGGTATCACCTCTCCCAAGGCTAAAAAAAGTGGGATAAAAAAGTTTGGGGATAAGGAAGCATGAAGGATAGATCCGAGGGTCCTGGGCTAGAGCCTATCAATCATCAAATCTCAGTCCTTGGTGCTGCAGCACTTCCCCTCCCTTTTCCTCCAGCCTATTTAACACCTGATTTTCCATCATGCATCCATCTTTATCTTATTTATCAGTCCTTGATTGTCTAGTGCAAAGGAGCCTGCCCCATAGGTGGAGGGACCCAGTCCCTAGGGCTGAAACAACCTCTTTTTCATAGTCTTATAATATTATGAAACTGCATTCTGGGTGGGTAGATGAAAAGGGAAAAGTCTGTTCCTTGAGGGAGCCAGGGGCATGATGCTCCCATTGCTTGTTTCTCTGGGTACAGAGACAAATCTTGCAGTGGGAGAAGAGTGGGTAGATAGAAAAGCAAATCACGGGCCTTTTCTCCTGGAGTCTTACACTCACAGGAAGGATGAAATGCGGGATGGAGGGATGGTTATTGCACGTTTCCAGCCCAGATACCTCCTGGACTTCCAGAAGAAGGAAGATGCCTGCAGATGCCCAGAACCTCAGGAGAAGGGCAAACTTACCAGGACAGTGCAGGCTGAACTATACAATCAGAGACTGGTGTTTCCTTTTTTACCCCAACCCAAATACACACACACACACGCACGCGCGCGCACACACACACACACACACACACACACACACACACACACAAACAAACATGCAACCCAAAACTTGTAGGCAAGTCAGTACATGCAGAGAGGTTGGGTAATGGTCTTCCCTGGTAGCATCCCCAAAGGTGGATGTCAGAAGGCACTGTGGATCCCAGGGTCAGGGCGGAGAATTACCAAGTCCTGTGGGGCAGTATCATCTACACCAAGATGAAGCAGCCGGTCAGGGCGATCCATGCTTGGTAGAAAAGGTGGGGGAGGCAGGGGACAAAGAGGAAGAGGAAGGCAGTACATGTTCTAGCTGTCAGGGCTCTGAGTACAGCCAAAAGGAGTGCGGAGAAAAAGAGAAAGGTGACAGGCCCACAGCTCCTTTCCTGAAGATGGCACAAAAAAGCCAGCCAGAGCAGCAGAGTTAGGATTCCTGAAGAGCTGAAGCCAAAGATGATTTCCTGGGATAGGATGTCCCCATAGCAGCAAGAAGAAGAGCAGAAGTTGAATTTGTTGTCTCATGTTCTGGAGGAAACCTTGTCTCTGTCCAAATGGGAGTGTATGAGGAGGTGGGGGGATTTGTCTCTGGAGTGTCCAAGAATCTGTCTCTCTTCCCTGTAGCCAAAGTCTGGTGTGTTTTTTTTTTTTCCCAGGAAGGAAGCAGATGAGTCAGGGAAGAGGAGCAGAAAGGAGGAAGGAGGAAGAACCCCCTCCACTGCCCAAGTAGTGCTCTGCTTTCTTAATTCACAAAATAAAATTCCATTTCAAAAAATTAAAATCTCCAAGTTAAAAAGCCAAAGTGGGCAGGTTCTGCAGCATGGGGTGGGAAGAAAGCAGTGGTTGGGTTAGGGTGGATCTTGGGAAAGAAGCAGAAAGAGAGGGGCAGGCACGGATTCTGGGAGCTTTACAAAACAAAATTCAAAAAACTGCATATTTTCTTTTTTAAAAAAAACCTACAAAATAATAAAAACAGAAAAGTCCGTAACCAAATCCATCATGAACCCATGGCCAATGCCCCAGTAACAAAGCTTTCCACTTTCTTTTAAAAGAAATTTTAAAAATAGCTCAAATGATAAATCCCAACACAATACAATTTTTCTCATACGGAGACATGAATGTCCATTCACTGGATGGTCTCCTTGGGGTGTGTAGAGTCTTTAAAAAAATGTTTTCTTTGCAAAAGAAAGAAAAAAAAAATCTGATCTTGAATGCAGCACAGAGGAAAGGTGGCTTTGTAACCCCAGGCTCCACCAGTGATGTGGGAGCAGCGGCAGGCATGAGAGCAGCGGTCCTCTCAGGCCCAGGCCCAGGCCCATCTGTAAAAGATATTGGTCATTCATCATCAGGATGAGCAGCCTTTCTTGGAGGTCCACACTTCGCTCCCTCGTCCTCTGCTCCAGATCACACTTCCAGCCCCTCAGCGTAAGAGACCCTGGGGACCCCCACAGCCAGCAGAGACGGCTCACTAACTGCCTGGGTCTAGGTGTCTCCTCTCCAACTTCTGGCCCTCCTGCCCTTACCCCTGTTTCTTACCCACTGTTACTTGCTGTACTGGAAAGGATAGGCCGCATGATCAGAAGGAGGGTCCACTGCTACTTGACTCTGCTGGCCACTGCTTTCCTGTGCCACAGCCAAGGAAGAGATAGTCATCCTCCCCTGCTCTCCTTCCACAGACTAACATGCCCACAAACCAGTGTTTTACCCCTCAAATATGGAGCAGCTTGCTCTCCCTACCCCCACCCCAAGACAATATCCAGGCCATAATTACTGGCAAAAAAAGAAGGGTCTAGGGGCCTGTCCCCACACCCCCAGAGAAATCATAAAGTTCTCACCTCAACAGGAACACTGGAAGAAGGCACAGGTGTGTACTGGGGAATATAAGCTCCTTGCATAGCTGCAGCTGTGGGCATATACTAGGAGGAGGAACATGGACAGACTGGATGAGACTCCTTGGGGCCTCTTTCCCCCATCCTCTATCTGGCCTTTCAGCTACCCGAGATGTCTTCCTCATCTATCAACCCTGTCTCATTCATCATATTCTCTCATCCTAAGCTTTGTTGTGCAAACTGGCACCTGTCCAGAATGAGGTGGCACAAAAATGTAAGAATGTTTCTTTTTGTGAGGATTTCTAGACAATTTGCAGAAACTTGGAAAGTATCATATTTCTGCCTATCAGTACAATGTGATGAGTTGACTTAGTTGAAGGAAATAATGGGAAGAATAATGATATAGGAGACAGATGGGTATTTTACATCTAGTAGGCTGCCTCTGACCTAATCACATGATAATGGGTTCTTGAACATGTTTATATATATACTTAATCCCCCCACCCACAACCTCTCCACCCCTGGGCTTTACCGTGCCCGTGCTGCTGAGGGAAAGGTGGCCCAGCTGCTGGGTGAGAGGTCCCATCATTGAAGCAGGCTGAATGGAAATAGTGTGGTCCATCCCTGGGGTCAGGACTGTGCCCTGGGGGAAGAAGCAGGAAGAGGGGAAAGAAAAGGGATAAGGATAGCTTCAAAGGCTTCAGGCTTAAGATTAATAAACAACCTGAAATGAAGGCTAATAATAGCCCCTGGAACACAAAAAGATCCTGTCAAGTGGCAGGAAGTGAAAAAGGAGAGCATATTAATCCGTGAAGAGGCTCCCTGATTCTGTTGCCTAGCGGAATGAAGGGAGGAAAAGTTACCTGTCTAGGAACGTTTTAGCTTTTGCCCACCTTCCTCCTCAGGGTAATGATCTCCCCTCTCCCCTGCCCTGCCCCACAGGACCCTTGCAGGAAAGACTAGAGACACTCACTGCAGGTGGCATGAGGTATGACTGGTGGTGCATCCAAGATGGGCTGTGAACCTACAGAGAATGAAGATGTCTGAGATACCCCCTAGTGGGGGAAATGAAAATAGTAATTATAATAGCAATCGCCTACAGAACCCTACCCAGCCCCCCAAACTAAATATTGGCAAAGTTAGGGTCAAAAGTCCAGTATAAGCTGAACTTAGATAACAAAAGCATCAAGAATAAGCACTCTTTGCACCTAAACCACCCTATCAAACCAAAGAGGATGCATATTTCCATTCTTATGATGATGCTTTTACCTGATATGAAGATACAGGAGATGGGAGATAGGGAGAGAGTGTGGTCTGGGCAATCATCCTGTTGGGGGTGATGCTGTAGGGTGGTGCTGTATAAAACCTGTAGGAAAGAGTCACATTAAATAAAAAACTTACAGGGAACCCCGGGATGAAGGGTCCCATAGTTAATTATGGTGAGTTCCTCTTATCTCAGTCTACTCAAGTGTGCCTGTTTCCTCGTAGTCCTGCCATTTGGGGGGAAAATGCCTTTTCTTTTTTATCTCATAATTATTCTAGATCCTCTACCCAATAAATCAAGCTTCATTATAACAAAAAGATTACTAAAGTCACAAAATATAGTGACCACATCTAACAATACAAACTACTTTCTGTTCTATGAGTCTTCCATCTCTCTGCTATGAAGGAAGGAAGATGTTTCATCATCTGTTCTCAGGGCTCAGAAACCTCTCATGTTCCTTACAGTTTGATATTTTTTCAGTTTTCCCACAATTTACAAGCATCCACTTTCTAAAAACAATTTAGGCATTTTTCTTGCATAATTCCAAACTGATAACCAGGGCTGCTAATCTAATCCACAGCACAACCTAAGAGCCATAGTCTTTCAGGGACCATTCCCGTGTTCTGTCAATTTGTAGGGAGGAGAATAATTGTTTTAATGTGCAATACTTTTATTATTACTGATCCAGGTCACATTTCCAAAAGATCACTTATAATCTGCAAATTTTTGGGAAAAGTACATGTTCACATTTGTGCTAAGGAACACTACTACCAATTTTAGTTTTTTAACTTTTTTTTTTTTTTTTTGCCAATTTGCCATGTATAAAATATTGTCTTAAAGCTGTTTTAAAATGTACATCTTTGCATATTCAAATGTTTGAATAAATTTTCAAGTTGTTATGAACAATTTGTGTTTCTTCTTCTGAAAGCTGTCCATTTAACCATTTCTCCTTTAGAGAGTGTATACCGTTATCCTTCTAGCTCTGAATCATTTCTTTGTAGATATTAGGCATCTCTACCACAAATAAATTTTTTCTATTTATATAGAAAATCTCTCTACACAATACAATAAGATATTTCTATCTGCCTCCTTGGAGAACATAATGACATCTTGAAACTCAACTAAATCACAACTTCCTCTAAAAAATCTCTAACTTCCCCTCTGTGAACAGCATCATCACCTTCCTAGTTGCTCTTACTCGTCTTTGACTTTTCCCTCTTCCTCAGTCCCAGATATCCCATCAGTTGCCAAGTTCTTTTGTTTCCAATTGAGGTCATATTCTCTTTTTCATGCCCCTCTCAACAACTGCTCTTCTTACTGATTATCAACTGCACTATTGGAATAACCTCCTAACAAATCTTTCTCTATCTCAATTACCTCTCCCATCTACTTTCCAAACCTAAGGAATCTTTATAATGAACTAGCATGATCATGTCATTCATCTACTCAAAAATCTTCAGTTTTCTCCTACTTACACAAAAAAGTTTACATTTCTGGCTGGTATTCAAGGGTTTCCCTTGCCTACCTCAATATTTCTCACTGCACAACCAGCACATATAACTTTTCCAAATTCTAGTCAAGCAGAACTTTTCTCCATTTCTCATGCTTGTCCTAGTTTCTCCACAGCTTTTTTCTCCATCCACCTCTGCTTCTCAATGCTTGGCATAGATTCTATCCTCTACACCATTTGTTCATGTGCCTCTCTTCCTTAATGACCCAGTTCAGATGCTACTTCTTTCAAAGACACTTTTTGAAACAGCCACCCTTCCCTTCAAAAAAAAATTCTCATTATCCAATTCTCCTTTGCCCCCACTATAGTCTTTCCTGTATCAAATTATATTTCTCTTAACTTATTTCCCTTAACTGTAGAGGATGTGTTATTTTTAAAATCACTTCATAGGGTTGGCACATATTCCTTAACTTTGGTAAATAAAATATTATGAAAAATAAACAAAAGATTTTATATGATAAAATCCACCCATTTTGTCTTCAATAATTTCTTCCATTTGTTCAAGAGAAAATTTTCCTTCTTTACAACTGAGATAAACAATTTCTTTCAGTATTATTTCAACCGAAGGGTAAAAAGGTCTAGAACAAAAGCCATGAGAACTAATTTTTTCATAATACTGTTAACTAAATTTCCTAAATTTAAAAACTGAACAAATCCTTCTCTTAACTTATATAACTATAGACTCAAGAGCTGGTAAGGTCACCTCAGAGGCCACCTCATCCAACCCTTTCATTTTACAGATGAAGAAAATAAACCCCGAGAAGTTAAGTAAGGGACTTGCCCAAGGTCATGCTTGTAGGCTTTATCAAACATTAATGATGATAGAATAGTTTCTTTTTCTAGATTATATTATTATTATTTTTGCTGAGGCATTTGGGGTTAAATGACTTGCCCAGAGGCACACAGCCAGGAAGCGTTAAGTGTCTAAGGACAAATTTGAACTTAGGTCCTCCTGACTTCAGGGCTGGTGCTCTATCCACCTGCACCACCTAACTACATATATATATATATATATATGTAAAAACTACATATATGGTGGAGATGATTATCCTTATAAATGTTAACTTCCTTCTAATTTCTGCTCAATAAAAATCTTTTAAATTTGTCCCTGAATTGTCCCTATTACATATTTTAGTCAATTTGAAAAAGATTTGACACAAGGATATGCACAATTTTCAGATGAAGAAATTCTATTTCTAGTCATATGAAAGGGTATTCCAAATCACTGTTGATCAGAGAAATGCAAATTAAGACTCTGAGATACCACTACACACATCTCAGATTGGGTAAGATGACAGGAAAATATAATGACGAATGTTGGAGGGGATGTGGGAAAACTGGGACACTGATACATTGTTGGTGGAATTGTGAATGGATCCAGACATTCTGGAGAGCAATTTGGAACTAGACTCAAAAAGTTATCTGTGCATACCCTTTGATCCAGCAGTATTACTACCGGGCTTATATCCCAAAAAGATCTTAAAGAAGAGACAGGGACACCTGTATGTACCTGTATGTACAAGAATGTTTGTGGCAGCCCTTTTTGTAGTGGCTAGAAATTGAAGGAATTGAATTTGATAGGATTCAATTGGAAATTGAAAGGGATGCCCATCAATTGGAGAATGGCTGAATATAAGTTATGGTATATGAATGTTATGGAATATTATTGTTCTATAAAAAATGACCCATAGGATGAATACAGAGATGCTTGGAGAGACCTACATTTACTGATGCTAAGTGAAAGGAGCAGGATCAAGAGATCATTACACACTTCAATAATACTACATGATGATCAATTCTGATGGACATGGCTCTCTTCAACAATGAGAGGATCCAAATCAGTTCCAATTGATCTGTAATGAACAGAACCAGCTACACCCAGCGAAAGAACATTGGGAAATGAGTATAGACCACAACATAACATTTACATTCTTTTGGTTATTATTTGCTTACATTTTTGTTTTTTCTTCTCAAATTATTTTTAATCTTCTTTCTAAATCTGATCTTTCTTGTGTAACAAGATAACTGTATAAACCATATATATTGTATTTAACATATACTTTAACATATTTAACATGTATGGGACAACCTGCCATCTAGGGGAGGGGGTGGAGGGAAGGAGAAGAAAAGTTGGAACAGAAGTTTTTGCAAGAGTCAATGCTGAAAAATTACCCATGCATATGTTTTGTATATAAAAGGCTATCATAAAAAATGTTATGTAAAAAAAAATTTGACACTTTGTCAACAACCATAAATGGAATTTATCAGGTTTTTAAAAATTTTGTGATATATATATATCAATGCAAATGACTCTGGATTTACCTTGGTACGAGTAATAATCACCTCATTCCCCCCTCCCCCCCTCCCTTAGATCTTATATCCTTTAAATATCTCATTGAGTCATCTGCAAATAAGAGCTATTTTAACCATTACACTAGCAATCCTTTTTCCTTAGTTTCTTCTTCAAGCCTTATCAGATTGCTAATGTTTCTCACAGGCAGGCATGATATACTAAAGACAATTAGAGGAGTCAGAAGTCAGCGACCCCACTCTATAGAGAGGCTCACTAGAGGTGACTCTGAAAGTCATTAAAGCTTTCCAAGTTTCATTTGCTTTCTCTATAAAATGAGATACTTACATCCTGCCACTACCTGACTCAGAGGGCTGTTAGGCGTAAAATAGATTTTAAAGTATTATATTAAATGTCAGTGATTGTATTCATTAAGATTACATTAGATGAAAATTGATAGACCGCAGCCCTGGTTTATATCTGTTTTTAATGGAGAATCCATTCTGTATATGAACTCTTAGTTCCAAATACTACCTTGAATATCAGTCTATGGAGGAATCTTGAAGGGTACTTACCCATTCTGGAGAGCTGTGGCAGGGTCATAGGTCAGTGCCATGCCACCCTGTGAAAGAAAAGCACACAGATCAGCCTGGGAGTGTTTGGGTAAAGGGCAGGAAAATCCTAGACTTTAGAGGCACTAAAAACCTTTATTTTCTGGATGATTACTACAGTCAGAGTATAAGAGCTGGGCAAGACCATGGCAGATATTCTGTTGTTCATTCTTTAGACTCAGAGAGGACTAAAATGACTTCAGTACATGGGAGTCGAAGGACAGTATATCTGACTCTGGCTGATCATCCAATGTGAGCGCAGAAGGTATCTTCCACAGGTCAGGCCCACACAGTTTCCACGAACACTCCGAGTGAAGCTGTCTCTAGATCTGTGCATTTCTCATTTCTTTTGAGCTGCTACAATTCTGCTTGGCCCAAAGAACAAAGTGTCTTCTTTGAGGTGGGCCTGTCATGCTGGATGGTCCTACATCAGCATTTGCTGTCTTCCAATAGATACTAAAGTTCTTCAGAGAGACCTTGAGTGGGTCCTCTTACCTCTTCTGACCCCCAAGTGAGGGCCTGCTTTGTGTGAATTCTTGTAGGGAAGCATATTCTTGGCATTTGAGCTTGGCCAAGCCATTGGAGCTGCATGTTGTACAGTAGATTTTGAATGCTTAGCAATTCAGCTTGAGAGAGAACCTCCATGTCTAGTACTTTCTCTTGCCAGGTGATTTTCAAGACTCTTCCTTGGACAATTCAAATGGAAGTGATCCAGTTTCCTGGCATGGCGCTAGTACACTGTCCAGATTTACAGGGCACACAACAATGAGGCCAGCCCAACAGCTCTCTAGTCTGTAGGCAGCCTAATACCTCTTCTCTCTTACGCTTTCTTGTGGAGGCTCCCAAACACCGTGCTAGCTCTGACACTGAGGGCATCAACTACATTTTCTATGGGGACATCCCTGGAAAGTATATTGCCAAGGTAAGTGAACTTCACATCACTCAAAATTTCTCCATTTGTCCTTATTGCTGGCTCTACAAATAGATGGTATGCTGTGGTGCTGGCTGGTGGAGAACCTGTTTTCTTGGTGTGGATTGTCAGGCCAAAATTAGCACAAGCAGCAAAGAAGTGATCTGCTGCATCTCAACCTCTGAGGCTGCATGGAACAGAGGCTTTGTTACTGCTCTAGTTGCAGAAGATCTTCTACAAAAGCCCTGGAGTTATGCAGCCACTCTCTCCCTCAAGGGGATGCTTGTCACCTGTGAGGGCTTTGGGTTGATATCAGGTTTCTCAGAAAGCAAGTTAACAGACTTTCCATCCCACTTTACTGTCTTCATGTTACTCCAAGAAACTTACAAACCTCCTCTTCTTCACTTACCACATCACCATCTCGCGGCCAAGACCGGCCATTCTGTACATATTTCCCCTGATTCTGGCGTTTCTTTTGCCCACCATCAGCAAATTTGCAGAGCAAAGGATCAGACGGGGCTGCCAAGGAAAAAATGGACAGGAAGTTGAATTCTGGCCCATCTTGACTCAGGTACAATTTTGCTTCTGTCTCACTGTGTAAGTGAGAGCCCCATGGACCTCTCTTCCCTGATCCTTCTTCCTTACCTGGTACTCCAGGGGGTGTCTTAATGTATTTTCCATTAAAGTGGGAAATGATGGCTTCACACTTCTCTGTGGACTCCATCCTATAAGGGCAGAAAGGAGGAATCAGGCTTTTCTACCTTCAATATGCATCCCAAGTTCTCTAAGGGCATGAATTGCTAAGCTCCCAAATTGTCTCAAATACATCCAGTCATAATTTTATGAACTCAATATCCTTCTCTCTACGTATTCTAGGAAGTGGATGAAACAAATGATATAAGAACAGAACTCTCCAGATCCTGATCTTAAGTTCATCTCTTAGTAACCATTGGGATTACTTAAATCTCTTGAGTCTCAGTCTCTTCATTTATAAAATATGGATAACAGACAAATATACAACCCCCTCCATCTCACAGGGTTTTGAGGATTAAATGAAATTAATGTGAACATGCTTTGAAAACTATAAAATCCTACAGAAAATGTAAGATTCTCTTACAAAGTTAAAGCAAAGCTAATACCTTTTCTATCTGAAGATGTAACTCAAAATCTAGGAAACTCCTGGTAAGCTAAGAGAGAGAAGATCCCAGAATAGGACATTTTGGGGGAGCTGATAATTCAGGATAAGGGAGCTCAGTAACTGGACCCTGGTGCACTTTAACTAGGGGTTGGACATCATATGATGTGAACAAGACTCAACATCACAGGGAAGCTTTTTATTCACCTTCAACATGGGCCCGAGGGACTTAGCCTGAACAACAGGTAGCTACACAGAAGTCATCAAAAGGGTTTCTAGGCCTAGGACGAAGGGGCACATGTCAAAGAAATAGGAAGCAGCTGGAGAAAGTTTAGAAGCCAAAACATTTCTGTGATATATCTGACATGCCTATTTCATAAGACACTCATGAAGAAAATGATTTATAAACTTTAAGGAGCTATAAGTGGTAGCACAACAGAGAAGTTAGAGTAAGAGAAGCTGGCAGGCTCCTGTCCTGCTTCCGACACAAACCAGAGGCATGATTCTGGCCAAGTCACTTCACCTCTACTCTAAGCAACTATCTAAACCTCTAAGTGAAAAAAGGCTTTTTCAGAGATGCCTCTCTACACTGGTAGAAGAAGTTCAATCATCAGGAGTTCTTTATGCCTATCAATTCACAAGTCTGGACCAAAAAGGGTGATGCAGAGCTATGATAAAATAAATATGTATTAATTAAAAATTAAAATTGCTATCAAGTATTTCTGAATCAGAGCTTAGGTCCCAGCATGTTCCTGAATTCCCAGTGCCTTCAGGGAAAGTCAGACTGTAGCTGACTTTGAACACTATAGCTTTTAGGCCTCTTACCTTGCAAAACCAACCCCTCGACTGGTTCCACTTGTGTCTCGAAGAATTCGAGTAGAAATGACTTGCCCAAAAGGCTTCAACATCCCTTCCAACTCCTGCTCATCCATAGTCACTGGGAGATTTGAGATGTATAAATTCGTAGGATCCTGCTCCTGTTGCTAAGAAAGCACAAAGGTGAGAAAGGGTAGGGAACCCCACTCCCCAACACAGATAGCAAATTTCTAGAAAAAAACCACGAATATAAACAAAAGGAGATGTTTATAACTATCCCTCCTTCCCCAGCCCCGCAACTAAATAGCTGGGATCTGGAATAATGAAGAAAGTAGGAGATTACTCATTATTTGATCTTGGACAGGTCCCAGAGTTTTTTATATCTGCTATCTAGATAGCAGAAGTTGGAGAGCCTTTCTGAGGGCTTTTCTCCCAGGGGTAGGGTATGGGCATGAAGGTCTAATCTCAAGAACCCTGGCAGTCAGCCAACCTGCCCAGGGCCCCAAGATACCCTCAGTTTCAGGCTTTTTCCTATCTTTGCCTTCAGAGCTTCCTTTTCCTTTAAGTCACAGAGCAGAAGTTAAGCTCCTAACAATAAACATTAGAAAGAGAAAATTCTCTATCAATGGGGGGAAAAAAAGTGCCTGGTGCCCACAGCTTAGTAGAAAAGAGCAGATTCTGATTAGGTATGGAAGAAAGCAGAGAAAAAAGTTTCCTGCCTCCCTCTATCTCCTGTAATGGTTACCCCAAGCTCAGAGGCAACAATGTTGAGAGGGCAGAATGAGGGTGAAGAACATCAGTTCTGCATTGCACAGCTGGCTTCAAAAGAACTGCAAAAGCACCACAAGATACTGGAGGCAGGGAAGGGAAAGGGCATCAAAGTCCTCAGTTCCCTGGCCTAATAGAAAGAGTGAGCAAGAGGGCTATGGCTTCATGAATTGGGGGTCTGGTCCCTGTGGAACAGAATTTCTGTTCCTCAGCCTATTCTTGTCTTCATCATCCATATAGTCTATCTCCTTCCTACCAGGCAAGCAAGTGAGGCCTCCTTCAGAAGGCTGAGGAAGGCTCAGGAGTGAGTGGTATTTAATCAGGGTTTCTTTAGTTAACTGAAAGCTTTGAGCTTGAGACCATCCCCCCAGGCTATCTACACCCCCAGCTAGGTTGGAGGCATTGATAAGAAGGATATTTCCTTACCTTTGCCATCTGTGCCTGCACTCCGCTGGCCTTAAGCGCAGTCACAGCTTTCTGTGCAGCTGAAGGACTGTCAAAATCTACAAAGCCATAGCCTAGAAAAAGGGGACCATGTTAAATGTAAAGGGGACATCAGACAGACAGGAAAGGCTTTTCAGGGGGCTGAAGAGGAGTGAGTCATGTAGTATAGGTAACAGAAGGGAAGAGAAACCGAATAGTTCAAATGCCTCTCCATAAATTTTATAAGCCCTTTGAGATTCCTAATAATGTATGAGAGGATTAAGCTGCATGTATCCTTCTCCCCAACTCTTAACTCCTATCCTATTGGAACTAACAATTTAAGTTCTACCCAGTAATATTCTACAGCTGCAAGGGGTTTCTCTTAAGCTACATTACAGTATAAATTACATTAGATATTGTTGGGAATATAGCTTCTCTATGGCAAGAGCAAGCAACAGACCTAACTAGGGTAGCCCTTACAATCAATATTTTCCTTTCACTTTCCCAAACCCAGCCCAATCTATCTAAACACAAAGAACTTATTACTATAGATAGTCTTTGCTTCCAGATACACATACTGACTTTACAGTCACAGAAGGAATTTAAGTTGCTAAGCTATGTCTTAATTCATATGCCCCTGCCCACTTCTACCACCAAATCTAGGAAAACGTGGGCAAGGAATAAACCCAAACAAAGAAGCTTCTATATAGTGTATGTTCAAAGTCTACTATGTCTGAGTATTATGGCATTCACAACTAAAATAATATGACCATCAGGAATTCTAGGGAATATCAATTAATTCTAAAAGGCTGGCAGACTAAATTAATTCCCTGGCCCGGTACTTGCTAATCTAGGAACAAAGAAGATGTATAAGGAGACAACCACTTTAAAAAAACTACCTACCCCCAAGGATGATCTGTCTTCTCACCTTTGCATTTGTTTGTTGTCTTGTCCAATATGGCCTTAGTAGAAACAATTTTGCCATATCTAGATGAGGAAAGGGGAGGAAAGAAAAGCAAAGTAATTATTTGGGGGCAAGAATGGGAGTAAACTAAAGCACCACTTACTTTTCTTCCTATAAGGTTCCAAGTAGCTATCTCCTGCACAGAGAATTCAACTACCAATACTGCCATATACCCTTAAGAAAGATCTTGTAAATTAGGTCAGATACCATTTACAATGGAGGATTATGAAACAGAGGATGGGGAAGGGAAGCTATACCTTCTAGAAGACTTGATTCTAAAAAATATTCATCAATCATTATGCATCCATCATGTACTTGATACAAAGATCTTGAAATAGTTCCTATGGACCATTGTATATCCACATTCACACACTCCTTGAACTGGCATTTAAAGCTCTTCACAACCTGACTACAGTCTACTTTTTGAGTCTTCCTATATATTACTATATATTTGGTTAAGCCAAATCGGCCTTCTGACAATTCTTCATGGATGACACCCTGTTTCATGTCTCCATACCTTTGTATTGGCTGTCCTTCCATATGTGGAAAGGGATCTCTAGTTCTAGACTCAGCTCAAGTATCATCGGTTATATGAAGCTTTTATTCATTTTCCAAGTGACTTGGTTGCCTCTCCCACTCAAATTATTAGTATTTATTTTGATTATACTCATATTTGTAAATGAACCCTTATGTACCAGCTATTTTCCCTGCCCCACACACAACTCCCAAAGAAAATAAGCTCCCAGAGGACCCAGACTGCTTCCCCTTTGTCTTTGCATTTCCACTACAGGCATTGGGTAGTCACTTAAATGTTTATAGATTGGTTTTCCTAGTCTCAGTCTTTTCAGTCTTTTCAGACACTAAGAATCCCAAAGGGTTGACTCTCAGCTGACCTTGCCTCCAGCCAGTCTGGCTTGTTAATTCATCTCTTTGCCAGGATCTCAACTTCCATCGTTTCCCTTGATTTTTCAGGAGCCTAGATTACTAATTACCACAGCCCAGAGAGGAAAGTGTAGGATTCAAGACCAAGGTACATTAGTTGCTTTACAGAAGTTCCCCTACCCTAAAAAAATTCCAACATATTTCAGAAGATGGTGGAAGGAGTCTTAAAAAGGCAGAGCAAGGCTCACAAATACAGAAGAGAAAGAGTTTAGGAAATGTGACCTGGATTAAGCACATTTCTACCCTTCCCCCAGACCCTGGAGAAGGGACAGAAGATTCAATTATACTTTGGCTTCTCAGGCCTCAGTAGATTCCTTCAATAGGGCTTCTGTTGGGGGGCAGAAGAGGAGAGGGAAGCGGGCAGGGGGAGGGAAGAAATGAAGAGGAGGGAGACAAGCAAAGCCCTGAGGGCTGAGGCTGGAAAGTAGATTGAGAGTTCGAATGTTTGGGGTAATCCCAGCCCCACAACCACACTTGAGTGCCCTCCTGAGTGCAAGCAGCTGGAAGGGACACAAGAAAAGTCAGCCTGCAGCCAGGCGGCCACAGATGCTGCAGCCCCATACACAACCTTGGGTGGGGCCTGAGCTTTTGAGCCAAGAATTTCCTAGGCAGCTGGTTAGATCTGGGCCAATATTGCTTCCTCAAAGGATTCCTGCTTTTCGAGCCAAGATCTATAATTCCAATCCCCATATTACTTCCTCCCCAACCTGAGGTCAAGTTCTAATTTATCTACAAGAGAAGGACATTGTTCTTGCAACAGCAGGGACAAGAACAGAAAATTCTTCTAATTCAATATTTACTAATAAAAATGTCAACTGGGTATAAGGTACTTGGGTTGGGGACTTAGGTTATAAAGGAGATAGATAAAATCCAGATTAAGCTGTGGTAAGAAATGACTTTCAGCAGAGGCAACTAGGCTAGCTAGACTAGGGATGGCTGCATGGAAGAGAAAGGCACCTAAGCTGTGGCTGTGAAAAGAAAATCATTTCAACTAAGATGAAGAGGGATATGTTCCTGAGGATATATAAAACGGCCTACATAAAAGTGGAATGGTGGGGAAAGGATTACAAGATTGGAAATAAATTTATTAATTGGTTAGAATACAAAGTATATTGAAAATGAGTAGATGAAATAAGGCTAGAAAGATAGGCTAGAGCCATTTTATCAAGTGTCTTGAGGAAAAAAAAATAGGCTAAGGCTTGTGGGAGCCACTGAGAGTTTTTAAGCAGTGGGGTGACATAGTAAGATCTATGTATTAGGAAGTTATTTGACAACTGTTTGGAAGAGGGATTGAGTGAAAGAGAAGAGTTGGGAAGACCAATTAAGAGGCTATTAAAACAGAACAGGTGAAAGTAATAGGAGACAAGAAGAGTTAATCATGTGAATGAAGCTCTCATCTTCCTTAATCTCTTATTGAGATGCTGAGAAGATGGAATGGGAAAAGGAAGAATTGGAGAATACTTCAAGGTTTCAAGCCTGGCTAACAGTAGAATGAACAAAATAGAGAATTTAGGAGAAGAAGCAATTTGGGGTAAGATAATAGGGAGAAGATGAATTGAATTTCAAACATGTAGAATTTGAGGTAAGGGTGGAGATATATAGCCAAATAGTTGGAAATGTGAGATTGAATCTTAAGAGGAATGATTGGAGCTATATATAGACTTAGAAATCAATAAGGTAAGAATTGAAGTCAAATTTGATAAGGACAGAGCTTTGAGATATACTCATACTGAAAGGATGGCAAAAAGATGAACCAGTGAAGACAAAAAGGTAAAAAGAAAGGTCAGATAGAATTAAAAGATCAGTCATGGAAGCAAAGTGAAGAGGGGAAAAAAGTGTCAAATGTTAAAGAAAGATCAAGAAGATGAATGGCTAAAATGTCTATTGGATTGAAAGATAAGGCTAGAGAAAATCAATCCCGTCTTCATTTCCCCAGGTTCCAATCTACCTACTATTCTGTCTTTCCCTCCTTTCCTTATCATGTGTCAAGAGCCCAATTCCTTCAGTTTAATGTCTTTAAAAGTCCACAGCTAATGTTGTGTAGTAAGAAAAAATGAACAAGATAGTCAAAAAACAAAGGAAATTCAACTGAATTTCTGAAAAACCAAAAAAGGTCCCAGAAAACAGAAGAAACACGTTTCTTTCCTCAAAATCAAAGAGATAGGAACTAGGAAGACAAAACATTACTTATGTTGTTAGATGGGGTCAGTATCAGATATTTTTACTTGATTGTTTTGCTTCATCATTAGGAAAGATTCAAAATGGTGTGGAAGGGGCACTGAAGTGACTATGATATAAAAACAAATGACATCAATAAAGTATATTAAGAAACAAAAGAACACAAAACCTCTTTTCGTTTCTTTCTTCTGTACCGTATACAGCTTTTTTTCCAAGAGAATATCATCTATGCAAAAATGTAGTAGCTCTTTTTGTAGTGACAAGCATTCTAAGTGGAGGCCCTCAATTGGGAAATGGCTGTATAAGTTATGTATGTGATTATAATGGAATATTATTTTTCTATAAGAAATGGTGAGCAGGCTGATTTCAGAAAAGCCTGGAAAAAGTTACACGAACTGATGCTGAGGGAAGTGAACAAAATCAGTAAGAAACTGTACACAGTAATAAGAAAATTATGTGATGATCACCGATGACAGATTTAGCTGTTCTCAGCAATCCAAGGCAATTCCAATAGACTTGGGATGGAAAACATCATCTGCATCTAGAGAAAGAATTGGAACAAAGTATTTTCACCTTTTCTTTCTTTGCTTTTTCTTTCCCTTTTTGATCTAATTTTTCTTGTATGGTGTGACAAATATGGAAATATTTTTAAAGATATTGTACCTGTATAACATCAGATTGCTTGCTATCTTGGGGAGGAAGGAGATAAGAAAGGGATGGAGACAAATTTAGTACACAAAGTTTTAAAAAAAATGAATGCTGAAAGCTATCTTTAAATGTATTTAGAAAAATAAAATACCATTAAGAAAAAGAAAGATTGAAAAAAAATATGAGGTGTGTGTATGTGAAATGTTAGGGACATTAAGTCATAGTAAAATGGAGATTTGTTTTCTTCGTGCCCTATGAGAGGGCCAAAGATAATTTCAGGATTTTACTGTATAATATGTTATATCACTTAGAATGTAGAAGTGCATAATGGAGGGGCGGTGTTTAAATTTTATAGCCCACTAAATGTTGAAATTAGTACAAAGTAGTTTTTTTCTAAAAGGCCTATTCCCCAACCCCCACCTTTTTTTTTTTTTGTCCATCTCTGGATCTTTACTCTTTGCCCCCCTTTTTTTTTGGACTTTTCTCCCAGTCCCTGAGGCAAGTGTGCTAGAATTATAAACTAACATTAGTGAGAGGTAAGGAGTCATAGTTTAAGTTTTTAAGGGTAACTGACATGGGATGTTCTGAACTGTATCCCTTCTAGTCATCTTGCCATCAGGGAACCCATCTCTTTTATTCTGGTGTGTGTTCAAGTATTTGAAAGGTGACCACTTGGAGGAAGGATTAGACTGGTATTTGGCTTTAGAGGCCAGAACCAGAAGCAATGGATGGAATTTACAAAAGAACAAATTCAGGGTTGATATCAGGTAAAGGTTCCTAACAATCAGAGCTGAACACAAGTAGAAGCAACTCAGAGAGGGAATAGGCTCCTCCTCTTCAATTACAGGCTGTATAACCATATGTTGGGCAGCTTTCTAGGGGGTTTCTTCACATACAGATGGCTCCTGAGATCTCTTCTACTTCTCAAACTCTGTGATGGATTCAGTGAGTCTGTTACCTTCTCTCTGCATGCTCTTACTACTCTCCCTCTGTCCACCTTTTCTATCCCACTCTTCTCACACCCCAACTCTTTTCAAATTCCTGATTTGAAACATATGTTTTTCTCCCAAATGAAACAAAACAGGGCCTTTCTGAGCTCTCATTATTTTTCGAGCATTCCTGCCAGGGGTGAGCTGAGGCTGCCACCCACTTCATGACTCAGAGTTACTTTGCAGAACCTTGAAGGGACCTCAGGGGGCAGTCATAGAATGACAGAATATAGAACCTCCATTTCTGATTTTGCCAATCTTCCCCTCCTTTTTCTACTCTTCCATTTCCCATTTCAAATCAGTGCTTCTCTAACAAGAGAAGTTCCATGAGGAGGCTCCAAGCCTACAACTGAGAGTATCTAAATTTGTCCAGCCTCTTCAAATGTCCTCCAGCCAGTAGAAAAACAAAATTAAGATCCAGAGGCTTCTTTTTCAGCTCAAGACTATAGGATGAGAATCTTTCCACTGAGGCACCTAGTCTGGGAAAGTTATTGGAAAAATCAGTCATAAACTGGGCTTCAAAAGTCCAGCCCTTCCCCTCCCCTCACCACCCTGTTTCCTTTAGATCTAGAAGAACATAATGGAAGTCTGTGATTTCTGTGGGAGGAGCAAAATTGAGATTCAAGGAGGAATAGGAAAGAGGCAAATCACTGTGGCACTTCAGAATAAGGCTATCTGGCAGGAAGCAGAGACTTTCCCTGGCCCAGGGGGCCTGCCCACATGACTTACGGCTGACAGAGCTTGACTAGGTCCTGGTCCGTAGTGCCCGGCTGCAGCCCTCGGATGTAGAGATTGGTTTTGCTGAGCTGGTCACCTCCACCCCCCCCACTGCTGCCACTGATGTGGTTGCTGCTTGGACTAGGTGGTGCCATCTGCTGAGCCACGGACACATAAGGCTGTGGGAGACACAAGGCAGAGGGTCAGAGGCTGGGCATCCCCCGGGGCAGCTTTAGCCCCGGGAAAGGCGATCTTGGATTCCGGAAGAAACTGTAACCCCAGAAATCAACAGGAAAGAGAAACCTAGAGATGTTCTCTATTAAGGGGGAGGGGAAGGACAACTTCCCTCTGCCTCTTACTGTTGCTAGGAGGATAAAACGAGGCAAGCTAAAGATTTTTCTTTATCTGTAAAAAAAAAAAAAAAAAAAAAAAATTTACTTGTAAAGCCTGCCTCACAGTATTGTTGTGAGGAAAGAGATTTGTAGACCTTAACATATTATATAAATGTGAATTGTTATTGTTGTTAAAGATTAGAAAAGACACCTTACATGAAGAAAGATACTTTACAGATCAAAGGCATTTATCATAAAAACTAACTTTTTCAGCCCAGAAAACAAGGAGAAAGAAAAGAGAGGATATAAAGCTGTAAAATCATAAAAAAGAATGAACACATCGAATATAGATTTTAACCAAATCTAGAATATTAGAACCAGAGGTACTTCTGTGCTTAAAGCTTAAAAAATAGAGGGAAGTAACAGTTTATAGTGCAAAAGGAGATATATTCAATTTTTTTCTACCCTCAAGGAGTAATAGGAGATATGAGAGAGATGACATTAAAGGAAACAAAAGCTTGAAAGGTACTTTTCCAACTTTTTATATTTTTTATTTTATTTTTTTAATTTAATTTTTATTTTATTTTATAATTATAACTTTTTTTTTGACAGTACATATGCATGGGTAATTCTTTTCCAACTTTTAAAGGTTGACCTCAGAAGTTCAGCCAAAAACTTGGTGCTACAATTGGAGACAAAATTTATAGGAAGCCCTCTATCTACCTTATCAAGATTTTTTTTATATTGATTTTATTTCATTTAATTATTTAATTTTAATTTACATTTCAGGGGATGTCAATATGACTATATAACACCTCTAATTCTTGTTGAAAATACTTAAATAAATATGTGAATCCTACTTTAGTGTTATTCCGGATACTAGGCAGTTTTTATATCCATCTTATGAAGGATATTCATTCATCAATTCATATGATTTAGAGTTGAAAAGAAGCTTAGATTACCAACTCCTTAATTTTATGGCAGAGGAAGCAGTGGCAGGGCAGGAAGGTTGAGGAGTAAGAGGACAATTTACCAGGGTTTCACAGATTAGAAAACAGCAAAACTAGGATTCAGGCTCAGGTATTTGACTATAAACTCAAATCTTTTTATCCACTACAACTAGCGTTTCAGCACAAATCAGGAATGCCCTGATCACTGTGATTTATCAAGAATTAGTTCTTTGGTCGCTTTGATTCAACCAATATTATTTATTAAATACACTGTTTGTATGGTATTGTCCTAGGCACTGGGGATAGATACAAAAATAAGAAAAGATACTGTGTTTATTAAGGAACTTATAGTTTAATAAGTATGTAATAAGCACAATGACAATTACAAAAGAAAGCCAGATAATATAAGCCAATTTGAGAATGAGATTTCTTTAGAGAGGAGAGTGACAGGCAGCAACATCAAGATAAGAAAAAAAATGGCGCCTCTGTTAGATCTTGAAATTTAAAAAAAGGACTCAACAGGCACTGATGGAAATGCATTCCAGACATGGGGGATGACCTATTTGAACAGACTAAGGCAGGAGTTAGCAGAACAAGACTGAAAAACAAGTAGGTCCAGTTTGGCTGGAACACATGGTGAGCAAAGTGGAATAGTGTGAAATAAAGCTGGAAAAGCACTCTGAGGCCAAATTAAGGAGAAACTTCAATACCAGTTGAACAAGTTTGCACTTTATAGGAAGCCACTGAAGGTTTTAAGCAGAGAAATGACATAAGCAGACTTGCATATTAAATGTATATAGGATAACCAGGTATTCCCCAATCCATACATTACTCTGTTTTTCTCATATTTTAGCCAAAAAAAAAAAAAAAAAAAAAAAAAAAAAAAAGAAGATCCAGTACCACATTTCAGGAGAATCCAAAGACTTATGTGAGGCTCCAACAACATCCCTGAGAGATTTATCTTTTAATCTCTGTTTCTCCCTTCTCTCCTCCCCTCCCCGCCAGGTTTCTTTCCCTTCCTCCCTCCCTCTCTCCCTGTTCTACTCTTCTCTCCCTCTCTCTCTCACCCTCCTGGCTCTGAGATTAGGATTTCCCAAATAGAGGGCCCTATTTGCCAGAGAGATATTTATTACTTCTCAGTGACGACAGTGAAAGTCACATGATGCAGACAAGGGCAAAGGCAAAGTGAATGGTTGTCACTTTCTGACAACAGGACAACAGACATGTACAAACAACTCTCGGGAGAGGTCCTAGAAATGGACATTGATAGTATTATTCTAGCTACTCTAATACCAACTGAATTAACTATACTATTAACTTAAGTCCTATCCTTTTAACTACAACTATTCAAACTCTAGTAGAGCTAGCCTCCATTTTCACTCACGTCAGTATTTTATCACTCAATTTAAAACAGGAAGAGGCCAGGGAAAGACTCCAAAGATTTATTGCTGTTGCTATTGTTCTGCTGTATTCAACTCTTTGTTTCTCTATTTGGTAATTTTTTAGTAGGGATACTGTAGGGGTTTGCCATTTCTGTCTCTAGCTCATTTTACAGATGAGGAAACTGAGGCAAACAGGGTTAAGTACTTGACAAAGGTGACACAACTAATAAATATCTGACCAGATTTGATCTCACGAAGAATCTAAGCCCAGTGTTTTGTGCATTCAACCACCTAGCTATCCCAAAGATTTATAACCTATATTCTAATCAGAACACTGGAGTTCACAAGATTAGTTCACATTATTCAGTGAAGTTATATCCCAGCTACATGATACAGGGCCTGGAGTCAGAAAGACTCTTCTTCCCGAGTTCAAATCTGGCTTCAGATACATAATAGATTTGGACAAGATTCTGGACAAGACATTTTCCCTGTCTGCCTCAGTTTCCTCATCTATAAAATGAGCAGGAGAAGAAAATGGCAAACCCCTCCAATATCTTTATCAAGAAAATTCCAAAAGGACTTATGAAGAACTCAATATCCTCTCTTCCATTCCAGGTGAGTCACGGCTATAGATCAATTGGGAAGCTGAGAAAAAAATATATTTATTTAAATATACTTATCATCTTTCCCATCAGGAACTATTTCTCAAATGGCAAAACTTTCAGAACAAATACAAGAGAGCTAAGGAAGAAGGCAAATTGGGGTAATAATACTAATAACAATAAAATCAATTATAATAATAATAGCTAACATATATACAGGACTTAACTATGACAAGTACTGTGCTAGGTGCTTTTATATTTATTATCTCTTGTAACTCTGGGAGATAGATGCTATTACTTTTCTCATTTTACAGACAAGGAAACTAAGGCACATGAAGGAGTTAGATGACTTGTTCATGGTCACACAACTAAATTATTTAAGACAGATGTGAACTCAGGTCTTCCTGATTCCAGGTCCAGTGCTCTTATATATTGAGCCACTTAATTGCCTCAAGAAACTGATCTGTTATCCTAGACTTAAACTTTAGTTTTGACAATGTAAATTTTAGCTATATTCTAAAAAATCAGATTTTATCAATGGTGACCTTAAGTGTAGGGCCAGAAAGGGGTCTGGGGAAGAATAGACATGGCCCAGGAATGAAGATATCCTTCTACTGCTATTCCTAAGAGTTTGAACAGTAAAGAGCAACTCACTATAAGAAGCAACTACTCCCTCTAAAACTGAGAGAGTGCCTATGTAAAAGATTTGGTTTCCCAAGGGTTCAGTAGGAGAAAGACGCTCTAAGTTGTTAATTTGTGTATGCAAGGATGTGGCCACATGATGAAGTGCAAAGATCTGAGCCAGGATCACATTTCTGGTACTTCTTGGCTCTGGCAATACCGACAAGTGTCACTGATTCTTTCTGTACTTCTTTTTCATCTGTAAAGTTGTAATGATTATCTCTGTAATACACATCTAAAGAGTTGTGATAGGGATCACATAAAATGATGAAAATAAAATCCTTTGCAAACCTTTAAATACCATAGGAATATTAGCTATTACTACTCTATAAGAGAGAAAAAGAAGACTGGTGTTTTTTTCTTCCTAAAGAAAATAAATGAGAAAATATTATTCCTCACCCGTCCAGCATTTTTCTCCTACACATATCTTTCTCAGACTTCCTAGCTTTCCAAATTCTAATGCTAATTATAGTTGTTTGTTTTTTAAAGAGACGCAATAAATACCTAAATTCATTAAGGAGGGAAGATCAAAGCAGCACAGTATGAACCATTTATAAAATCAAAACAGTAACTGGCCAGAAGAGCTATATGACACTCTTCGAGGTTACTTCCAACTCTGAGATTCTATTAATTTAAATTGTCACCTTTCCTCCTAAGGTACCTATCTGAGAATTTCTCATTCTTACCATTGTTATTATGCTCTGCTGATTAGTTGACAAGATTGCTAAAGGACCACCAGTTCCAACACTATTTTCTCTTCACACACATTATTGTTGGCCTTAGTTATAGGCCACATTGGCAAGCCATCCTGCAGTGATATATTTAAACACCACCATATACTTGGTCATCAGATCAACACCAATTTAATGGCAAAAAAGTGGTTAGTAGCTGTTCTCAGCTAGGTACCTTGCTCGTGGATCAGCAGAGCATAAAAACAATGGTCTAACCATGGTAATTATACATAACTCTATACCTCAAATTTGTATCATATCTGATTTAAAGAGCTCAAATCCTGTAATCCTTTGAATGGGATCCTTTGATCAGAAGTTCTCAACCTACGGTAACGTGGGGAACTTTAAAAAGTTTCTTGATAATTATATTTCAATATCACTGCCTTCTTTTGTAACATCATGTTCTTTATATCATGCATTTAAAAACATTTCTTTTGATGTAGGCCTCACCAGACTGCCAAAGGGATTCACAGCACAAAGAAAGTTCAAGAAGTCCTGCTTTAAACTAGCCCTTCTCCTTACCTTCTACTATTCCTCAGTTCAATAACTTGAGGGTAATACAGTGTCAAAGTCCATTTGTATCACTTGAAATAGAAATAGGTGATTGTTCTATTGTTCATGGAAGACCTATTTGTGCAAACTAATAGATTCCCAGGATGGTGTCTTTCCCTCTGCCTCTCTCCAAGAATTTTCAAATCAATGTTGCTGGGTCCTGGCTGCTTACTAGTGAAGTTCTGCTCCCATAGGCCTGTGCTTGCTGGGTTCCTCAAGTAGCTTTCCAAGAAAATAACAATATATTAGTTTTCAGAGTCCCTGCTGCCTCTCAATCCCCCCCCCATTCCATGTCTGCTTTTAATGTACTTGCATTAAAATCTCTAGTTTAAAAAAAAAATCTCAAATACATATTCCATTAGCAGTCTTCCAAGTCAGCAGCTCCAAAGGCTATTTTTGCTAACTTCTCACCTTCAGGAATTACAACTGAAATCTCACCACCTCTCACTGTTAGTCAAATAATCAATAAGCATTTATTAAATACTATGTGGTGGGTAAGTGTTAAGAGATACAAAGAAAGACCAGAGACAGTCCCTGCTTTCAAGGAGCTCTAATGGAGAGTACTCATGATAATCAGCAGAAGGGAGGAAATAGAATAAAGGGGGGGGTCAGTTATGGTTTCTTGCAGAGAGAAGATGGGATTTTAGTTGGAACCTGAAGGAACCTCTAGAAGCTAGGAAGAGAAGATAACCTATTGATAACTTGTGTACAATCATTTGTATATAAAGATTTTTACTAACTCCTGTTCAATAACTCAAAATGTGGGAAATATTCATATCACTCCTTGCCTCTTCTCCTATCATCTCTTCCCTAGTTCAGAGCAGACCATTGACCATCAGAGCCTTAGAGACCTAACTGAGGAGCTGGCCACCATTGTGTCAATTCTGTCTCATGCCTTTGCTCTAAAGACCTGAAACTGTGCAAGTTCCAGTGACATCTCTGTGGTGCTATATGATATACCTCCTTCAAGAAGTTCCTTTTGATTCTCTGCTAACCCTCCTATTCAATTTCTACAAATGTGCCCTTTCAAAACTGCATGGCTTCTTGAGTTCCAAGTTACCTTGGGCCATTTTGTGACCTTTGACTCTATACCTCTGAGGCCCACAAAGAGGCCAAACCTGAATGCCCCTGAAAGAAATGAGATGTAGAGGGCACTAGATGGCTCAATGGATAGAGTAGCAGCCTTGAACTCAGGAGGACCTTAGTTCAAATGTGGTCTCAGACATTTTCCACTTCCTAGCTGTGTGACCCTGGGCAAGTCACTTACCCCCAATTGCCTCAGCAAAAAGAAAAAAAGAAAAAAGAAATGAAATGTATTGATGGGAATGACATAAGAAACTGAGTCCATCCCCTTATGAGCTGGTGGGGAAAAAAGGAATCATTCCTGAAATGGCTGATTCAGTTTTTCTAGTGATACTGTTTTTGGGAACATCAGTTTAAAATATCAAATTGCCCTCAATGTTGTCTGCTAAGCTTTTATGAAATTTTGCGTGATGTACACACACACACACACACACACACACACACACACACACACACACACACACACACAAAGATATAGGAGGCATCCTGATGAGTTTTTGGCTCAGCAATGGAATAGAAGATCTTTGCCTCTTAGGGAACTACAACAGACACTAAAACTGAATGGGGTCAGCAGGAGCTATATACTTCATTTTCCATTCTCTGCTACACATTAATTCTAGGACAATTTCACTGAATGAGACATAAAGGGAAGAGAGATTTGACTCCCTTCTGACCCTGGGAGATGGGGTGGAAAATCAAACTCCCTTTTTCCGGTAGAAGGAACTTCATGTCCGGATGACTCACAGGAAGCCAGAAGACAGGAAAGGATCAACCTTCTCTTCCCACTCTTTAGAAAAGACCATTCACAGTGGTGATGATAGAACTACTGTCTCTCATCTAATCACAGATTTTGCTTTCTAACTTGATTTGGTAGCTTCATTCAGCTACAAATGACATTATAATAAGAGACCCAACTTCCAAGAAATGAGTCTCAAATACTCAAATTTTATACCTTTAATTTCAAGCACGTAGGGCCTTTCAGTTGGCCAGTAACCACAAAATAAAATACTAATTTACTAAATATACATAATTTTAATAAAACAGAAGAATATTTATTTCTAGATTGTGAATCCCTTGCTTATTCACAATCGATCCCACAGATGCCGACAGAATGGCATGTTGCTAAGGCTCTCAACATCTTTTGGTGCCTGCCTTTCTGGGTCAAAGACAAACTTTCAGAATTATATGACTTTGGGCAAGTCAATTTACAACTCTGTCTCAATTTTCCATTTTTAAAATAAAAATATTAAATTAAATGATCCCTGAGGTTCTTTCAGGTAACTAGGTGGCACAGTGGATAGAGTGATGAATCTGGAGTCAGGAAGACTATCTTCCCGAATTCAAATCACACTTACTAGCTATGTGATTCTGGACAAGTCACTTAACCCTGTTAGCCACAGTTCTTTCCTCTATAAAAAACCAGCTGGAAAAGGAAATGGCAAAACAGTCCAGTATATTAGCCAAGAAAACTCTAAATGGGGTAATATAAAAGACTACTGAAAAACAAGGTCCTTTCTAGCTCAATCTATTAATCTCAAATACTCAAATGGATTAATTAATCTGTTCAACTTGAAGGTCTCTTTCTCAATTTTCAATGAATGTACTATTGAGCCTTCCTAGAGTTATCCCAGCAAAGTAAGGAAGAGATATGTGCATTTATTAACTTTTGTTCCTGATTTGTCCATTATCTACTGGATTCAGAATGTTTTAAGTCAGAGCCACCTCCTGAGTTCTCTTTCTTAAAGTTATAGGGATACTTATACCTTTTGTACAGAGATGCTGTTAATTTGTCCTGGCACAGGCTTAAAAGGAAGCATACATTCCATCTATGAGTCTGGAGTTTGGTATCAAAATATACTTTCTTTAGAAAGTAGGTTTCTAAGGAAAGTCATACTCCAGGTTTCTAAGGAAACTATAGAATTAGTATATTTTCCTGGATCCCAAATATGAATATGAACCCAAAATATATTCAGGACAAAAAGAATTTCCTTCCACCCTAAAACTCAGTTCAAATACTTTCATTCACTACTACTTCCTCTGTAGCACTTACTTGCTGCCAGATTCTCTCTTGGACCAAGCAAATCTGACATCAGGTCCCTAACCCTTCCAGCCTTTAAAAACAAACAAACAAGGTTCCATAATTTCTTTTCCTTGAATACCAAGGTTATCTACATATCTTCTGGGGATAAGTACCAGGTGGAATTCGCGCTGGTCCTGAAGCATTTGCTAGGGTTCTAATATTCTAAACCAAAAAAAAAAAAAAGACAGAATCTTTAGACAAGTACTAACCACCACAATGTTATCTAACTAGAAACCTATTCACTGCAGTCTATTGGCTCCAGATCCAGAACAGTCTAGGTAAGAAGAATTCAGGGTTATCTCTGTATCTTCCCCCTGAGATTGGATGAAGGTCTTCCAGATTGTGAGCAAAGATCTTCAGAGGAAAACATAAAATTCTGGCAGCATCTAAAGTGGTAGGCTGAGATAAAAAACAACTACATATTGTCCTAAGCTTCCCTCACTTCCAGAAAGAAAAGAGTCCTTCAGTGAGAGAACTCAGCAGCTACCAACAGTAATCAATAGTCTGAAAGATAGATGACCAATTTTTAGAACTGGAAGGGGCCTTAGACATCATATTCTTAAAACCCATTATCTTTTCAGATAAACATACAAGGAATAAATATATTTGATTTCTACAGCATACTCTTAGCTAGAAATAAACCTTTTATGCTGATTTATACTATCCTATGAATCTCATGGGTCACATACAATTCTATGAACAGCCCCCTGTGGCACCATGTGCAACACATGCCCATTCCTATAGGTTCTACCTATAGTGTCTACTCACAACTATATAAAACTTGCTTGTGGGCAATACTTCACATATGCCCAAGAAAGAAATGTATTTAGTCATGTACGTGTGTATGCAACTCAAACAGATACAGCCATCATAGAAGTCAGTATTTGCTTGGGTCTGAAAATCATCTTTAAAAAATCAGCGGAGGCCTGTGCACATCAGCCAAATCAATAGAAAGTAGAGGCAGAGAGAAGATGGCTAGATCATGGCTGATCCAAGTGAATATAGTTAAGCTTTACAAAACTGCTCCACAATTCAGCATGATTGCTCAGTTATCTGTGTTTGGAAGGGAACAAATATTCTGCTTCTTGCACTGTGTTCTATCCTTTTCTGCATCTCATTTAAAAAACTGTCATCTATGTAATCATGTTAAGGTCTGTAAAGCATGTTGTATATATTATGTCATTTTAGTCTCACAGCCCTGTAGGATACAATGAAGTTATCATCAATCCCACTATATAGATGAGGAAAATTAAGGCTCAAGGAGGTTCCATGATTAGCCTTGGTCACAGAGCTAGTTTAGGGTAAGGAGTGGGATTCAAATTCAGAGCTTTCCTCCTGCTTCCAAGCCCAGCACTCTTTCTACTATATCATACTGCTTCTCAACTGACCACCTTACACCATGGGAGGAAGCACACCCAAATTCTCCTCTAAAAAGGGAGTCAGAATTGTGGCTGGGAGGCTCCAGACTCTCCTCCTACGCTGACAGGAGTGTCACAATTCCAGCTCTTCCACTTCACTCTCCTTGGGCATGTCACTTAGCTTCATTTTTTCCTTCCTCAGTAAATGCTGTCGTTCACTCATCCAACTGTCCGTGAGTCCATCTGGGTTTTTCTTGGTAAAAATGGTGAAGTGGCTTGCCATTTCCTTCTCCAGTGAATTAAGGCAAACAGAAATTAAAGAGACTTGCCCAGAGTTACACTGCCAGTGAGCTTCTAAAGATACATTTGAACCTAGGTCTTCCTGCCTTCTGGCCTGGCACTCTATCCACTGAACACCCTTTACTACTGCTTTCTTCTGATAAACAACAGCAACAATAACACAGGGATTAAAAATACTAGTAATATCTATCTTCCAGAATTGTGGAGGATAAATAATAACAATTAACATTTACATAACACTTCATAGTCTTATAAAATGCCAGGAGATAAATGTTACAGATATTAATCCTATTTTCCAGCTACCAAAAAAAAAAAAAAAAAAAAAGTGAGAATCAAAGATTAAGTGATTTTGCCCAAGGCAACATAGCTACTAAAGTATCAGAAGAGAGAATTTTGGATCCTTAAATGAAGTAATATATGAAAATGCTTTACAACACAAAGCAACTTTTTGTAGTGGCAAGGAAATTGAGTGGATGTCCATCAGCTGGGGAATGGCTGAATAAGTTATGGTATGTGAAGGTGATAGAATATTATTGTTCCATAAGAAATGGTGAACAGGATGATTTCAGAAAAGCCTGGAAAGATTTACATGAACTGATGCTGAATAAAGTGAGCAGAACCAAGAGAACATTGTACACAGTTACAACAAGATTATATAACGAAAACGATGTTAGACATCAATGTAGTGAATCCAAGATATTTTTAATAAAGTTGGATTGGAAAATGCCATCTAAATCCAGAGAGAACCATGAAAACCAAATGTGGATCAAAATATGTTATTTTCTGTTTGTGCCCCTTTTTGTAGTGGCAAGAAACTGGAAACTGAGTGGATGCCCATCAGTTGGAGAATGGCTGAATAAATTATGGTATATGAATGTTATGGAATATTATTGTTGTATAAGAAACGATCAGCAGGATGATTTCAGAAAGGCCTGGAGAGACGTACATGAACTGATGTTAAGTAAAATGAGCAGAACCAGGAGATCATTGTACACAACAGTTTATATGATGATCAATTCTGATGGACATAGCTTTTTTCAACAAACGTAACAGGCTAATTCCAATGATGTTGTGATGAAGAGAACCATTTACATCCAGGAGAGAGGACTGTGAGAATTGAGTGTGGACCATAACATAGTATTTTCACTCTTTCTGTTGTTGTTTGCTTGCATTTAATTTTCTTTGTAATTTGATTTTTCTTGTACAGCAAGTTAACTATATAAATGTATATGCATATATCGGATTTAATATATATATACATTATATATATATATATATTTTTTTTTTTAACCATGTTTAACATATATTGGATTACTTGCCATCTAGGGGAAGGAGTGGGAAAATGGTTTTGTAAGGGTCAATGTTGAAAAATTATCCATGCATATGTCTTGAAAATTAAAAAGCTTTAATAAAAATATGCTATTTTCACCTTTTTTTGTTTGCTTTTCCTTCCTCATGGTTTTCCTTTTTGTTCTGATTTTTCTTTTACAACATATGTGACTGTACACATATAAACTATTCAGATTGCTTGCTGTCTTGGGGAGGGAGAGACAAAGTAGGGAGAGGGAAAAAATTACAAAAATGAAGTTGAAAACTATCTTTACATGTAATTAGAAAAACAAAATATTATTGAATTAAAAAAAAACAAAATTTGAGTCAATATTAAAAAACAAAATGTAAATGTAGGTTGTAATTGCTATTATACAAATTGTTCTGTATAATAATAATACTCTAAAGGCAGCAATCAAAGTGGCATATCTGAAGACATTCTGATAGTCTAAATGATGTGGCCAAACTCCTTTTCAGGACTGAATAAAACCCATATTATTTATCATTATTTTCTTTTCATAATATCAAGACATTAGTTAGGGGCTATTGTGTTTACTTCCAATATGCCTCAAAGTATTTTGAGTACATTATGCAAGAAAGCCTGACCTATACCTTTCTCCACAAAGTGGTTCAGAAAAATGAAGCATTTGAGGTCCCCAGTTCCTGGACCCAAGTTCTAATTCTGAGAAACCTGGGAATAAAAAAGTGATGGCAGCATACAGAACTGGCCTTCAGAAAAGCATTACAAAGTTTATAAGAACTCATGCCCCAAGTTATATTTGGAAAATGGGAGGGGGGGGTAGATGTATATATGAAGGAAGGGAAGCCTCTCTGTCCAAGGAAATTGAATTTCCTGCTACTCCAGAATTTGTACAGATTCCTATGTGGGCACTTCCCTATGAGGTCCTCTGTCAGATAAAGATGTAATGGATTTAATATTTATAGAGAAAACTACAATGTGCTAGAGGGCTGTAAAATTTTTGAAAGATATAATCCTTATTCTCTTGAGACATAGTTTAAGATGCTAAGACAGACATCTTTTTTTCTAATCTTTTAATAAGAAGGACTTTTTAGGGAACCAGGTCAATTCATCATCTATCTAATAGAACCACAGATTTAGAACTGGAAGGGAACTTTGCACCTTTGAGTCCAAATCTCTCATTTCAGAGATGAGGAAACAAAGACACAGAAAGGTTAATTATCTGGTTAGTCTTCCAAATTCTAAATTCAGGGCATTATTCACCATGTCACACTGCCTGTTTAGACTCAAGAGGTTTTGAAACAGAAGGAACTTTAGAGATCATTTCTTTCAACCTCCTCATTTTATAGGCAAGGAAAATAAGCTCTACCAAGGTTAAACAATTTGCCTAATATTCTATGGGATAAAAAGATGTCTGGAATATGGAAGCAGAATCTTCTGACTCTCCATCTCACTGCTCCCTGAAATGACACACAGATATATTAAACAAGTGCAGACAATCTGTGAGATAAAAGGGAAAGTATGGCACTGTTAGCAGCATTCCATCATGGTACACTAAGTGTGGATGGAGCACTGGGTAAATAGCTTTATCTTCAGATATCTTTAGAGGTTCCTCATCTGTAAAGACTTTTCTAGTTTTAGAAATTTCAAGAGGGTCACTTTAATGCTACCACTGGAAGAAGACTTTACTGGAGGCCCAAAAAACCACTTGGACATATTAACACTATAAACAGAATAAAGTACTCCTAGGCAATCCCAAAACAATTTGGAGAGTTTCACAAACAGCCAGCCATAATTTTATAAAACAAAACATAGTAAAAACTATAAGCTAGGAAAAATCAAATGGCCTACAATATTTATCTTTCTTCTAGTGTACTAGAGCATCAATGGACTAAATAGTGACTAAAACTAGATGTTCCTAGTAAGAACATATAACTTTATTTCTAAAATTTCTTTTGAGGCAACAGCCTAAAAAGAACCAGAAACTCAAATTATTACTATGATGTAATCATTTACTATATTGCAAAAAATTGATTCTCTTGATTTGGTTTTATTTCCACACATAATATACATATTATTTACATATTTAAATCACAGGATAATCTGAGGTCATTTAAGGCAATCCTTTCATTTTATATTTGAGGAACATGAGAATAGTTGAGAGGTTAAGTGAATTTTCCCAAGGTCACACAGGTACTCAATGGCAGAATTTAAATCCAAATCCTCACTTCATATCCATCATGTTTCACCATACATCTTTTCAGTTTAAACAACTTTTTAATAGAATTGATCTATTTTCAAATGAGAGTTAATACCATTCTTATTACCTGAAGGATTAGTACTTACAAGGATATTATTTTTTTTAATTATTATATCTTTTTATTTACAAAACATATGCATGGGTAATTTTTTCAACATTGACCCTTGCAAAACCCTCTGTTCCAAATTTTCCCCTCCTTCCCCCTACCGCCTCCCCTAGATGGCAGGTAGTCTGATACATGTTAAATATGTTAAATCCAATATGTGCATACATATTTATATAGTTATCTTGCTGCACAAGAAAAATCAGATCTATAAAATCCAACATCCATTCCTACTAAAAACGCTTGAGAGTATAGGAATAAATGGACTATTCCTTAAAATAATAAGGAGCATATATTTAAAACCTTCAGTAAACATCATATGTAATGGTGATAAACTAGAACCTTTCCCTGTAAGATCAGGAGTGAAACAAGGTTGCCCACTATCACCATTACTACTCAATATAGTATTAGAAACTCTAGCCTCGGCAATAAGAGCCAAGAAAGAGATTCAAGGAGTTAGAGTAGGAAATGAAGAAATCAAATTGTCACTTTTCGCAGATGACATGATGGTATACTTAGAGAACCCCAAAGACTCTGCTAAAATGCTATTAGAAATAATTCAGAATTTTAGCAAATTCGCAGGATACAAAATAAATCCACATAAATCCTCAGGATTTTTATACATTACCAACACAATCCAACAGCAAGAGATACAAAGAGAAATTCCATTCAAAATAACAGTCGATAGTATAAAATATTTGGGAATATATCTACCAAAGGAGAGTCAGGAATTATATGAGCAAAATTACAAAACACTTGCCACAAAAATAAAGTCAGATTTAAATAACTGGAAAGACATTCAGTGTTCTTGGATAGGCCGAGCGAATATAATAAAGATGACAATACTCCCCAAACTAATCTATTTATTTAGTGCTATACCAATCAGACTCCCAAGAAACTATTTTAATGACCTAGAAAAAATAACAACAAAATTCATATGGAAGAATAAAAGGTCGAGAATTGCAAGGGAACTAATGAAAAAAAAGTCAGAGGAAGGTGGTCTAAGTGTACCTGATTTAAAGCTATATTATAAAGCAACAGTCACCAAAACCATTTGGTATTGGCTAAGAAATAGACTAGTTGATCAATGGCATAGGTTAGGTTCACAGGGCAAGATAGTGAATAAAAATAGCAATCTAATCTTTGACAAACCCAAAGATCCCAAATTTTGGGATAAGAATTCATTATTTGACAAAAACTGCTGGGAAAACTGGAAATTAGTATGGCAGAAACTAGGCATGGACCCACATTTAACACCACATACTAAGATTAGATCAAAATGGGTCCAAGATTTAGACATAAAGAACGAAATCATAAATAAATTGGAGGAGCATGGGATGGTTTACCTCTCAGACTTGTGGAGGAGGAAGGAGTTTGTGTCCAAGGGAGAACTAGAGACCATTATTGATCACAAAATAGAACATTTTGATTACACCAAATTAAAAAGTTTCTGCACAAACAAAACTAATGCAAACAAGATTAGAAGGGAAGTAACAAATTGGGAAAACATTTTTACAGTTAAAGGTTCTGATAAAGGCCTCATCTCCAAAATATACAGAGAATTGACTTTAATTTATAAGAAATCAAGCCATTCTCCAATTGATAAATGGTCAAAGGATATGAACAGACAATTTTCAGATGATGAAATTAAAACGATTTCCACTCATATGAAAGAGTGTTCCAAATCACTATTGATCAGAGAAATGCAAATTAAGACAACTCTGAGGTATCATTACACACCTGTCAGATTGGCTAAGATGACAGGAACAAATAACGATGAATGTTGGAGGGGCTGTGGAAAAACTGGGACACTGATGCATTGTTGGTGGAGTTGTGAAAGAATCCAACCATTCTGGAGAGCAATCTGGAATTATGCCCAAAAAGTTATCAAAATGTGCATACCCTTTGACCCAGCCATACTACTACTGGGCTTATACCCCAAGGAACTACTAAAGAAGGGAAAGGGACCTGTATGTGCCAAAATGTTTGTGGCAGCCCTTTTCATAGTGGCTAGAAGCTGGAAGATGAATGGATGTCCATCAATTGGAGAATGGTTGGGTAAACTATGGTATATAAATGTTATGGAATATTATTGTTCTATAAGAAATGACCAACAGGAGAAATACAGAGAGGCTTGGAGAGACTTACATCAACTGATGCTGAGTGAAACGAGCAGAACCAGAAGATCATTATACACTTCAACAATGATACTGTACGAGGATGTATGCTGATGGAAGTGGATTTCTTCAACATAGAGAAGAGCTAATCCAATTCCAATTGATGAATGATGGACAGAACCAGCTACATCCAGAAAAGGAACACTGGGAAATGAGTGTAAACTGTTATTTTTACCTTCTGAATCCAATTCTTCCTGTGCAACAAAAAATTCGGTTCTACACACATATATTGTATCTAGAATATACTGTAATATATTTAACATATATAAGACTGACTGCCATCTGGGGGAGGGGGTTGGGGGAGGAAGGGAAAAAATCTGAATAGAAGTAAGTGCAAGGGATAATGTTGTAAAAAATTACCCATGCATATGTACTGTCAAAAAATGTTATAATTATAAAATAAAATAAAAATTAAAAAAAAAAGAAAGAAAAATCAGATCTAGAAAGAAAAAAAAAAAAAACATGAGAAGGAAAACAAAAATGCAAGCAAAAAATAACAGATAAGAGTGAAAATACTATTTTGTGGTCCACACTCAATTCCCATAGTCCTCTCTCTGGGTATAAGTGGCACTCTTCATTACTGGACAATTGGAACTGGTTTGAATCAACTCACCGTTGAAGAAACCCACATCCATCAGAATTGATCATCGTATAGTCTTCTTATTCCCCTACATGCCGTTCTCTATAACTGAATTGATCTCTTGGTTCTGCTCATTTCACTTAGCATCACATCACTTAATCTCTCCAGGCCTCTCTGAAATCATCTTGTTGGTCATTTCTTACAGAACAATAATATTCCATAACATTCATATACCATAATTTATTCAGCCATTCTCCAATTGATAGGTATCCATTCAGCTTCCAGTTTCTAGCCACTATAAAAAGGACTGCCACAAACATTTCTGCACATAGGGATTTTCTTAATAAGCTAATATACTAAAAATTCACAAAATCATTTCTTTTCCCACTCTTCTATCATTATTTGTTCACTGGGGCAACTTGGGCAGAAGTAAAGACACTCTGTTTACTTCAACATCTGTCTAGCCTATAGATACAAATCCTGATATACTTTGACATAACATTGCTTATAAGAAATTTTAAAGAATCACAGAATTGTAATGTAATGGCTTTGAAGTTATAGAACCTGGACTCAAATCTTAGCCCTGACAAATACTATCTATTTCTGACTGAGCAAATCACAACTTCCCTGGATATCTGCTGCTTCTGTGAAGTTCCTCTTAGTTCTAGATATAGTTCATCCCATCTTTCTACAATATCCCTAAGAAGCAGTCATACATAATCTGTTACAAGATCTCCATTAATGGGGAAATTAGGAAATTAATACTTCCTCAAGTAATTGTTACATATTCCCTTTTTAAACAGCTCTAAGAGTTAGGGATCCTGAACAGCTTCTTTGGCCCTTGAACACATTGCTTTTAACTTTTGCCTTACCCAAGCAGAAAAAGGTTAACCCTTCTTCCATAGTCCTTAAATAAGAATGTATTCTTGTAAATGTTTAACAGCTGGCTCTCTGGGAGAAAAATTGTGTGCATAACATACTTTTGATGTTAATATAGATTAACATTTTCTCCATTACATTTTTTAGTATAAACAATCAATCAGGCCCTGATTTGTAGTATTTGGCAATTTCCAAGCTGTACATTTTCATTCTATAAATTTAACAATCAGCTTTTAAAGCCAGTAAAACCTCCTTCATTACACCCCTTCCCTAAAAATATTTGAATATACTTGTCATGTTCCCACCCTGCCCCCCCTTCCCCTCCAAATCTTCTCCAAATCACATATCCAGATTTTTGAAACTTTCCTTTATCATTGTCTACAGTCTTCTCATATTCATTCATGGCAGCTCTACTTACTAGACTTTCCCAAAATATGAGTCTCAGAAACAATCACAGATCTCCAGACACTGCATGACCAGGGCAAAATATGGAGAAATGATTGCTACCTTGATTCTAGATACAATGTGTCTATCCATGCAATCTAATGTCATGGTAGGTCTTTTGGCTATTATGTTACTCTGTTGATTAGAACTGAGTTTGTGATTCATTAAATTCCTTACATTTTTGTCACAAGAACCACTAAACTTAAAACTCTTTCCATCTTGTCCCCTTCTTATTTCTTCGGGCTTCTTGTACTTTCCTCTTCTATGTATACTATGACCCAGCCACACTGGCCTATTTATTCATCCTGAAAGACCCCATTTTCTGCTTTTGTTCTCGATTCTATAACTAGAATGCTCTTGCTCCTCTCACACCTTTATCGCTAGACTACCTGACTTCCTTTAAAACTTGGCTCAAATGATCTTTTCTACAAGTGGACTTCCTAGATCTCTCTAGGCAGTAAAGTCTTGCCCTTCCATCCTCCCTGTATGTATCTTGATTATATTTTATTATTTACAGGTGCTCTCCCCTACTAGAATGTGACCTTGAGGACAGGGAAAATTTTTGTCTTTTTTTGGCTCTCCATCTTAGCACAACACCCAGCACAAAATACTTAATAAATGCTTATTGATTGACTGAATGATGCCTCCCTCAGTCTGAATGGCTGATTCTTTTTTTCTGAAATATAGGACTTTGCTTTTATTTGCATTAAATTTAATCTTATGAGATTCAATCCATAGTCTCAACAAGATTTTTTACTGCTATCTAAGAGTGTTTTGTTAACGAATAATTGTAAATTCACTGAAGAACTTAATATTCAAAGGAACCCTGAGAATATTTTATAAAAGGGATAATTCTTTGATAATAATAACCTTCAAATTTATCAACCATTTTTGCTTTTCTTTGTATTTCCTATTCTTAGCACTGTTCCTGGAAAATAGCAGGCACTAAATAAATAATTCTTAACTTATCATACTCCTCCACTTCAATGACTTCAAAGAATTAAAAATGAGAATCATAACAGCAATGAAGACATGTTAACTATGAACCAACTGCAATATCAGGAACTATAAAGATGAAGAGGTAAAAGACATAATATCAAAGGACTATATGATAGGAAGGATGAAAGGTATTCTCCACTGGAACTCAATAATATCTAGAAAAAGAGAAGACTTCTAATGTGTTGGCTGAATCCACTGTGTTGGACTTGAGAGAACATGGGAAAGTGTTGCAGAGACTGGGTAGGCATACACAGATTCCAATCTGCTTTATTAGAGGGGCCTTTTAAATCAGTGAGGTCACAGATCCATTTGAAAACCTATTGAACAGGGCTGAGCCCGAGTTCTTCAAGTCTGAGTACAAACTCTTCCAAAATCTTAGTAAACAGTAAAGGACCAGCCATGACTTAGACAAAATAGTCAAAGAACATGTAGAGGAAGTTCTCAAAAGAAGGAAGTACATGCCAACAAGAGCCATATGAAAAACAGGTTGCAAATCATTAACAATTTTAGAAATTCAAATTAAAACAATTCAGTGGCTCCACCTCACACCTATCATATGGGCAAAAATAACAAAGGAAAATGACAATGCTTTGAAGGGGCCATGGGAAAGTTGGTACATTAACACACAGTAGAACTGTGTCTAGGCATTTTGGAAAGCAATTTGGATCTAAACCCCAAAGTTGCTAAACTGTGAACATCTTTTTCACCCAGTGATATTGCTAGTAGGCTTATATCCCAAAGATATCACAGAAAGAGAAAAAGGATCTGGATGTGCAAAGATATTTATATCATCTCTTTCTGTAGTAGCTAAGAATTAGAGTTAAAGAAAATACCTACCAGTTAAGGAATGGCTGGACAAATTATGGTACATAAATGTAATCAAATATTATTGTACTATAAGAAATGACAAATAGGATTATTTTAGACAAACCTGGGAAGGCTTGTGTGAACTGCTACAGACTGAAGTAAACACAACCAAGAAAGCAATTTATATGGTAACAGAAACAATTTAGGAAAAACAACTTTGAAACACATAAAAATTCTAATCAGTATAATGAAAAACCACAATTCCAAAGGACGGATAATGAAACACAATATCTACCTCCTGACAGAAAAGTGATGAACTCAAAATGTAGAATGAGACATATTTTCTGATATAGCTAACAAGTATGTGCTTAACGATTTACCTCATAAAAGGATTTTTTAAATTTATTTTTTAATATGGAGAGTAGTTGGAGGGACAGAAGTAGTAATGGAGGTCAACAATATTAAAAAAAGAAAAAAAATTAAAGTGAGAAAAAACAGTCACTGAAGCACTTTAAAAAATGCATAGGAAGACAATGGAATGATGATCAGTAGGAAATACAGACAAGCTGGACAGCTTTGAAATAAGTTGAATTTATCATATTTTTCGTAAGTTGTTCATAAAACAAATCTGCTTTTTTCACACTCCCAGAAACACACACACACACACACACATACACACACACAACACACACAACATATATAAACTCACAAATGAAAAAGTGTTGGATGTAGATTTAGAAACTCTAGGTTCAAATCCTGGCTCTGCCACCTAAGCTGTGTGATCTGGAGAAATTCCTTAATTATATTCTATAGGGTTTCCTCATCAGTAAAATGAAGGGGTAACCTACTTGATGATTAAGGACCCTTCTAGTTCTAAAATTATGATGTCTAAAACACAAAAAGTTTGTATTTTACTTTAATAGAATTAATAACAACTCATTTATATAGCACTAAAGTTTACAAATTCTTTCCCCTACAGCTCTGTGAGGAAGAGATATCAATGAAATCCTCCTACATTGAAGTCTCCCAGATCAGAACTACATTGGAATAAAACCCACTATTCTCAAATGAATGACACACCTTCATATATGTAAAGTCTCACTTCCCTAATCCAACCTCTTTTGCTTGTTTTTTTTTAAGGCCTCTACTACTATTGATCACATGTACATAGGTAAGGTTGATGTTGTTTGCCTTTTGTCCATCTTCAGATGAGGTCCAGTGACATCATAGGTGACATCTTGATTTGTGCATGAACTGAATTTTAAGTGAGCCAGTCAGCCTCACTCTCTCTTATACAGTGGCAAGGCAAAAGTCAAGACAACTGTCAATGGCTAGTGATACAGTGGATGACTTTGCCTTCTTCAAGGCCTGTTCAAGCTCTAAGAACTCCACAATGCTTGCTTCAGCTACCATCATGGCTACTGAAACAAATTGCTCTCATCTCCTGCTTGGGGTAGACATCCCTCTAACTCAGCAACAAGTTTAAAAACTCTCATTTGCCCTAGTTAGCTCTTCTGAGATGGTTTATCTGGGTATGGCCACTGCACAAGCTAAAGCTTCTTGGAATTACAGGTGAGAATTGGATGAATGACATGGACATCAGAGCAGCCCTGAAAAGATCTTGGAAGACCCCCCCCCCCACCAAAGATGCTAGTTCTCCTGAACATTTCATACACCCCACCTGGGTAGTGAAGTGGCACAATGGATAGAGCATTGAGCTTTGAATCTGGAAGACTCAGCTTTTAAATTGTTCCAAATAGAATCGTTCTGTCCCTCTAGGCCAACTACAAGCTCCTTGAGCAGAATAGCCATACCTGATCAATCAATAAGTATTTCCTGAGGACTTATCTAGGTACTGCGCAACATGGAATACAAATATAAAGAATAGAACAATGTCTACCTTAAAGGAACTTGTGTTCTAAGTAGATGCAGAATAAAGAAAATATTAATAACTATCAGGTAATTTAATATAAGGTACTGATTAAGATCATTAGGAGTAAAGGGCTGAGGAAAGTTTCATGTTAAAGATGGTAGTTAAGCTGAATTTTGAAGGAAGAGAAGGGGTCAGATGCAGAACTATGTATGAGAACTAGCCAGTACTGGGCCCATAATCAGTGTTCAGTAAAAATTCTCATTAATCACTAACTCAATATTAGATTGCAATGTTAAGAATAGGTATAATGTCCACATTTATCTTTAGCATAAAGCTATAGCACCTAATAATGAAATGACTTTTTTCATATAAAAATTTGTAATTCTGACCCATTTTTAATGCATAGGCTCTAGTCAGCATTCTTATAATTATATCAATAACAAAATTAAAACGATCCAATCATATTCTTGTCTTACCATCTGTGTGATTAACAATGTACATTTCTAAAATTAGTTTTTTTCAGAATTAAGAATAGAATTTTGTAGCGATGGAGCTATATCTGAACTCTCATGGGGTCCAACATCCTTACTTTATTTATTGATTCAAACATTTATTGAATATTTATTGTGTACAAGAAATTGTACTGGACCCTTTAGAGGAAATAAAGATAAATAAGACAAAGATCTTGTTCTACAGAAGCTTATAATTTAGGAGAAACAAGGCATACATAAAAAAGAACTATGATTTAAGAGAGAATGTGATATGAGTTAAAAGATAAAGACAAATCAGGGAAGTTTTCACAAAGAAAAGAGGTATCATATGAATTGGGCCTTGATTTTAAAAATCTTAAGAAAATGGCCCATTCCAAAGAGAATACACCCATAGACCTAAAAGTACTGAGTTAGAATGAGTGTCCTGCAATAGCATAGGATATATGCAGGGATGTATATTGGTGCTAAATCATGAGGGCCTGGACCCTTAATGCCAAGCTAATGCATTTGGATTTTATTTTGTAGATAGTGGGGAGTTACTGAAGGCTTTTTTAGAATTTTTAACAGAAAAATGACATGATCAAAGTTACACATAAGGAATAGAAATCTGACAAAATAAAACAGAAAGAAAGTGAAAGCAAAGAGAAGTATGGAAGCTATTATAACAGCTAGAAAGAGGTATAGAAGGTCTTAATAGCAGTGGGAATTTAGAATAAAAATAACTGACATTTCTAGACCACTTGTAATATATAAATTTGTATGTTAAAAAGTACTTTAAATACATGATGTCATTTTAACCCAATGAGCTAAGTCCTACAGATATTTTCATGATGATTATACAGATGAGTAAACACACTTGGAGAGAAGTTAAAATAGATTACCCATAGCCATATAGCAAATAAATGCCAAAGGCAAAATTCAAACCCAGGTTTGTTCTGATTTTAAAAAGAGCATTTTTCTACTACACATTGCATTATTAAGGTTAACTCAATCAGATTTAAATCCAACTCTGGGTAGTCCCTAAGTACACAGGCAAGAGATGATATAAAGGGTCCAAGAGTTCTGAGTTTCTCAGTACTGTTCAGTGTGATCATGGCAACTAAAGAAAAAGTGGAAAACACAATACAAGAAAAAACTTCTGCCTGTTTTGAAAGAAAAAAATTATTACAATTATGGTTTTTTTCCCCTTCAACAACATCCCCAAGCCGGCCTCTTTTGAAAAATTTCTCTAACACAGCAAGGATCTGGGGAACATCCACAAGTCAGCTCCAACTTTCCTTCCCCATTAGATATTCTTACACATTAATATCAAGAAGGAAACCAAAAATTAAGCAAGACATCAGATGAAAGGCAAACCTTCTCCAGTTAAACTGAGTCAGTTTTCTTTTCTCCTAAGGAAATGGTTGTTGATGCCACAATGAGTTAAATTACAATAACACATGCCAGGGAAATGATGTCAGTTGAGGGCGTGGCTAGACCCTTTACAAGTTTGAAATTCCTTTAGTCCTGAATATTTCCTCTTTCAGTCTCACCTATTCTTAAAACAACACCAAAGAGGCAGCTTCTTTAAACATTTGTGAAGAAATGCTTTTACATCCTGGAACCCTGGTCTGCTTACCTCAGCCTTTCTTTTTGAAGAAGCCATGGATAATTTGAAGGCCATTAAAACGGACCTGGGAAAATGCACCATATTAAATTATTTTGCTAAATCCCACTGGAAAAACCTATACATTTTTTTCCTTTGAAATGTAGGTCAGGGGCTAATTTAATTCCAAAGAAAGAAAGGCTCAATACTAACTACATGTAAAAAAGAATTTTTCCCCTTTCCAACCTCCCACAAAAATAAACTGTCAGAAAAAAGAAAGGACTATTTATTCATTTCATTCTAGAATTTAGTATGTTTTAAACATTAAAAAAATATTAAATGCCTTCCAAAAAAGAGACCAGAACAAAATTAGGTGCTTTTAAGTGTACACATTTTCTATATTAACTTTGTGATATTTGATATACAAATATTCCTCTTTCTTTGTATTCCCAGGATTTAACATAGTGCCTGACATAAAGTACTTAAATACTTGTTGACTTGACTTTCAATTTTAAATAACACAGAAATATCTTTCTAAATAAAAGTTTTCCCAATCCCCTAAAGTATAAAATAACAGCTTTTCAAGCAAAGGACAGTTGCATTTAAAAAAAAAAAAATTCCCCCCACAAATTAGAAATGTCTCAGCCAGTAAATTATTTTATAAAAATTCTATTTTAAGGAAAACATAAGACAATTATTCTGTAAAGCATTGGAATTTGAAGTCTGCTTTTTTGTTTTAATATTTTAAACATCTTGGAAGGGATACAGGACCTTTATAACATGTGGTACTTGAGAGTCAATGAGTTTTTTTCCTGGAACTGTTGTGGGTTATTGATACCATTAAAACTTTGAACATAAAAATGCATAGATAAAATGAAATAAATGTATCCTTAACTATTCATGTGCTTCCCAACACAAAGATTTGAGTACAAGTCCTCAGATGTCTATTAATCCATACATGAATACAGAAACAAAGTCATATACACATCATTTAAGTATAAATGTACTTAAAAACTGACAGTTACAGACCTATACACACAAATAAATGTTCCTACATACCAAAAAAGTTATTAATGTGTATACAGTAGGTGCACATAGTTTTAGATGTCATCATGATGATGGCATATAAGAAGCGTTTCCAACCACTATAAAAAGTTATTTTCTATAGTTACTATATTTCTATTCCAAACTTTTTTGATTAGCATAATCTTTGAATTTTTTTTACTTAGGCTCTTCAAATTATAAGAGATGCATTTCAGGGTTTAAATCTGGTTTTCCATGCCACCTCCAATGCCAATTTGGAGCACTAGAAAGGAATATAACTGCATATTTCTGAGAAAGGCTAGACAAGGGCAAGGAAATAATTTAAGTGGAGTCAAACATAAGAGTCCCCAAATATGAGCATTAGCCGATTTAAAAAATCAATTACAATAGTGCTTTTGATATAACCTGAAACTTGGATAAATCACAAAGGAATAGTATTCAATGAGCTTATGTAAATTGAAAAGAAAGGATGGATATAATCCCTGCCCTCTTGTCAAGACTATTTTCCATCAATCAACAAATATTTCCTAATATAACTGCATAATAATTTTCCTCTCAAGAAGGTAAATTTGGAATGCTATATTAATTAACCCAAATGTCTATTCAGCAATTCATTCTAGTCTAGAAACCAAGTATCCAGGAACAAATATTTACTCATCCACTATGGCCCAATCTTGAATGTCAAACCTACAAAAAGAACTCTTAAATTTCAAAACTCACTCAAATCCTATTTCACCAATTTCTAATTCTCTTAGGAAAGCTTCTTTATAGGCCTGGGAGGGATCCTAGGCACAAACAATCCTACTCTCTATTAAGGGAGCAAAAGGCATCCTAGCACATCCCCTCTCTTTGGAAGGTAGTTTCAAAGTCCAGAGTATGTTTCATGTTCCTATTGCAGAACAGAATCCCTTCTAGACAAATTGTGTGCCCTATAGTACCAAGAAAATGCATATGAGGACATCCGCTTGGCAAATGGGCATGCGCATCCACCTCTCCTCTGACTGCCCATGTGCCCAGGCACAGTACCACTGACAGCACAGAGTTAACCACAAGGTTGTCAGGGATCCCTGCCGAGCCTGGCTATCTGCTGAGCTCACTGCCCAGGCTTCTGGGACCCAGAGAAGCTAGGAGAGCTCCTAGCTTTTAACAGGAGATGTGTTATCATTCCACCACCTTCCTTATAGGATAAAGTAGCTATCTAAGTCTGAAAGACAATGTTGGCTCACACTAGAACTGTCCTAATTTTACTGAATATTTTCAGTCATTCAATAAACTAGTGATCAGGATAAGAAAGCTTGGGGAGTGGGGGTGGGGGTGAGAGAGGTAGGGAAGAAATGGTTAAGCAAAAGGAGAAAATAACCTTCCCAGTCAGTGGGGAACAGGGGTTGGGATGACAGATCATCTCAATAGGGTGCTGACACATCAGGAAGCCAAAGTTACTTAATTCCACAAAGATAAACTTGCAAGCCTGATTTCTGATTTTAATTTCTCCACCTCCCTCTGACCTTACTTACATACAGGGTCGGAAGAGCCCTGGAAATCTTAAACCATATAACAAGAGGTGATAGTACGCAAGGAAAGGGATAAACAGAGAAAAACGCTAAAGCCAAGGACATTTCCAGATCCCAAAAAAGGAAGTAGCTTGCTTCTGGGGGGAAAAAAGGCTTTTCCCTACCTTCTTGTTGCTCTTGTTATAGCCAAAAGTCGTAATCCCAGGCCTGGAAGGCACAGATAGCAGCATTTTGTCTTTAATGTTAGAAAGCAGGGAGGGAAAGAGAAAGGGAGGGAGGGAGAGAGAGAGAGGAAGAGAGAGGGAGGGAGGGAGAGAGAGGAAGAGAGAGAGGAAGAGAGAGGGAGAGAGAGAAGAGGGGAGGGAGGAGGGGGAGGGGAAAGAGAAAAGGATGAGGGAGAGAGGAGGAGGAAAGGAAGGGGAGGAGAAAGGAGGGAGGAAAGAGAAGAGAGAGGGGAAGAGAAGAGAGGAGGGAGAGGGAAAAAAGAAAGAGAGAGAAAGAGAGAGAGAGAGAGAGAGAGAGAGAGAGAGAGAGAGAGAGAGAGAGAGAGAGAGAGAGAGAGAGAAGGGGGGAGGGAAAAAAAAGGGGGGGAATGGTAGAGCTAGGGCAGCTGGTTTACGTCATCAAGGGAAGTAAACCCAGAGCCTGGCTGGGATACTTCCACTGGGTCCTAATGCCCAGAATTTTTTTTTTTGTTTGTTTTTAAAGGAAAAACAGAGGAAGAAAAGGTAATTCTAGAAAGAAGGGGTTATCCTAATCTCTTCTATACCTAGACCCCACTATTTCAAGGTATTTTTCTTCTTTAGGGACCAAATTCTTATTCTGAAAGGGAAAAAAAAAACAGAATGAGTACTTTATATTTGAAGCACTCAGCTATAAAGAAGGGTTTCACTAAAGTTGCTTCTTGACTTTATAGATGACAATTGGGACACAACCTTGGGGAACAGGCTGCTAAGAGCAATCATGAGAAAAAAGCAAGGTGGCTGAGGGTTTCATCTATATTCATCTATATTCAAAGTGACCCTAATAACTTACCAACAGGAACTGAGAGCAGGTAAAGAGGCAAACACACATCGAGGGGCCAGCATCCAAAACATGAAAAAAAAAAACAACAAACCATTTTAATAATTTAAAATCCTCAGACAAATGCATTTTTCCAATATATTATAAAGCTGAACATTTAATGTCCATCACTGCTACTTCATGTCCAGCTATGGTTCTATCAGTTTTTTATGATAAAGCTTATATAATATGGAGATTTCTGATAGAACCAGGAATCTCCATATCAGGCTAGCCTTTATCACAAAAAACTTGGTGTCTCTATTTGGCACTAAGAAAATGACACTTTTTTCTCTAACACTTCTAGCTGAAAGTTTTTAAATTGTAGTAGAAATAAGGATATTCACTTACCAAAGTTGGAGCCAAAATTGATTTTCATAAGTTTAAGGTATTTCCTCCTGGAGGTCAGCAGAACTGTTAAAAAAAAGAAATCGCCATTTAAAAATTACATAGTACAGAATAAGACAGCACCTGTTAAGGTCAGCAGAATATGAAGTTTCTGAGTCAAGGATTCAAGAAGGTTCAGACAGCACTCACCTTTTATGGTTCCCAAACCTCACAGGAATGTCCTTGTATAGAAGTAATTGACAAAAGAAAAGTGCAGTTTCACTTGCAAACTAGATAGGGGAAGGGTGAAAATTATAAATTAATGTCTAGTACCCTTCTACTGGGTCCATTTGGCGATACTTTCATAAGGTCATTTTGCAGCCTCTTAACTGTTCTCCCTGTCTTTTTTTCCTTCAGGGAGATGACCAAATCCAAACTGCACAGGTGGTTGCCTGCATTTTGACTTGGCCCATGATCTACTTTTTCTTCTTACCTCGTAGTCATGATTGTAGGATAGACAGCACTAGTGAACAGAAGAAAATATGCACATATACCCCACCCCCTAATCTCCAACTTTCAGCTTGAAATGGACAGGAAGTGCCTGCTCAGTTCAGGGGACACAGGAAGGGTGGGATCAGGCTGACTATGGGAATATCAACTAGTATTGGAACCAAAGAAGTAATAAAGGAGGGACAGAAACATCTCTTAGACTTAGTGCATTAAGAAAATAAGCTCCTTTTTTCCTCCTTTACTCAAACAAAAAGCATTTAATAGGAATTAGGAGCTAGAGAAGACTCTTTCATTCTTCATGCCTAGAGGTAGCCATAGTCACAAGGGACTAATCAGAAGAGTTCATTTTCTCCTCTCAGCAAGGGTTTTTTTGTTTTTTTTTTTAAACTTTTTTGGGAGATGCACCTTTTCTAACAGATACATTTCCTACCTCATGCCCACCCTCAATCTCATTAAAGTGATTCAGCAATTTGATAAGAGATTCTTCTGATCAACTCTCATATTTATACACCAGTCCAATTCTTTTTTTGGAGCCATTTCTCAGTCATGAAATATTATAGCTGCTTTCTCAGTACCATCAGCATTCACCCCAACTTCTTTAGGTTCCAAAGTTTTTCTCAACTCTTAAAAATTCTGGTGTTTTTACTGCTATGACCTTTACCAAAGTGATGCATAAACTCTACTAATGAAACATGTTACCACAGGGTAGCAATATCTCTAATTTAATTTTAACTTAATATACTAGAAGTTATTCTGTTCAATGAGTCCTAATGACTTAATATTTAAATGTGATTATGTATTATATAATTTTCTGTATAGACCTACAAGCTCTAAATACAGTTTTCAACTAAATATGTTATGCTTGGGACTGGGGATGAGGGAGCAGAGAAAGAGGGGGGGAGAAGGGAAATGGAAGGAAGGGAGAGGAAGCAGGGAGTGTTAGAATGGGCAAAATAAGAAATCCATCCTAAAAGGGAAAATCTCCAGGTTAGGATTATAACATTGAAAAACAGTGTCTTCACTGTTTTATTCCAAGTGACCACCACCAGTACTCTGTAGAAAATGTCTTTTAAAAAATCAGAGCATACTCAAAAACATACATATTTTAGTTGAAAAAGCAAACACACTTTTTATTATGTGTCCTAACTCTGTTCCTGGGGGAACTAGTGGGATTAAGCTAACAAGATCTATTTCCTACACGAATGTTATAACTTAGATTTGGTGCTTTTGGAAGTGAACGTTTCCAAAGTCACATACAACCTAAGTACAACCAAAAGTTCAAGATTCTATTCAGGAAACAAATTGTATAGGAAACTTTTCCTGATTCCCTAAATTGTTATTTCTCAATTGCTTCAGTCTTTGTGACTCCATTTGGGATTTTCTTGGCAAAGTGGTTTGCCATTTTCTTCTCCAGATCATTTTACAGATGAGGAAACTAAGGCAAAGAAGTTAAATAAATGATGTGCACAGGATCACACAGCTAATAAGTGACTGAAACCAGATTTGAACTCATGAAGATGTCTTCCTGATTCCAACCTTAGTTTGCTCTCTCATTTTGCCACCTAGCTGCCCATCCTAAATTATTAGTAATTGCTTACCCTCTCCCTTCTCTTTTAAAGATAGTCCCTTAAAAGTCCATCTTGCATTTAATTTGCTATGTAGAGAACAAGTCTTCTCTTCCCCAGCCCCTTTCTAACAAAACACAAACTCTGTGAAGGGCAAAAGCTATTTTTCCTATGGTTAACTGTGGACCCACTTCCCCAGATCTGGAAGGGACTTTTTGGTTGTGGGGACATCTCCTGATGTTAAACTCTTTCTACAACCAAAGAAGAATGTAGACTGGCTATTCCTCCATAACTCAAATTTTTAGAGAATAGCCTGGGGTACTGAAAGATTAACTGTCTTGCCCAGGGTAACACAGTAGCTGTCTCAAACTCAGAACATGGACCTGCTCAGGCTTTCAGGAACTTGAAGCTGATCCTCTCACCATTACTATTACCAACTACCATAATAGGCCCTTAATAATGCTTGTTAAATTGAACTGAATACAGAAATGCAAAGATCACACTAATCTAGTTACTCTACTTTTACCTCATAACCAACAATGTTGATTATTTTGTAATTTTTTGCATAACTTTCAGTTTTCTGGGAGTAGGAAAAAAATCTTTTATCACTTGGTAGAGAAAAGGGCTTGATATAGAATCTCAAACATAATTCCCATAGTTCTTTAGAGAGCTATAAAACGAGCCTACTATTGTAGCCTACTATTTACCTCTGAGCTTTATGTGAAAAGGGCTTTTTGCTCCTTTCTGACTTACAACTGCCCCAACAATGTCACATTGAAAGAAAATGAAGGAACATGCATAAAAGTACACTAGCTTTGTAGTCTATATCCATATCAAACAGGTCTGGGGTTTCAAAGTACAAGGGAGCTGGGTATTTGGATTGCCTAGCTAAAGAGGAATCATTTTAAAATCAGAAAGTCATGTCCTGGGATTCATTAAAAAAACAAAACAAAACAAAACAAAAAAAAAAAAAACACGTGGAATTATGTGGGTGGATTAAAAAAAATCAAGCTGGGGAACAAATCCCATTTCCTTACACACACACACACACATACACACACCCACACACCTTACTACCCTCTTTTGCCTTGACAACATGATGCCCTTATATTCTAAAACTTGCCCAATTTCTCTCACTCACTGTTCAAAGGTATAAGGGCAAGTCATCTCTTACAAAAGAGATTTTTTTAAAATGGGGTCTGAGGCATATCTCCTGGGAAGAGGAAGACTTTGCATCAGATACTATGAGGAGGTATATATTTCTCAAGGAAAGGAATATTCTTAGAGGGAGACTCTAGATGGAACAGACAGGTTTCATCCTATTCAGATGCGTGTGTTGGGGACTAGGTAAAAACTTTTCTTCTGTGAAATGATTTCTGCCACCCCACCATTGGCCTCTAGGTTTTCCATCTGGGCTGAGAAGTCAGCCTGTATTACCTGCAGATGTGCTGGACTCTAGCCAACCATTCAACACAGGCCAGAATGATGTGGAACATGTGTCTGGGAGCAGTCAGATGCAGCCGTTTGTATTGGCTCACTGACAGTGTTAGTGAGGCAATTTGGATATATGGCTCATGGACTTGAGAAAGGGTGCTGACTATAATGGGAAGTCAAATACATATAGGAAATATAAGGATGGCTTTTCATGATATTCCATATAGATTATCTTTCTTATCCTTGATTGACTTGTAGACAAAAAACTAGGGGAAGTCCAAAATATAGGATTCAAATAAAATCATATTGGTTTTGGGGAACAACATAGTGAGATTTACATATCAATCTCATGCAATTACAATTTTAAAATGCTGTATCCTAAAATAAAATAAAGCTCTGTCCTGCCCTCTTCTGGCCACCAAAGTAATGGCTAAAATAATTTTAAAATAATTATGTTCAGAAGCTAGAAGAGTCAGAGGACTTGATCACATTTATAAAACACTTACTATATTAGTCAATATTATGGTAGGACCTAAGAATATAAACATGAAGCATAAAATCATCCTTACCTTTAAAGAGCTTACATTCTAGGGGGAAAGACACTGATCTTTATATAGTTTTATTTCTCATGGGCCTAAGACTCTATAATAATCCATACTATATATCCACACTTTAATATGCTTTCCAATTCCTCATAATAGGGATTTCTGACACAAACGACCAAATGGACTTTTAAACAAAACTCTAGGCCTGGATTTCTCTGTACCAGGCAAAGGCAGAGAATGGTTTACTCAAGCAAATCTATCATGGATGCAGGAAGTGTCTCCAAAAATGATTTCAGAATTTGGTATTAAGTGGAAAAGGAGGCCCAGACCCTCTGCATAACTGTAATTCACTCTAGTAATTGCAATGTTATTCTTGATCATACCCTAAATCCATAGTCTTTTGAGCCTTCAATCCTGTTTGGTCATAGCTATTAGAATTATCTAGATGGTTCCCATGAGATACCCAAACTGAGTTTAGTCAGGGCATCAAGGATTTGAAGAGATGGGACACTGACGATGGGCAAGAAATGTATTTGCTTCTTTTTCTTCAAAGAATTACATCATGATTCCCTTTAATTGCTAGTTTATCCTACACACATTTACTCTAGACTTCTATCAAGACAAAACAAAAAGGATAAGAAGCAAGAATAAAATTGTTTTGTAATTCTAAGGAGGCAAGTTCACCTATTTATTGCAAAGCTATTTCTTCCAATAGGATCCACTATTTTGTTTAGCTTCAAATTCTATATTAGATTTGTAGTTTGGCCTTTTACCTACAGAACAAAGGACAGGATCATGTCCAGAAGCTATAGTTGAATATCAATAGATACCCTAGAGGGAATGTAATATGATGCCGTAGATTTAAATTTTCTCAATTTTGTAACTGACTTGATCAGGATCACATAGCTCATAACTGAATCTCTATGAACCTCAGTTCCCTCAATTAAAAATGGGAATGATAGTAATAAGAGCTAACATTTATAAAGTTTGCAAAATATTTTACATATTTTATAGTATCTTTATTTCTTACAACATTCCCATGAAATTGATGTTATCTTTTATAGATGAGGACCATTAAGTTTTAAACCAACTAGCGTATGTCTGAGATACTATATGAACCCAGTTCTTTCTGATTCTAAGTCCAATGTTCTATTTACTCTGCCATGCTCGTTCCCTAAATAATAATATTTCTGTACAGATCAAATAAGAAAACCTAAACAAAACATTTTCTTATTATAATGGATTATATAAAGGCAAACAATTACAAGGCTAAGAACTGGATTTTACCTCTACAAGGAATTCCCAGGTGAGGAAACTACCTCTACCAATGCAGGTTAACACCTCTGCAATTTATAGTCACAGAGAATTAACTAGAACATCGATCAGGGGGAGAGGAGAGGAAGAAAGGGAGGAGAGGCAACACAGAGATGTTAAATTATGATTGCCTAAGTCAATATGGTTAGTTCAATCTAAGAAGAATTTAAGTAGAAATAGTGTGTTAAATTTTGCTGAGCCCTGTTCCTGGCACAGAGTAAAAATTTAAGCCTTTCTTTCCTTCCTCCCTTCCTCCCTCTCTCCTCCTTTCTCTCCCTTTCTTCCTCTCTCTCTCTTTCTCCCTTTTTCTTTCATTCCTATTTCCTTCTCTCCCTCCCCTCTGAAGAGTTGTAAAGAGATAAACATCAACAAAACAGGTTCCCTTGTTCAAAAATTCTGTTCCATAATTGACAGTGATTCATTAAGGGTGAACAAGTCTCATTCTTTAAGTTTCAGGGCCTAATATGTGGTAGGTGCTTAATAAGTGTTTGTTGAATTCACAACTGAGTTTAAAATTCATAGCTATCAAGCTTCAAGATATCTAGGACAAAGTTCCCATTTTTCATTTCAAATCTCAAACATTTCATGTCATTTTCATTAAGGACTCTGCCCTAAATTGTACAGATTCCAGATTCTCTGAATACAGGTGCTCTTTCAAATTATCCACACTGTATTATAAACTAATTTAATCAGACTGAGAGATATCTAAGATCAACCAGAAGAAGAGCAATTTCAGAGCTCCAAGAGAGGGGAGAGGCCAGATTAGGGCATCAAAGTAATAGGTTCTAAACAATTACAGGGAACTACATTTCTAAGTCTGAAGAAAAATATGTTAGCAGGAGATTAAAGAGGAAGGAGCTCATGCTTTATGCTGAAAGAGAGGATTTGATTCTCATGCTTATAATTTTAATGTCTCCAGAAGTCAATTCTCAGGCAAATTTTGGAGAAATACTGCCACCTCCTGGGCACAAACAGATCTTATCCCCAATACTTTTCCCAAAATGATTTTGATCCCATAACACTTTAGAGTTTGAAATATATTGATGGAAACTTATAAAATGCTACAAAACCTACAAATGCCGATCCTGGGGACAGGGAGGCAAAATTAAGATGGTTAGCAGCAGTTTCAGAGAAGGTTCTGGGAATGAGGTGTGGTAGTAATTGATGGTAGTAAATTTGATAACAAAAGTCTTTTTCCATTAAAAAAAATTGATGCCACGTAAATACTTTTTTTATTTCCCTCTGAGGCTGGGGTTAAGTGACTTGCCCAGGGTCACACAGCTAGGAAGTGTTAAGTGTCTGAGACCAGATTTGAACTAGGATCCTCCTGAATTCAAGGATGGTGCTCTATCCACTGCGCCACCAAGCTGCCCCCAATCCAATGTAAATCCAAAATTAAAATGGATTGCCTCAGGAGAAAGGTTATACATCATAGGAGGTATTTAGAGACTACACAACGACTTGTCTGGGATATGTAATGTGTGTGTATTTTTATATAAATGGACAACATAACTTTGTCCCTTTAAACTTTAAAATTCTATGATTCTATAAGTATTTTGTATGCTATTTAAAGAAGGAAGATGATGTTACAGATATCTAAATTTTCAAGGAACCCTCAGAATTTTTGATCTACATAAAATAGTTTTTTGGTTTTTTTTTAAATTTAATTGTTTGTTTATTCCCTTCTCTTCTTCATTCTTTTCCAGGAATATTACTTAAGTTATTTGCTTCAACTCCTTTTTTTTTTTTTTTATAATAGCTGTTTATTTTTCAAAATACATGCAAGGTAGTTTCAACACTCACCCTTGAAAATTCTTATGTTCAATATTTTTCTCCCTACCTCCTCCTTTACCCCTCCTCTGGACAGCAAGCAATCCAATACAGATTAAACATGTGTGATTCTTCTAAACATATTTCCACATTTATCATGCTGCACAAGAAAAATCAGATCAAAAAGGAAAACAAATGAGAGAAAAAAACAACGAAGCAAGCCAACAACAACAAAAAAGGTAAAAACACTATGTTGTGATCCACATTCAGTTCCCATTCTCTCTGAATACAGATACCTCTCTCCATCACAAAACTGTTATAGGATTGACCTGAATCACCTCATTGTTGAAAAAAGCCAAATCCATCACAGTTGATCATCTCATGATCTTGTTACTATGTACAATATCCTCTTCGTTCTATTCACTTTATTCGGCATCAGTTGATGTCTCTCCAGACCCTTGTGAAATCAGCCTGCTGATCATTTCTTACAGAACAACAATATTACATAACATTCATATACCATAACTTATGCAGTCATTTCCCAACTGACGAGCATCCACTCAGTTTCTAGTTCCTTGCCATTACAAAAAGAGCAGCTACAAACATTTTTGCACATGTGGGTCCTTTTCTCTTTTTTTGATCTCTTTGGAATATAGCTAGATCAAAAGATATGCACAATTTGATAGTCCTTTGGGTATAGTTCCAAATTACTCTCCAGATGATTGGATCAGTTCAAAATTCTACCAACAATCCACATCTCCTCCAGCATTTATCATTATCCTGTCATTTTAGTCAATCTGAGAGGTATGAAATGCTACCTCAAGAGTTGTCTTAATTTGCACTTCTCTAATCAATAGCTATATAGAACATTTTTGCATATGACCAAAAATGGCTTTACTTTCTTCATCTGAAAATTGTCAGCTCATGTTTTTGATCATTTATCAATTTGAGAATGGTTTGTATTTTTATAAATTTATCAACTCCTTTTCTTAATATTAAAGCCCTTTCCTGTTTTCTGGTCTCAAAGACTAGGTGTCCTTCTGTGAGGGTAATTCTTTTAAACTTTAATATTGATCCCACCCTATCCTATCACCTTTAAACTTTTATAAGTCTCTCCCTCTCAAAAACTTATTTTTCCTTATCCTAGACAAATACTCTGGTCTCCCCAACTTTCCTTCCCTGAAAAACACAACAAATAAACAAAAAATTTTTTTCTTTACCCTGCCACTCCCTCTAACTATTCAGTCCCTTCCTTGATATTTGGTTCCATTCTCATTCCATCTTGGAAAGGCAATTATTTCCAAGATTAATGACCTCCTTATTACTAAATTAAAAGTGTTCTTTGTTTTCTTATCTTCTTTGAACTCTCTTTGGCTTCTGACCTTGCAGATTACCCCATACTTAGAAATACACTCTCCTCTATTAGCTTTTGTAACAATATACTCTCATGATGATTCTTGAATCTCTTCTGCTTTTCTGGAACGGTTTAATCCAATAAATATCATTTTTTGTATTCCTTAAAAGTATCTCAAGGTTCTATTCTTGGATCGCTTTTATCATTCTCCTTTTGTGATCTCATTCTCTCACATTGTTATAATTCTTACTTCTATGAAGGTGACTCCCAAATCTATATATCCAACTATTTTTTACTTGCAGCTCCATCCTAGATTTCTGATATGATGGCAATTTCCAAATCTAGTGAGGCACTTAAACTCAACAAATGGAAAGAACAAGGAATTTGGAGGAAGAGGGCCTAATTTCAAATATCAGCTCTACTACCTACCGTGTGAAATGACTGGACAAATCACTTAACCCTCTCTGGATTTCACTCTTCTAATAAATAAGATGGGAGAGTGGGATTGAACTGAGTGATCTCTAAGGTCTCTGGTTCAAAGTGAACATCTCTTCCTGCCTTTCTCCCTATATTTTCCACTATTGTATTAATTTATAATATTTAATATCACAGTAAAAAAAACAACACCTGAACATTTTTGTATAAAAGCAATGAGAGAAAAAGAGGACTTAAGTTTTGTGTCTGAAAATATATTTCATTTAGAATTATCACCACTCCACTGAGAGATGGAAAATAAACTTCATAGTCTTTTGGGGTCATAATTGGTCATGGGATTGATCAATTATTAGTATTTCAAAGTTGAAATAAAAATATTAGTTCATATAAGAAGAAAGGAATAAGCATTTAAATAGAGCCTACTATGTGCCAGATATGTGATCTGCACTTCACAAATGTTATCTCATTTGATCCTCACAGCAATCCTGAAAAGTAAGTGCTGTTATTATCTCTATTTTATAGTTGAGGAAACTGAGGCAAACTGTTAAAGTAATTTGCTCAGACTCACAAAATTAATAAATGTCTAAGGTTGGATTTGGACTCGGGTATTCCTGACTTCAGAACCAGCACTTAGCAATCTTGTCTTCCCATTTTTCTAAATCCTTTTTTTTTTTTTTTTTTTAAATTTCTTACAGAGCAATAATTTCCACATTATCTGGTGTTTGTCTCACTAACCTTATAGTCACTTTGATTTGTAACATGGGAATTCCTTCTCCTTCCTCACCCCAGGTGCACCACATTTTCCACACTTAGAAGTCCTTGGAGATTTCAACTCAGATGACATTTCTATCATAAAGCCTTCCCTGATACCCTCTATCTTTACATGATGAAAGTGAATTCTAATATTCTCTTCTCATCCTTCTTCCTTCACTGAATTCTAGGGGAACATAAAACTCAAAATATGAAAGAAGCTCCCTAGGACAACAGATTAGCATCGTTATTTGTTCTCTAAAGAGAGAACAGGAGATTTAGAGTCCAAAAAGCAAGATAAAATACTACAGGTGGCTTGGGGCTCCCCATCTGATATGCTGACCACAAAAATTGGGGTCCAAGAGCTTACAGACCAATATGGGCATCTACTGCATTGCTGTGTGCTCTATGGTGATTAGAAGCAGCACTCCCAGAAAAGTTATACCCATCCTTGGAGAAGAGTTTAAACTAATTTTTTTCATTACAGCTTTTTATTCACAAAGCACATGTATGGAAAAATTTTCCAACATTGACTCAGGGCATAACCCCCTGCTGCAAATTTTCCCCTTCTTCCCCATCCCTTCCCCCACCTGGCAGGCAGTCCAATATGCCAAAATATATGCTAGATACAACATGTGTATACATATTCACACAGCCATCCGGTTATGCAAAAAAAAAAAAAAAAAATCAGAACAAGAAGGAAGAAAAAAGAAACAAAAAGCAAGCAAATAACAGAGAAAGTGAGAATGCTATGCTGTGTTCCACCCTCTGATCCCATGGTTTTCTCTGGGTGTAGATGATTCTCTTCATCACTACACAAGTGGAACTGATCCAAATCATCTCAATGTTGAAGAGAGCAATGTCCATCAGAACTGATCATCATATAATCTTCTTGTTGCTGTGTTCAATGATCTCATGGTTCTGCTCATTTCACTGAGCATCAGATCATGTAAGTCTCTCCAGACCTTTCTGTATTCATCCTGTTGAATGTTTCTTACAGAACAATAGTATTCCATAACATTCACACACCATAATTTATTCAGCCATTCTCCATCTTATGGGCATCCACTCAGTTTCTAGTGTCTAGCCACTACAAAGAGGATTGCCACAAACATTTTTGCACATACTGGTCCTTTTCCCTTTTTTAAGATCTCTTTAGGATATAAGCCCAGTTAACACTGTTGGATCAAAGGGTATGCACAGTTTCTTTTCTTTTCTTTTTTTTTTTAATTATAACATTTTATTGACAAAACATATGCATGGGTAATTTTTTACAACATTATCCTTTGCACTCACTTCTGTTTAAACTTTTCCCTTCCCTCCCTCCACCTCCTCCCCTAGATGGCAGGCAGTCTCATACATGTCAAACATGGTTTTTTTTTTTTGGTATTTACATTTTATTCCATTCTTTTTTTTTCAAACTCCAAAAGTTTTTTACTTAATCACATTCTTTTATTTTTCCATATTTCCCTATGCATTTTTTAAAATTTTATTTTATAATTATAACATTTTTTTGACAGTACATATGCATGGGTAATTTTTTACAACATTATCCCTTGCACTTACTTCTATTCAGATTTTTTCCCTTCCTCCCCCAACCCCCTCCCCCAGATGGCAGTCAGTCTTATATATGTTAAATATATTACAGTATATTCTAGATACAATATATGTGTGTAGAACCGAATTTTTTGTTGCACAGGAAGAATTGGATTCAGAAGGTAAAAATAACAGTTTACACTCATTTCCCAGTGTTCCTTTTCTGGATGTAGCTGGTTCTGTCCATCATTCATCAATTGGAATTGGATTAGCTCTTCTCTATGTTGAAGAAATCCACTTCCATCAGCATACATCCTCGTACAGTATCATTGTTGAAATGTATAATGATCTTCTGGTTCTGCTCGTTTCACTCAGCATCAGTTGATGTAAGTCTCTCCAAGCCTCTCTGTATTTCTCCTGTTGGTCATTTCTTATAGAACAATAATATTCCATAACATTTATATACCATAGTTTACCCAACCATTCTCCAATTGATGGACATCCATTCATCTTCCAGCTTCTAGCCACTATGAAAAGGGCTGCTGTTAGGATTACTAAGTGAGAACTGAGGTTGTCTGGACAGTTACAAGGTGAGAACTCAGGTTGACTTGATAGAGGGGGCAAGCTCATTGGCTGGGGTGGTTCTTCCCAGAAGCCCTTGCATTATCCCACGCCCATTCTCTGGGAGAATAAAAGAGAGGACTCTCAGAGAAAGAGGAAGACTCTGAATTGCATCAGGCTTGACGGGGCTCTCTGCAGGAAGGGAAGTCACTTCTTTGGACAAGAGTTAACAGCAACTGCCTGGAGACAACGGTTCGTTACAGGAAGAAGAATCTGTCTGAGAGATTTGAGTAGACACAGCAGATCTCTTCCCAGAGAGCGATCCAGCAGCTTCTGGAGACGACAGCTCGCTACAATTGGCGCCCAACGTGGGGCAAGGACATTTGCTTATCCTGACAAGAAGAGCTAGACCAGACCTTCGCATTTTGGCGCCCGAACAGGGACTTCCAGGTCCCATTTTTGATGGAAATTCAAAGGCAGATAGCCTTCTAACCATGTTAGCTAGTAGTCCTTTATTTCAGGAAGCACAAGAATCTCATTCTAAATATCATCAGGCTGCTCGAGCTTTACGTTTACAATTTGGAATCACAAGAGAGGAAGCTAGGAGCATAGTAAAAAGCTGTACAGCTTGTCTTCCTTTCCATGCTCCTACACTCCCTCCAGGGAAGAATCCTCGTGGTTTGAGACCCAATGAAATCTGGCAAATGGATGTGACCCATTATAAATCTTTTGGTCGTCTATCTTTTATTCATGTAGTGGTAGACACCTTTTCAGGATTTACATTTGCAATGCCAGCAGCAAAAGAGACAGCCCGAGTGGTCACTGAATTCCTTATACAAGCTTTTGCAATTATGGGTGTGCCACAAGCAATAAAAACAGACAATGGACCTGCATATACGTCCAAACATTTTACACACTTTTGTGCACAGTATAAGATTTTACATACCACGGGCATACCCTTTAATCCTCAAGGGCAGGCAATAGTAGAGAGAAGAAACAGAGATATTAAGACACTCCTCCAAAAACAAAAGAAAGGGGGAGCCACAGGTAACCCTAGAGAACTTCTAAATTTAGTTCTCTATACCATTAATTTTCTAATTTTTGACAAAGATGCACTGGCTCCAGCAGACAGATTTTATAACCCACCAGAAGGGCAGTGTCCAGTGAGAGCATCTCCACTGTCCTTAGATAATCGCCAGGTGATGTGGAGAGATCCAGAAAGTGGTGAATGGAAGGGACCAGATAGGTTAACTGCCTGGGGGAGAGGGTTTGCTTGTATTTCTTCAGCAGGAGAAGGAATCAGATGGGTGCCAACGAGTCATATTCGCCTTGTCCATCAGAGAGAGACAGAAAAAGAGAAAGACCTCAAAATAAAGGAGAAGATCTAAGAAACATCTGACACTGAAAGAGCATGGATAATAAGAAGACTGTTAAAGAACTTTAAAACCAGCAGGAATCATTGGACTTCCTCACACAAGATGAGACTAATGGACAATGGACTTATGGACATTTATAAATTTTCAATTTATGATTATGTTATATACTTCTAGCATGTGTTATGTTACTATGTTACTATATGCTTATGTAATTTATGTAATTATCTGTAATACTTCCCATATTGATGGATTTATGTTTCAAGGTCATTTATGTAATTATCTGTAATACTTCCCATGTTTCAAGGTCATTTATGTAATTATCTGTAATACTTCCCATATTGATGGATTTATGTTTCAAGGTCATGACTGTCCTATGTTCTAAATCAAAAGAAAGGGGGAGATGTTAGGATTACTAAGTGAGAACTGAGGTTGTCTGGACAGTTACAAGGTGAGAACTCAGGTTGACTTGATAGAGGGGGCAAGCTCATTGGCTGGGGTGGTTCTTCCCAGAAGCCCTTGCATTATCCCACGCCCATTCTCTGGGAGAATAAAAGAGAGGACTCTCAGAGAAAGAGGAAGACTCTGAATTGCATCAGGCTTGACGGGGCTCTCTGCAGGAAGGGAAGTCACTTCTTTGGACAAGAGTTAACAGCAACTGCCTGGAGACAACGGTTCGTTACAGGAAGAAGAATCTGTCTGAGAGATTTGAGTAGACACAGCAGATCTCTTCCCAGAGAGCGATCCAGCAGCTTCTGGAGACGACAGCTCGCTACAGGCTGCCACAAACATTTTGGCACATACAGGTCCCTTTCCCTTCTTTAGTAGTTCCTTGGTGGTATAAGCCCAGTAGTAGTATGGCTGGGTCAAAGGGTATGCACATTTTGATAACTTTTTGGGCATAATTCCAGATTGCTCTCCAGAATGGTTGGATTCTTTCACAACTCCACCAACAATGCATCAGTGTCCCAGTTTTTCCACAGCCCCTCCAACATTCATCGTTATTTGTTCCTGTCATCTTAGCCAATCTGACAGGTGTGTAATGATACCTCAGAGTTGTCTTAATTTGCATTTCTCTGATCAATAGTGATTTGGAACACTCTTTCATATGAGTGGAAATAGTTTTAATTTCATCATCTGAAAATTGTCTGTTCATATCCTTTGCATGTCAAACATGTTAAAGTATATCCTAGATACAATATATGTGTGCAGATCCATACAGTTCTTTTGTTGCACAAAAAGAACTGGATTCAGAAGGTAAAAATAACCTGGGAAGAAAAACAAAAATGCAAGTATCTTAAAAAAAAATGCAAGTAGTCCACAGTCATTTCCCAGTGTTCCTTCTCTGGAACTCCAGACCACTCTATATTCATCCTGCTGGTCATTTCTTACAAAACAATAATATTCCAAAACATTCACATACCACAATTTACCCAACCATTCTCCAACTGATGGGCATCCATTCATTTTCCAGTTTCTAGCCACTACAAAATGGGCTGCTACAAACATTTTGGCACATACAGACAGATTCTTTTCCCTTCTTTAAGATCTCTTTGGGATATAAGCCTGGTAGTAATACTGCTGGATCAAAAGGTATGCACAGTTTGATAACTTTTGGGGCATAATTCCAAATTGCTCTCCAGAATGGTTGGATTCGTTTACAACTCCACCAACAATGCATCAGTGTCCAAGTTTTCCCACATCCCCTGAAACATTCATCATTATCTTTTCCTGTCCTCTTAGCCAATCTGACAGGTGTTTAGTGGTATCTCAGAGTTGTGTTAATTTGCATTTCTCTGATCAATAGTGATTTGGAACACCCTTTCATATGAGTAGAAAGTTAATTGTCTGTTCATATCCTTTGACCATTTATCAATTGGAGAATGGGTTTGATTTCTTATAAATTAGAGTCATTTTGGAAATGAGGCCTTTATCAGAACCTTTAATTATAAAAATGTTTTCTCAGTTTATTGCTTCCCTTCTAATCTTGTTTACATTAGTTTTGTTTGTACAAAGGCTTTTTAATTTGATATAATCAAAAATTTCTATTTTGTGATCAATAATGATCTCTAGCTCTTCTTTGGACACAAATTCCTTCCTTCTCCACAAGTCTGAGAGGTAAACTATCCTATGTTCCTCTAATTTATTTATAATCTCGTTCTTTATGCCTAGATCATGGACCCATTTTGATCTTATCTTGGTGTATGGTATTAAGTGTGGGTCCATGCCTTCAACATAGTTTCAAATTGCTCTCCATAATGATTGGATTTATTCACAGTTCCACCAACAATGCATCAGTGTCCAAGTTTTCCCACATCCCCTCTAACATTCATCAGTATCTTTTCCTGTCATCTTAGCCAATCTGACAGGTGTATAGTAGTATCTCAGAATTGTCTTAATTTGCATTTCTCTGATCAATAGTGCTTTGGAGCACCTTTTCATGCGACTGCAAATAGTTTCAATTTCTTCATCTGAAAATTATCTGTTCATATCCTTGACCATTTAATCAATTGGAGAATGGCTTGAACTATTATAAATATGAGTCAATTCTCTATATATTTTAGAAATGAGGCCTTTAGCAGATCCTTTGTTTTCCCAGTTTACTGAAGTAAAGTTAAATCAATAAACCTACCAGTATTTCAATAGGAACTATGGGCCTGCTAGTTTAGCCCAGTCCAGCTCCAAACCATTCATAGTTTGGCAAAACTTTTCATAGATATCCTCTCCTGTAGTTAGTTGTTCCTTTGATGCTCTGCTGCAGTGTGGCAAGCTCTTCTATGAATTCAAAATAATTATTCATCCCACGAATAAAAATTAGAAGTTGTGCAGAATCACAAACATTATTGCTTTCATTGAGTGCCAAGAAAAAATATGAAATTTTTTTTTGTGGAGTTTTGCAAATGCTGATGCAGACTGTCTCCCTTTTCTTCAATCCTCCATGTAATTGTAGGTCCTGAAAGACTCACTGTACTAAATAAATCGGCCTTCTCTGGACACATCTCTTTGGCAACAAAAAGAAGGCATTCTTTAACAAATTTGCTGAGCTGTCAATGTATTTTTCAGTTTTAATAGTTTATCTTTTCTCACTTCTCCAACCAATCAATCATATTTATCTTTATGATGAGTTTCATAATTTCGACGCAAATTATATTTTTTGAACACAGACACTATATTCTGGCATATCAGACATACAGCTCTTTCCTTGTACTGCATGAAAAAGTAATCATAAGTCCACGGTTCTTTGAATATCCTACACTCCAAGTCAATTTTTCTTTTTCTTGACATTATTTCTAAGGGATTCCAAATTGCTATTAGTAAAATACCAATATATATATACAACGCTACAAAAACAATATACCAGCAATAACTTCGCCCACACAGAGACATACAGACTGCAATGCCCAACTTCCTCCAAGCTGCCTCTGCGCTGTGATGCCTCCGTTTCCTGCACTCTCTCTCCTGCTTCAGACCTTCACTGCACCCAAATCACCACTCAGGTAGTCCTCCCAAATGCCCTGGCTTTCTCTGAATCCTGGGATCAATTCTCATGATCCAGCATTGCATGATTGTACGTAATGCACTCATAATTTATCATAATCGCAGGCAAGACTGTACATATATGTATATAATATATGTATATATAATATATTGTAGGTGCAGAATGAGCTTCAGTGACAAATGTACACTGGGACTTCCGGGGGAGGTTATCATGTGACCTGAAGCTGCACAAGTGTATGGGGTCTTTAGAATCTGGAGGGGGATGAAGCAGTACACCAGCTCTGCACCTCCTCATACTCAGGATAAGTGGAGGGGCACTAAGGTCAGACCCCCAGTGATTATAAGGTGATGACATATGTTAGCAATATTCCATCTCTTTATGAAACTACAGAACATACACACAGTGATAAAACTGATGACCACAACAGCCAGACATGAGGTCACTATGGATACAGGGCCACGGCCTGGTACTAGGAGCCTCACTCTAGGCGACAATAGCAATCAGTACCGCAACATGCGCTAGAGAAGAAGCCGTTACATTGTCATTACAGCATAATGACAATGATAGGGTCAAGCTGGAACTTGTAGTACTATTACTATACCCGTGCACCAGACACAGCTCATATATTCCCCCTGCAACGGTTGTGACATGCGCAGCATGCACTGTACATCCCTTACGCCTGTCTGTTGTGGTGGCTTCCGTTACTTTACAAGGCCACGAGGCATCAGTTCTCCATCTTCTTCATCTCTCTCCCTTCCCCACACCATACACCCAGTCTTGGAACTCACCTCACCTCAGTATTACCTCACACTCTGTCTCCACCACCTCAGCTCAGTGCTGGAAGTGTGTGTGGCTAACGCGAATTTAGGTCAAACTTCACTTCCGGTCTGATTTTGCCATAACCTGGTAGGCCACATCTGACCCACAGGCCGTAGTTTGAGGACCCTTGGTTTATATAGTATAGGATTTAATTATTCTTTAAATGTTTGGTCGAATTCACATGTAAACCCATCTGGTCCTGGAGATTTTTTATTAGGGAGTTGATTAATAGCCTGTTCTATTCTTTTTCTAAAATGGGACTATTTTAAGTAATTTATTTCCTCTCCTGTTAATCTGGGCGATCTTTATTTTTGTAGATATTCCTCCATTTCACCTAGGTTGTCAAATTTGTTGGCATAAAGTTGGGTAAAGTAACTCCTAATTATTGCTCTAATTTCTTCTTCATTGGTGGAAAATTCTCCCTGTACATTTTTGAGATTAACAATTTGATTTTTTTCTTTCCTTTTTCTAATCAAATTAACTAAATCTTTATTTTGGTTTTTTTTTTTCATAAAACCAACAATTTTATTAATTAATTCAATAGTTTTTTTAGTTTAAATTTTATTGATCTCTCCTTTTATTTTTAGAATTTCAAGTTTGTTATTTGAATGGGGGGTTTTAATTTGTTCTTTTTCTAGTTTTAGTTACAAGCCCAATTCATTGATCTTCTCTTTCTCTATTTTATGCAAATAAGCATCTAGAGATACAAAATTTCCCCTTATTACCATTTTGGCTGCATCCCACAAATTTTGGCATGTTGTCTCATTATTGTCATTGTCTTGAATGAAGTTATTGATTGTATCTATTATTTGTTGTTTCATCTATTCATTCTTTTAGGATGAGATTATTTAGTTTCCAATTTTGGTCTATTTTCCCCTGGCCTTTTATTGAATGTAATTTTTATTGCATCATGATCTGAAAAAAATGCATTTACTCTTTCTGCCTTTCTGCATTTGATTTTGAGATCTTTATGTCCTACTATATGGTCAATTTTTATATAGGTTCCCTGAACTGCAGAGAAGTAAACTGCTTTCTGTCTCCAATTTTCTTCAAAGAGCTATCATATCTAGCTTTTCTAGTATTCTATTTACCTAACTTCTTTCTTGTTTATTTTGTGGTTGAATTATCTAGTTCTGAGAGAACAAGGTTGAGATCTCCCATTATTATAGTTTTGCTCTCTTTATTTCTTCTTACAACTCTCTTAACTTCTCTTTTAGGAATTTAGATGCTGCACTGCTTGGTGCATATATGTTTAATATTGATATTGCTTCATTATCTATGGTACTCTTTTTTATTATAGCTTTTTATTTACAAAATCTATGCATGGGTAATTTTACAGCATTGACAATTGCCAAATCTTTTGTTCCAATTTTTCCCTTCCTTCCCCCACCCTCTCCCCCAAATGGCAGGTTAACCAATACATGCTGCATATGTTTAAAGTATAAATTAAACACAATATATGTATACATGTCCAAACAGTTATTTTGCTGCACAAAAGAATTGGACTTTGAAATAGTGTACAATTAGCCTATGAAGGAAATAAAAAATGCAGGCGAATAAAAATCGAGGGATTGGGAATTCTATGTAGAGGTTCATAGTCATCTCCCAGAGTTCTATCATTGGATGTAGCTGGTTCAATTCATTACTGCTTTACTGGAACTGATTTGGTTCATCTCATTGTTGAAGATGGCCACGTCCATAAGAATTGATCATCATATTATTGTTGAAGTATATAATAATCTCCTGGTCCTACTCATGTCACTCAGCATCAGTTCATGTAAGTGTCTCCACGTCTTTCTGAAATCATCCTGTTGGTCATTTCTTACAGAACAATAATATTCCATAATATTCATATACCACAATTTATTCAGCCATTCTCCAATTGATGGGCATCCACTCAGTTTCCAGTTTCTGACCACTACAAAGAGGGCTGCCACAAACGTTCTTGCACATAAAGGTCTCTTTCCCTTCTTCAAAATCTCTGGGATATAAACCCTGTAATAATACTGCTGGATCAAAGGGTATGGACAGTTTGATAATTTTTTGAGCATAGCTCCAAATTGCTCTATCTATGGTACTCTTTAGCAAGATATAGTTTTCTTCCATATATCTTTTAATTAGATTAATTTTTGCTTTTGCTTGATCTGAGATCAGGATGGCTACCCCTGCCTTTTTCACTTCACCTGAAACATAACAGATTCTGCTCCAGTTTTTTACCTTTACTGTGTATGTATTGCTCTGCAGAAGTACTAATGAAGATACTCCCTCCCTAAGTACTCAGCGTCCGATCCTCACATAAAGTCTAAAATTGGGAAGTAGAGAGAAAGATTGCGCAAACAAACAAACAAACAAAATTACATCACAAAAAGCAATTATAGTAACAGGGACACTCAAGACACAAAACCAGAAAAGAAAAAAATGATTCTATAGCTTCTTGGACAAAAATCAATTAGAATTTCTGGAAGAAATGAAACAACAGTTTTTAAAAGTTTTAAATGTTTCATAAATAAATTAAGAGTATTAGTGAAGGAAAAAAATGAAAAAGAAATGAGGGCTAAGGAAAAAAGAAATGGAAAGAAAACAAAGGTTACAAAACTTTGACCAAGCAACAAACTCCTCAAAAATTAAAATGGACCAAATAGAAACCAATGATTCCGTGAGATAACAAGAAATATTAAAACAAAGTCAAAAGACTTGGGGGGAAAAGAGCAAAATATAAAATATTCCATAGCAAAAGTAACTGACCTAAAAAACAGATTGAGAAATTAAGAGTCAATGAACTACTCAAATACTATAATCCAAAAAGGGCCTAAATATGAAGGAATTTCAAGGAATCATATAAGGAAACCATTCAGATCTTTTAGTACCAGCAGGCAAAGCAAATAGAGGAAACCTACTTTCAGAAAGAAACCTCCAAATGAAATTTCCAGGAACATTACAGCCAAAATTCAAAGTCAAAGAAAAAACAATGCAATCAACCAGAAAGAAAGAAAGAATTCAAATCCCAAAGAACCAGACAGGATCACATAAGATTTAATAGTCATCATTACAAAGAACCAGAGCACTTAAAATATCATATTGCAGGGAGCAAAGGACCTAGACTAACTTGCCTTGTAAAACTAAGTATATAATCTTATGAATAAAAATGGGCGTTTAATTAAAAGGAATTTTAAGCATTTCTGATGAAAAGATCAGAACTGTAATGTAGGGAAAAAATAATAAGCATTTGTAGTTATGCGCCAAGCATTGTACTAAATGCTTTACAAATATTACATCCTTTGATACTCATAACATCTTTGTGAGATAGGTACTGTTATCCACAGTTACTTGAGGAAACCGAGGCAAACAGAAATTAAATGACTTGTACAGAGTGTCTAAAGGATAGATGCGAATTCAAGTTTTCTTTTTTTTGGTAATTTGTTTTAATTTTACATTTAAATACAAAATGAGAAAAGAAAAAAAAAATTGCTATGTTATACATAGCAATTTTTTCTATTATGCACTTTTTACTTTATTTTCCCCAATCCTAAAGAAGGCTATAATTCATGGTGGATACACACACACACACACACACACACACACACACACACACACACACACACACACACATATATGCATGAATATTTATAAACATACACATGTATACTCATACACATAAATGTAAGAACATTCTATGTTTATTTCTTCCCATCATCTGTTTTTCTGAAGATGGATAGCATCTTCTTTCATAAATCCAAATCTTTCCATGTTTTTCTAAATCAAACATTCTTTTCTTGATTAAAACAGAATTTTTGTTCACAGGATCTTTGAGATTAATTTGAATATTTATAATAGAATGACTTGGTTGTTCAAAGTTGTTCTTAAAACTGCTGTTATTGCATACAATGTTCTCTTGTTTCTGCTTAATTCACTATTATTTTCTGGAGTTCTCTCCATGCTTTTCTAAAATCATTGAGATCATCATTTCTTGTCACAAAGTAATATTCCATCATGACTATATACTACAATTTGTTTAGCCATTCCCCAACATCATGGGGATGAGCAATCCCCATGATTTCCAGCTCTTTGCCACCATCAGTAAAGCTGCTATAAATATATTAGTATGATCTCTTAACTATTTTCCCAAATCATCTTAGGAAACAGACCTAATTAGTGATATAAGCAGGTTAATAATTCTTTGGGAAAAATTACAAATCTCTCTCCAAAATGGTTTGATCAGCTTACATATCTACCCACAATGAATATCCCATTTTTCACATCCCCCCAACATTTCACTTTCCCCTTCTATCTTTTTAGTCAAGTATCATGATAGGTCCAAAATCATATGTCAAGGTTGCTTTGATTTGCATTTCTGTAATCAATGATTTAGAACATTTTTTTATATGACTAGAAATTGTTTTGATTTTTTTTTTTTATTAGAAAACTCCCTGTTCATATCCTTTGGCCATTAATCAATTGGGGAACTATTCACATTCTTATAGATTTGACAAAGTGCTTCTTATGTATTTGAGATATGAGATCTTTATTTGAGGAAGTATCTATAAAATCCCCCCCTCCAATTTTCTGCTTTCCTTCTGATCTTCGCTACATTTGTTTTATTTGTACAAAATTTTTTTAATTTAATGTAATCAAAACTGTCCTTTTTACATTTTACAACATTCTCTCTTGGTTGTTTATAAATTATTCACTTGTTCATAATCTGATAAGGTCATATTTACCATGTTCTTCAAATTTTCTTGTAATATCTCCTTTTATATGTAGGTCATATATCCATTCTGATCTTAGCTTGCTAAATGGTGCAAGATATTGGTCTATGCCCAATTTCTTCCAGATTGCTTTCTAACTTTCCTGACAATTTTTAACAAATAATGAATTCTTATCCAAAAAATTTGTTTGTCAAACATTATAGTCTACTCTATTCCACTGATTTACCTTTCTGTTTTTTAGCCAGGACCAGACAGTTCTGATAATTACTACTTTATAATATAGTTTAAAATCTGGTGCTGCTAAAGCTCAATCCCTTAATTTTTCTTCCTACTAGTTTACATTGATATTCTTAACCTAGTTCATACCTGAGTCATTGGTCTGCTCTTCCTCTTTTTTTTTTGTTGACATAAGCACTGAGATATAAATTTTCCTTTGATTACTGCTTTTGCTGTATCCTATAGGCTTTGATATATTTGTGCTATTGTTTCCTTTAATGAAATTACTGATTGTTTCTATTATTTGTTCTTTAACCCATTTGTTCTTTAAGATTAAGCTGTCTCTTAGTTTAGTTAGGTTGTACTATTAGTTATTTTCTGTTTCCATGATCCCTTATAAAATATAATTTTTACTGCATTATGGTCTGTAAAAGAAGCATTTATTATTTCTGCTTTTCTGCTTTCAGCTATGAAAATTTTAAATCCTGATATATGATCGATCTTTGTAAAGGTATCATATGCCACGGAGAAAAGATATATTCCTTTCTATTTCCATTCAATCTTCTCCAGAGATCTATCATATCTAACTTATCTAAAATTTTATTGATTTTTTTTAAACTTCTTATTTATTTTTTGGTTAGACTTGTCTAGTTCTGAGAGGGGAAGCCCCCCACTCTTATGGTACTACTAAATATTTCTACCTATAATTCATTTAACTTTTCTTTTAAAAATTTAGATGCTATGATGTTTCCCTGTTTATTTTAATTAAAGCTATTCTAACATTGACTTTATCTAAAACCATGATTGCTACCTGTTGGTATCACAAGTAGTGTTTGGACTAGCTCTCTGGAGGATCTCAGGACCAGCCTTAGTCTTAGTGGAGTCCTGAAGTAGGCAGGAGAGCCACCAGGAGGGTCAAAGATGGAGAGTCTCATTTCCAGTCTTCTCAGCCCTTAAATACCTCAGCATGATTACATCATTAGAACACACAAAATATGAGCAAACTAGAGAACCAATATCTCATTATTTAAACTGAGTATGTACTAACTATAAGCACCCTGCTATGTAAAATATCTCTCTTGCTTCAAGTAGAACACAGGTGGTCACACCCTCCTTGACTTCTCAGAAAAAGGTGAAAACACCAACGGGAGGTGATCTCACCCTCCCTGACTTCTCAAGAAGGGAGATGGGAACCAAAGGGAATGGGGAGCCAAACCAGATATTGTCAGAGGGTTTACTCCAGCCTGACAGGTCTTATACCTTACCCAGAGTTCCGCCACTATCTGAGGTCCTCTAAGCTACCCCTACTTCTTTTTGCATTAGCCTTATAAGGCATACTATATTCTACTCCAGTCCTTTATTTTAACTGTGTGTACCTCTCATTTTTAAATGTGTTTCTTGCAAACAACATATTGTCTGATTTTGATTTTTAATCTACTCTTCTATCTGAATCAGTTTTGGGTGAATTCATGCCATTCACATTCAAAGTTATAATTATTATTGTGTATTTCCCTCTATCCTATTTTTCTTTCTTTTTTTTTATTATAGTTTTTCATTTACAAGATACATGCATAGGTAATTTTTCAGCATTGATAACTGCAAAACTTTTGTTCCAGTTTTTTCTCTCCTTTCCCCCACCCCCTGCCCCAGATGGCAGGTTGATCAATACATGTTAAATATGTTAAAGTATAAGTCAAATACAATTTTTGTATACATGTCCATATAGTTATTTTGCTGTACAAAAAGAATTGGACTTTGAGATAGTATACAATTAACCTGTGAAGGAAATAAAAAATGCAGGCAGACAAAAATAGAGGAATTGGGAATTTTATGTAGTGGTTCAAAGTCATCTCCCAGAGTTCTTTCGCTGGGTGTAGCTGCTTCAATTCATTACTGCTTTATTGGAACTGATTTGGTTCATCTCATTGTTGAAGATGGCCATGTCCATAAGAATTGATCATCATACAGTATTGTTGTTGAAGTATATAACGATCTCCTGGTCCTGCTCATTTCACTCAGCATTCGTTCATACAAGTCCCTCCAGGCCTTTCTGAAATCATCCTGCTGGTCATTTCTTACAAAACAATAATATTCCATAATATTCATATAGCACAATTTATTCAGCCATTCTCCAATTGATGGGCATCTACTCTGTTTCTAGTTTCTGGCCACTACAAATATTCTTGCACATAGAGGTCCCTTTCCCTTCTTTAAAATCGCTTTGGGATATAAGCCCAGTATTAACACTGCTGGATCAAAGGGTATGCACAGTTTGATAACTTTTTGAGCATAGTTCCAAATCATTCTCCAGAATGGCTGGATGTATTCACAATCGCACCAACAACATATCAGTGTCCCCGTTTTCCCACATCGCCTCCAACATTCCACATTATCTTTCCCTGTCATTCTAGCCAATCTGACAGGTGTGTACTGGTATCTCAGAGTTGTCTTAGTTTGCATTTCTCTGATTAATAATAACTTGGAGCACCTTTTCATGTGGCTAGAAATAGTTTCAATTTCTTCATCTGAGAATTGTCTGTTCATATCTTTTGACCATTTATCAATTGGAGAATGGCTTGATTTCTTATAAATTAGAGTCAGTTCTCTCTATATTTTGGAAACAAGGCCTTTATCAGAACCTTTGACTGTAAAAATGTTTCCCCAGTTTATTGCTTCCCTCCTAATCTTGTCTGCATTAGTTTTGTTTGTATAAAATCTTTTCAATTTGATATAATCAAAATTTTCTATTTTGTGATCAATAATGATCTCTAGTTCTTCTTTGGTCATAAATTCCTTCCTCTTCCACAGGTCTGAGAGGTAAACTATCTTATGTTCTTCTAATTTATTTATAATCTCATTCTTTATGCCTAGATCATGAACGCATTTTGACCTTATCTTGGTGTACAGTGTTAAGTGTGGATCAATGCCTAGTTTCTGCCATTTCCAATTTTCCCAGCAGTTTTTGTCAAATAGTGAGTTCTTATCCCAAAAGTTAGGGATTATTAACACTAGATTATTAAAGTTATTGACTGTTTTGTCCTTTGAACCTAACCTATTCCACTGATTAACTAATCTATTTCTTAGCCAATACCAAATGGTTTTAGTAACTGCTGCTTTATAATATAATTTTAGATCTGGTACAGCTACATCCTATTTTTCTTTACTGTTGTCCTCACCCTCTCTTTTGATCCTATCTATGTTCATTTACTTACTCCCTATTCTATGCCCTTTTAAATAATCTCTTCACTTTTATCCTTTCTCTTCTTTTCCTTGTTCTACCTACTTCTCTAAAGATTCTTCCCTTTTTTCCCCCCACTATGCTAAATTTTTATCTACTTACCCTTCTTTAACCCTCCCCTTCTCATCCTCTTCCTTCACACACTTATTTTTTAATTTAATAGTATTTTATTTTTCCAATTACATGTAAATATAGTTTTCAACATTCATTTTTGTAGTCTTTGATTTCTATATTTTTCTTCCTTCCTTCCTTTCCTTCCCTTTCCTCTCCCCAAGACAGCCCTCTTTATTTCTTTAAAAATTTAGAAGATGTTTATACCTTTCTATATGTATAAGTTGTTCCCTCTTTAACCCAGGTTTGGTGAGAGTATGTTTTGAAAATAAAAAGCTTTATTTAAAAAAAAAAAAAAAAGAACCATATCATCATCAGAAGTCATAAAGAGAATTAATCAGATGGATGGCCCGAAAGTGTTTGTTATGTTTTGATGATTTTTTTTAATAAAAGCTTTTTATTTTCAAAATAACTTTTCAACATTGACCCTTGCAAAACCTTGTGTTCCAAATTTCCCCCCTCTTTTCTCCATCCCCTCCCCTAGATGGCAGGTAATCCAATATATTGTTAAACATGTTCAATTCTTCCATAATATTTCCACAATTATCATGCTACACAAGAAAAATCAGAACAAAAAAAAAGATAAGAAAACAAAATGCAAGCAAACTACAACAGAAAGAGTGAAAATGCTATATAGTAATCCCTAGTCAGTTCTCACAGTCCTCTTTCTAGGTGTAGATGGCTCTCTTCATCACAAGATCATTGGAACTGGTGTTTAAAAGAACAACAGAAAAGGAAGGGGAAAGGAAAAAATACACTGAATATGGGGGAAAAGAAAGAAAGGATGGGAAAAATTATCTCACATAATTGGAGTATACTCATAGAAGTTTATACAAATAAGGAGGAAGTGGGGCCCTGGGTGATATTTGAACCTCATGTTCATCTAAACTGGTCAAAAGGAGGGAAGAAAATACATACAAATGGTTCAATGCAGAAATATATTTCACTCAATAAGAAAATAGGAAGAAAAGGAGGGAGTAGGGCTATTCTATAGCCAGCTTTTAACAGTTCACTTGAGATGACAAATTTTCAGTGTATCATTTATACCTATGAAATCAGCAAATGTTACAAAACAGAGCTTGATTTATTGCTTTGTTAATTATTAGACTTAAAGGGAAATGTAAATGATAACCTTAAAAGTATATGAAGTTTATCTTTTCTTTTCAGTGAGTCAGTTGTTAAACATTTACTGGCAAACACTATTGATTGAGAAGAGGAATAAGAGAGAATAGTCTTTGGCAAAATAGGCTCTAAGAATGAATAAAAATATAGCAATTCTTTTCAGTAGCTAAGAAGAGAAATCAAAGGAAATATCCATCAATTGGGGAATGGCTAAATAAGTTATACTATAAAAATGTGATAAAATGTTATATCTCATTTTTGTTTAAAAAAATGATACCACAAAAAGGACACAATGAACATTTATAATATATAAATGTAATAAAATGTTGTTGTTGTTTGTCCTTCATTTCAAAAAGGACTAATGACATCACAGAATGATGTCTTGACTTTTGTGGGCATTGAATTTAAGTGAGGCAGAGCTGAATAAAGTTTCATCAGCTTCTTCTAGTCACTAAAGTCTAACAGCAAAACAAGTTAGGATTAGTGATGGTCCAGGATACAGTGGAGGACATTTTTTGGCTGACCAAGCAATAAGCACTCCAGTCGGCCTGTTTCACCTAGAAAGTCTTTACCTGCTCATGCAAAACATCCCCCTAACTCATCAATGGAACTCATATATTAGTAAATATCTATAAAGTAATCAGGTGAAAATGCTGGATTCCAAAAGGAAAAATGAACTGGTTTCATTTTTAAAAGCTGTTATCTAGAGAAACTATCTGAAATTTGTGAAACCTAAAACCCAAAATTAGATCATTTCTAATAGGAGGATAATATTGAGCTCAAGAATGTATACATGGATTCTTTGGACCTTTCCTTCCTTCATCACGTCTTCTTTTCTTTTCTCTTATTTACTAAGTAAGTGCCCTATGATTTTCTTAAGTTTTCCATTGCAATGACTCTTCTGGGCTAATCACAAATCTCCTCCTTTCTCCCTCTCTTCTTTGCTAAATATTTATTTCCACAGTCAGGCTGCACTCACACTGATGTTATGAGATGTATGTACCATATATCTTGTATAGAAACATCTTGTATAGAAATAAATATACACATAAAATACAAATCTCATATATCACATACATATACACAACCATTGTGTGTGTATATATATCATCATATATAAAATATATACCAGCTTTTCTAAACATGCTATGAGCAAAATTCAGTTGAAGTGACAGAGAAATTCCATTCAAAATATCTACAGAATATATAAATGTGAGAATACACAGAGAAATTATATGTAAACAGTTACAGTTTGTAGAAATAAATTAGTGGAGAAATATTAACTTCTTATAGTAGTTCTCTTATGAAAAAAATGATATTTCTACATTAGTTTAGTTACTTACTCAGTGCCATTCCAAACCACCAAAGGATTACTTTATAGAGTTAGAAAACATAATAAAGAATTAATCTGTAAGAATAAAATCAAGAATCTTAATTTTTTTTTACTTTTTTATTATTATAGCTTTTTATTTACAAGATATATGCATGGGTAATTTTTCAGCATTGATCTTTGTAAAACTTTCTGTTCCAACTTTTCCCCCACTCTCTCCCCTAGATGGTAGGTAGACCAATACATGTTAAACATGTTAAAGTACATGTTAAATAAATAAATAAATACACACACACACACACACACACACACACACACACACACACACACACACACTTAGACAGTTATCTTGCTGTACCAAAAAAAAATTGGATTTATAAACAAGGTAAAAATAACCTGAGAAGGAAAACAAAAATGCAAGCAGATAAAAATAGGAGTGGAAATGCTATGTTGTGGTCCACACTCATTTCCCATAGTTGTTTAAAATCAAGAATCTTAAAAGAAACAATGAAGTAAGAGAGTAGGGACCTGGGAAGGAAACAGGCCTAGCTATAATAGATCTCGAACTAAAAAACAAAAATCATCACAACTATTTGATACTGGTTAAACTTATTAAAAAGTATTCAACAAACTCAGTCCCAATTACTAGAGTAAGGCCTCAAAATTCAACAAAAACTGCTGAGAAAACTGGAAAGCAGAAATTAAATTTAAATCAACATTTCACATCACATACCAAACTCAATTCCAAATGGAAATGTGACTTTATAAAAGGCCCATCATTTAACAAATTAGACCAGAGAAAGGAAATACCTTTTACACCTACAGATAGAATTCATGACCAACCAAGGGGTATAGAGGATGACAAAATAAAATACCCTAATTTCAATAAAATTGAAAAGGTTTTTTACATATAAAATCAATTAAAATTAGAAACCATGAATTGGAAAAAAATTCTTTGCAAACTTCTCTGATAAAGGACTGTTATCAAAGATATATAATAAGGAACTTATTCAAAGATTTAAGAATAAGAGTCATTCCAAAGAAAACAAATGGTCAAAGAATATGAACAGGTAGTCCTTAAAGAAATAAATTCAAGCTATCAACAGTGAAAATGAAAAAATACTCCACATTACTAATAATTAAAGAAATGCAAATTAAGTTGGCCATGAAGTTTCAACTCATGACAAAATCAGACTGGCCAAAGCGCCAAAAAGGAAAATGACAACTGCTACAGAAGCTATGAGAAGATAAACAAACTAATATCTTATTTGTGGGGATATAAATGAATTGATCCAACTTTTCTGGAAAGCAATTTGGAACTAAATGCAAAATCATTAAATCATGAATATATTTTGACCCAATAAAAGAAGTAAAAAGACGGAAAAGATCCATAAGTACAGAAATATTTGTGGCAAATTTTACTCAATGTAGCAAAGCAAAAACTAAGAGGTACTCCTCAATTGGAGAACAGCCAAATAAAATTATGGCATATAAGTGTAATAGAATATTATTTACATAATAAATTATTAATGAGATGGATTCAGGGAAACCTGAGAAGACTTGTATGAGATGATGCAATGTGGAGTGAGAATTTAGTTTTGCAATAATGTCACAAAGAATAACAACTTTGAAATATTTAAAAGTTTGATCAATGAAATGACCAACTAAGACTCTAAGAGATGAACGATAAAGAATGGTACCCACTTTCTGATTGAAAGGTAGTCTCAAAGTATAGAACAAGATATATAGAAGGCCTATGTGTAATTTTTTTTTTATTTGCTTGACAATGAATATTTGTTACAAAGGCTTAGTTACACATTTTTATTCTTGAGAGGATAGGGGAAGTTATAATATTGTGTCCCCAAAGAAGAGATTCTTTGAAGCATTTTTTAAAAATACACAGAAACAAATAGAAGGAAGTTGAGAAGTAAAAACAGATGTACAGGAGCAGGCTAGAAATAACAGTGAATTTATTATATATATATACTTAGATAATGGAGATTTAGAATTGGCAAATAAGAGCTGAGTCCTCAGGAACAAATGCTGTGTACTCTACTGATGCAATCCCCAAATGGACTTCTGAGTATACTGTTTTCTGGTTTGCTAACACATGAAATAGAAGAGCTTCTCACTGGCCACTGAGCCAGAACTAAGGATGTTTACAAAAAGCACTCATCAGATAAAAATGTCCCGTAGATTTCCTGATGTGATTCAAGTGAAGAGGTAAGGAAGCTGTAAACTTCCAGGTAGGGAGAAGGGCCTCAAGCTTTTTTCTCTCTACCCAGACCATTGCCATGTAGTCTGAGAGGAGATAGTTCTACTGTAGCTTCTATTGCTGTGGTTTCTTTGCTTTCCTTCTTAAGGAATTTTAAAGTAAGCTGCAGCATATAAGTTCTGAAAGATAAGGAAAGCAAACCATTCTAGGTCCAGGGGATCCTGGATCCATGATGGATTTTGCAAACTGCCAAGCCTAAGTGGAAGTAAACTCCCATGAAATCAACTGACACAGAAGTGGGTCAAAGCCAGCCAAGGATCAACAGAGTTGCTGTTGGAGGAGCAACTCCTCCACTAGTTATAGCCATTCAGAAGTGAACTTGGAAAGGTGACTGCTTTGTGTTTTTTTTCTTTATTTTTATTTTCCCCACTTACATGTAAAACAAATTTTGTGACTACACATGTTCATTCATTTTTTACATATTTTCATATGAATCATGTTGGAAAAGGAAAATGAGGACAAAAAGGAGAAAAAAAAACCATGAGGAAAAAAAGCAAGAAAGAAAATATGTGTTGCTCTACATCTAGTGTCCATAGTTCTTTCTCTGGATGGAGAAGGCATTTTTCCATCCAAAGTTTATTGGGATTGTCTTGGAAAATTGTCTCATTTTCCATTTCCTTCCAGAACAAAAAGAGCTGCTGCAAACATTTTTGCACATGTGGGACCTTTTAAGCCCTCTTTTATGATTTCTTTGGGATATAGACCCAGTAGAGGCACTGCTGGATCAAAGGGTATACACAGTTTTATAGCCCTTTAGTTATAATTCCAAGTTGCTCTCCAGAATGATACATCAGTTCACAACTCTACCAACAATGCATTAATATCCAGTTTTCCCACATCCCCTCCAACATTTATCATTTTCTTTTCCTGTCATCTTGAAGAAGGGACCCTGAAACTCGAAAACTCCTTGAAGGAGAAAATTCTCCTTGTATTCTGCTCCACCATAGGGGAAAACAAGACAAACAGTTTCATTCTGTTATCTAGGTGGGGTTGGTTCAGTCCTGAGCAAAAGAATTCCAACCCTATTCAAATTAAAGAAATTCATTCAATTCTACTCAAATTCCACCTCAAGCTGAAACCCAGTTTGTAGAAAGAGACAACTTGGAATTCCACCCACTAGCCTCCTTCAACTTGTAGCCAAAGCTCCTATTATAAAAGAGCCAAACTAAAATCCTCTCTTTGCAGAAGTTCTAAACATACCATGCTATGCCATGTTGTGCCAAGGCAGCCTCTGCCCACTGGAATAATATTCTTTTCCAGTGCTACCCTCTCTTTACCCTCACCTTTTTCTCTAATGAGATTTTATCCCCTCTATCGGGATTTCTAACCTTACTTCCCAATCCTTATAATAAATCTCTTTTATCAATCTAGGTTTTCGGGTTTGTAAATTCCTTTACAGAGAATCCCTGCGCCACCAGAAGGGGGTTCCCCAAACTCCCTACCCTTGTGCTGAATCCCAAGGAGTTGTAGGGGAGCCAAACCTCTCCAACCCCAAACCTGCCTCTAGACCTTATCATTTAACTCCCTGACTATCAGAAACCTTAATCTCATTTTGGTTGCCTAAATCTAGACCTTCTCATTTGGTTCCCTTCTAAAGGGAATCCCAAAACCTAAACCTCATCATTTTTGGTTCCCTCGCTGGGAACCCCCAAAACTAGACTTCACCCCATCAATCTCAGCCAATTTAATAGATGTAAAGTAATATCTCAGAGTTGTTTTTATTTACATTTCTCTAATCAATAATGACTTAGAGCATTTTTTTCCTTATAACAATACTTGGCTTTAATTTTTTCATTTTGAAGTGGGAGGAAAACTGTTCCCTTTCTTGAAGCTGGATTCCTTTTAAGATTATCACTCTGAAACTGTGTTCCCTTTAAAATTAAAATTGTGTCCCCTTTTTGACCTGAGAGATCAGGATTTCCCAGGCTCCAAGGAGCTTAGAGAGAGGGCCTATCCTCCCAGGCTGAGAAAAGCAACACTATTTAAGGGCAAATCAACTCCCATTGATCTTTTTGAAATTCTAACTTCTCATGCAATTGAGAAATCCTGGTCTGATCAGGTTAGGCTGTCCCAACCCCCACCAAGATACCCATATAACAGGTTTCCTTAAACTCCTTCCTTGCAGAGGCCCAAGCAGTTTGCTAGGACTCTGCCCACTGAGAAGACATTCTTTTCTCAGTGCCAGACTCCATTTCCCCAAAAGGACTTTGCCACTATAAAAGTCAGTCTCTTACAAACTGGTTTCTATCCAACAATAAACTTTCATTTTGCCAATAATATTTTGAGATAAGTGAATTCTTTCACTTTGAACTTGCAGGCCTACTGAAAGGGGCTTTTAACTCTCTTATTGCCACTAACCTCATCATCACTGGGAATCGAGGGGATACAAACCTCATCAATCTGAAAATTGTGGGTTCCTATTCTCTGACCATTTATCAGTTGCGGAAGGGTTCCTATTCTTTGACCATTTATCAGTTGTGGAATGACTTACTTTCTCATAAATTTGACTCAGTTCTCTATATATTTTAGAAATGAGGCCCTTAACAGAAACACTGGCTGTAAATTTTTTTTTTTTTTGCCAGCTATTTCCTTTTTAATCTAAGCTCCATTAGTTTTGTTTGTGCAAAAACTTTATAATTTAATATAATCAAAGTTGTCCATTTTGTATTTCATAATGTTCTCTAGTTCTTCTTTGGTCATAAATTCCTCTATTCCACAGATCTAAGGGGGAGACTATCCCTTGGAGAGACTATCCTTTGCTTTTCTAATTTACTTATAATAAGGGTGATTACTTTGTAGCAATTGCTTTGAATCAGCTCTTATCAGAAGAGAATGTGCCCAAGTGTTCTACCATCTCATTAAATATCCTTTTGTAAAAACTAATTGGCATTAATTGGTTAAATCAAACTGGGGCATTGATCAGTGGTGATTAATACTGGGGAAAACACATTATAATGGGGAATTGAACTAGAGCATTAATTGAACTAAAGCCCTAAATCCTGTAGGGCCCTCTAGACTGTAGAGATATAAATCTAAATCTAGAGAGTTAGGTTCTAAATCTCTAAGGCCCTGAAAGGATGCAATAGTCTAGTTTGAAGATTTGACTCATATGTGAATGGGAGTTGGGATAAAAATTCTTAAAAGGACAACAATTAAAAGGAAGGGTAAGTTATATGCAATGAAGAGTCATAGTTTCTTGCACACTCATTGTCTCTTTTACTTTGTAGCAGAGAAATATCTTTTAAAATGCTCAATTTACTTGATGTCTGTTAAATTCAGAATAAAAAAATTACATCTCTTTTAAAGGAAACTCAAAAAAGCAAAGATTATCAATAAAACACATTGAAGTTTATAGAAGAAAATAAAAAAGGATGCACTGCTAGTGGACTGGTCCAACCAATCTAGAACTATGAATTGATCCAACCAGTCTGGAAAACATTTTGGAACTATATTCAAAAGTCACTACGTTGCACTATATCTCTTAACCTGATAATATGGCTAACTAGGTTTAGATTATAGTTATTATCTGAAAGAAACAAATAAAAGAGAGAAATTACCTATATGTATAAAAATAATCATAGCAGCATTTTTTTGTTCTCCAAAATAAAAAATGGAAACAAACTAAATGCCAAAGAAATGGGAAAAGCTAAACAAATTATATCATATGTACAATGTGGAATATTATTGCTGTATAAGAAGCAAAAAGGACAGAGTCAGAGAAACCTGGGAGAACTAAAGAGAACCAAGTATAATTCATACAATGATTAAAATGCTTTCAAGGCAAAAAAAGTTATGATAACCTTACAAATTGGTAAATGCAATGATCTTACCTCTAGAAAACAGATTTTGAATTATGCTTCCCATCTGTTGGCAGAGAGCAGACTTTATATAAAGACAAACTCTCAGATACATCCACTGTGTAGCTCTATTTTGCCTGACTTGTTATAAGAATGAACTTTTTTTTTTTTAAAGGGAAATTTACAATAGTGAAATCAGAAGGAAAAATAGAGAAATATTTTAAAAAATACACAAAGGTTCTCAGAAGTAAATTAAGACTAGGACACATACAAACAGGAAAGTGTTGGAGGGTTGTTAAACATAGTCTTAAGTTTCACAATTATATACAATCCTTTTTCTGTTCTTTGTATGAGGAAATGTCCATGTTTGTCAAGTTAATAATAAAGAAATATTTTTCTAAAATGGTATTCAGGATATTGGCCATTGAGCCTAGTTCTTATGAGCATGTGAAGAGAAAGGAGTAAGCATTTATACAGCACTTTCTATGTGCTAAGCATTTTTTACAAATATTCCATTTAGGTCTTTTGATGAAAAGAGCCAACTGCATCCAGAGAGAGGCCTATGGGAACTGAGTGTGGATCACAACATAGTATTTTCACTCTTTTTGTTGTTGTTTGCTTGCATTTTGTTTTCTTTCTCATTTTTTCCCTTTTTGATCAGATTTTTCTTTGATTAGATTATCTTGCATGATAAATGTGGAAATAGATATAGAATTGCACATGTTTAATATATTGGATTACTTGATGTCTAGGGAAGGGGATGGGGGAAAAGAGGGAAAAAATTTGGAACACAAGGTTTTGCAAGGGTGAATGTTGAAAATTATCTATAGATATGTTTTAAAAATAAAAAGCTTTAAAAAAATAAAGAAAAAAGAAAAAAAAAAAAAACCAGATATCCCATCTTCACAAACAACCCTACGAAGCAGGTCCCACTATTATCTCCATTGTAAGTTGAGGAAAATGAGACAGAAGATAAATGATTTATCCAGAGTCACATAGCCAGTAAATGTTTGAGTACACATTTGAACTCAGTGTTTTCCTGACTCCCAGTCCAGTGCTCTATACACCTATCTGTCACTAGGTGGTCCAGAAAGTACCACTGGTGCAAATCCCTACATGAAAGAGGCTAGGGAGTCTACTTTGGGAAGAGCTGTATTAATTTGTAATGGGAGAGACTGGGTTAGCTATTGAACATATTTAGAAAATCTATAACTGTTAACCATAAGACTATTAGGAGCATCCTTGACTGCAGTTACATAGCTAGAACCAAGGTACATTCAAAAGGCACTAGCCAAATAGGGTTTTATCCTTCTCTTCATATTATTACTTCTTGGTTATCAACATTCTAATAAGAGAAGATAAACCATTTTGTAATGAGACAGACCTCAGGCCCTGACTACCTGAAGCCAATATCAGGTATTAGTTCTTTACCTAGAGGTTTGTTCTTTTAATTTAAATAATAAAGATTAAATGGAAATGGAGCCAGGAAGAGGAGAAGTTAAGATGATGGAGATATGAGTGCCTTTCCTTCAAAACTCCTCTGAACAGATCCAGAAAATGCACCAGAATAATACCAGAACATAAGAAATCCAAAGCAAAGTCACAGTGAGTCATTTTTCTATCCCAGGTAAACAGAGGGAGAAAGGAAAGGTCTAAGGTTACTGGGAAGAAGTCTGACTGGAAGCACAGGATGTGTAAAATTCTCCAGAGCCCAGAGAAAGGCTATGAAAGAGTAAGTTTCAAATCTAAGTAGGAGTACTAAATACAGGGTGTGGGAAAAAGTATCAACTGGTAGCTCCAGGTTACAGATCCAAACAGGGTTACTGGCTTAAGGAATAGTATTCAAATAGTAGGTAGTGTATGCTTATCCTGAGGAATATACCTAGCAAGGAGAAATTTCAAAAGTACCTGCTATGCTATGGGCAGTGTTACTACTGAGCTTATATCCCAAAGAGATTTTAAAGAAGGGAAAGGGACCTGTATGTGCAAGAATGTTTGTGGCAGCCAAAAACTGGAAACTGAGTGGATGCCCATCAATTGGAGAATGGCTGAATAAATTGTGGTATATGAATATTATGGAATATTATTGTTCTGTAAGAAATGACCAACAGAATGATTTCAGAAAGGCTTGGAGAGACTTACATGAACTGATGCTGAGTGAATTGAGCAGGACCAGAATAATACTATATGATGATCAATTATGATGGACATGGCCATCTTCAACAAGGAGATGAACCAAATCAGTTCCAATAGAGCAGTAATGAACTGAACCAGCTACATCCAGTGAAAGAACTCTGGGAGATGACTATGAACCACAACATTGAATTCCCAATACCCCTATTTTTGTCCACCTGAATTTTTTATTTCCTTCACAGATTAATTGTACACTATTTCAAAGTCTGATTCTTTTTGTACCGCAAAATAACTGTATGGACATGTATACATATATTGTATTTAACTTATACTTCAACATATTCAACATGTATTGATCAACCTGCTATCTGGGGGAGAGGGTATGGGGAGGGGGGAAAATAGAATAAAAGGTTTTGCAATTGTCAATGCTGAAAAATTACCCATGTAAATAAAAAGCTAAAAGTACCTGCTATAGAGCTCAGACCTCAGAAACACAGTCAGTTCCAACTTCTTTTTATTTTTTCTTTATTAAAGCTTTTTACTTTCAAAACATATGCATAAGTAATTTTCAACATTCACCCTTGCAAAACCTTCTGTTCCAAAATTTTTTTCTCCCTCTCTTCTCCCCACTCCCTCCCCCAGACAACAAGTAATCCAATATATTAAACATGTGCAATTCTTCTATACATATTTCCACAATTATCATGCTGCCCAAGAAAAATCAAAAAGGAAAAAAAATGAGAAAGAAAACAAAATGTAAGCAAACTACAATCAAAAAATGAAAATACTATGTTGTGATCCAGAGTCAGTCCCCACAGTCCTTTCTCTGGGTGCAGATGGCACTCTTCCTCACAAGACTATCAGATCAATTCCAACTTCTGACCCAGTTTGAAGATTTCAGAGAAATAACCAGGGCAGAAATGCTAAACTAAAAATGATATATACTTCCATTAATCTGAATCAGCAGATTCAGATTCAGATTAATGGAAGAGTAGATCCTTTTTAGTTAGTTTTAGTTTTAGAGATTTCCAGCTGATTGTGTGAATGAATAGCACTGTATCTACTGCTCCCTCAGGTTCAGATCCAAATCAGAAATTGAAGAGCTCAAGACCAATAACAGGACTTTGCCCAGAAAGATAATTTTGGGAACCCTGAAACCTGGCAGGTCTCCAGCCTGAGAGTCTAGAATAACACAACATTCAATACCCATTATCAGGCCCAGCCCAGATATTTCCTTCAGAAGTACTGAAAGTGTAGCCTAAGGGCAGTTAGATAGTGCAGTGAATAGTGCACTGACTGTAGAATCAGGAGGACCTAAATTCAAATCCAACTTCAGACACTTACTAGTTGTGTGACCCTATGTAAATCACTTAACCCCAATTGCCTCACAAAAAAACCCCAAACAAAGTATAAAACAAAGTCTAAAATTGGAACATAAACTGGAAGAATATGCAAGCAAAAAAAAGAATGTCATCACAAAAAAGATTTTACAGTGATAGTACCACTCAAGACACAAAATCAGAAGAGAAAAATGACTCCACAACACCTACAAAGAGGCAAAGAAAAATATAGCGTGGACAAACATCAACTAGAAGTCCTGGAAGCCACAAAGCATCTTTTTTTTTTCCCCCTAAATACTTTTCATACATGAAATGAGAATGCAAGAAGAAAAAAATCAGAAAAAGGAAGAGCAAAAAGCAATAATATATAGTGCCTACTATATATCAGTACTAGGCTAAGGACTTTTTACAATTCTCTTTAAATCCTCATAAAGACTGTAGACGATAGGTACTATCATCACTCCCATTTTATAGTTGAAAAAACTGAGGCTAACAAAGGCTAAATGACTTGTCTAGGATCAAAGAGCTAGAAAGTACCTGAGACTGGATTTGAACTCTGGTGCTCTCTGCCCATTGTGCCATGAGCTGAAAAGAAATGAGAACTATGGAAGAAAAAATTGGAAAGGATATCAACAGCTTGGCACAAATTACAAAATCTTGCCCAAGCAACAAACTCTTTACATAAATAATTGAATGAACCAAAGAAAATCTAATGACTTCATGAGAAAACGAAGTATTAAAAAAAAACCCAAAAGACCAAAAAAATAGAAAAAATAAAGTATTCCATAGCAAAAACAACAGACCTGTAAAACAAATAAAGAATAGCTAATTTAAGAATCATTAGATAACCAGAACCATGCCTAAAAAAAGAACCTAAATATTATATTTCAAGAAATCGTAAAAGAAAATTGCTAGACTTAGAACCAGTAGGCAAAATAGAAATAGAAAGAATATACTGTTTATCTTCTGAAATAAACCTGCAAATAAAAACTCCTTGGTTTCATAGCCAAAACCCATAGATTCCAGATTAAAAAATAATAATAAAAATACTGTAAGCAGCCATAAAAGAGGAAAAAAAAAAAAAAAAAAAGAATGCAAGTATCAAAGAGCGGATCATCAGGTTCACCTAAGATTTAGCAGCCACTACTATAAAGAAGCAGAAAGTTTGAAATAACATATTCCAAAGGCAAAGGATATGGGTTTACAAACAAGAATAACTTACCCTGTAAAACTGAAAGTAATCCTTCAGGTTTGGGAAAATGAACCTTTAAAGAGAACTTCCAAGCATTTCCAACTAGACAAAACAAAACAAAAAAAAACAAACAAACAAAACAAACAAAAAACCAATCCTCCAACAACAACAACTAGAACTGCATAAAAGCTCAAATTCAAAGAAGTCATGACAAAGTTTAAAATGAGCAAATAAAAATAAAGAACTAAACAACAATAATCTATTTACATTCTAATATGGGTATATGTATCCCTTCAGAACCCATAATTATTGATCATAAGCAAAACAAGTTTTAACTTAGGCATGCACAAAATATGTGTAGCTCTTTTTGAAGTGGCAAAGAAAGAATGAGAGGGTTACTCATAAATTAGGAAATGGGTAAATAAGCTATAGTATATAAATGTAATGGAACACTATTGTGTGAAAAGAAATAATGAAAGAGGATGGTTTCAGAGAAATGTGGGAAATGTTATATGAACTGATAGAGACAAAGTGAATGGAACTAAGAGAACAATTTATAGACCAACAACAATATGGTAAAGACAACAAATTTTAAAAGAATTAGGAACTCTGATCAGTGTAATGACCAACCACAATTCTAGAGCACTAATTATGAAATATGCTACATGCAATCTGATAAATAAGTGAAGGACTTAAAGGTACATAAGAAGATATATATATTTTTTGTGCTGGGAAAATTGGAAATTAGTATGGCAGAAACTAGGCATTGACCCACACTTAACACTGTACACCAAGATAAGGTCAAAATGGGTTCATGATCTAGGCATAAAGAATGAGATTATAAATAAATTAGAGGAACATAGGATAGTTTACCCCTCAGACCTGTGGAAGATGAAGGAATTTATGACCAAAGAAGAACTAGAGATCATTACTGATCACAAAATAGAAAATTTTGATTATATCAAATTGAAAAGTTGTTGTACAAACAAAACTAATGCAGACAAGATTAGAAGGGAAGCAATAAACGGGGAAAACATTTTTACAGTCAAAGGTTCTGATAAAGGCCTTGTTTCCAAAATATATAGAGAACTGACTCTAACTTATAAGAAATCAAACCATTCTCCAATTGATAAATGGTCAAAGGATATGAACAATTCTCAGACGAAGAAATTGAAACTATTTCTAACCATATGAAAAGATTCTCCAGGTCATTATTAATCAGAGAAATGAAAATTAAGACAACTCTGAAATACCATTACATACCTGTCAGATTGGCTAGAATGACAGGGAAAGATAATATGGAATGTTGAAGGACATCGTTGGTGCAATTGTGAATACATCCAGCCATTCTGGAGAATGATTTGGAACTATGCTCAAAAAGTTATCAAAACTGTGCATACCCTTTGATCCAGCAGTGTTACTACTGGGCTTATATCCCAAAGATATCTTAAAGAAGGGAAAGGGACCTGTATGTGCAAGAATGTTTGTGGCAGCCCTCTTTGTAGTGGCCAGAAACTGGAAACTGAGTGGATGCCCATCAATTGGAGAATGGCTGAATAAATAGTAGTATATGAATATTATGGAATATTATTGTTCTATAAGAAATGACCAGCAGGATGATTTCAGAAAGACGTGGAGACACTTACATGAACTGATGCTGAGTGAAGTGAGCAGGACCAGAAGATCATTATATACTTCAACAACAATACTATATGATGATCAATTCTGATGGACATGGCTATCTTCAACAATGAGATGAACCAAATCAGTTCCAATAGAGCAGTAATGAACTAAACCAGTTATGCCCAGCGAAAGAACTCTGCAAAATGACTATGAACCACTACATAGAATTCCCAATACCCCTATCTTTGTCCACCTGCATTTTTGAGTTCCTTCACAGGCTAATTGTACACTATTTCAAAGTCTGATTCTTTTTGTACAACAAAATAACTGTTTGGACATGTATACATATATTTTATTTAATTTATACTTTAACATATGTAACACGTATTGGTCAACCTGGGGGAGAGGATGGGCGGAAGGAGGGGAAAAATTGGAACAAACGGCTTGGCAATTGTCAATGCTGTAAAATTACTCATGCATATTTCTTGTAAATAAAAAGATATAATAATAATTTTAAAAAGATATATATTTTTTGGACATGGTCAATGTGGATTTTTGTTGTTTAGACTATACCTGTCTATAACAAGGTTTTTGTCTTTATTTAATTCTCAATTTGGGGGTACAGGCAATATGAAGTGACAGGAGGAGAAAGAAGAGTTTTAATAACTGAAAAAATATACAACATTTTTAAAAATGGAGATAAAGAGATTCTGAGTTTTGAGAGTTCCAGAAAGTCTTGCATGGCAAGATTTTGCAGCCAGTCCAGTGATGTATCTGGAGACAGAGAAGCAACCATCAGATCCCAGACTATGGCAGCTGAGGCACTCTTCTAGAAGAGATGTAATTTGGTAGGACCAATGTCATATAAAAAGCAAATTAAGTCTGAGATCTCTTTCCCCAGAAACCAAGATGGTATAATGGAAAAATGTAAACTCCTCTCCATTTGTTGGCATGAAATATTTATACTACTTCTTGCTATTTCTTTGAAATGAATATTCCTTTGTAAAAGCTAATTGATGTTAATTGATTAAATAGAACTGGTATGCTATTCACTCTCAGCTAACAGTAAGAGAAATACACAGAAATTGGGCTTTAAACAGCAGCAGCACTAGATAAGACATAATCCAATCCTCAAGGTAGCCCTAGAACTTTCAGTGAGGATGGGAGATGTAGCTGGTCTTTTTTGGGACAATGAGCCCAGAAAGTATTTAATTATAATTACAGCCCAAAAGAGGGGGAGAGTAGAATTGGAATTAGAACACTGGAAAGGTAGAGTTAATGTGCCTACATATGTGGAAATGTAGCTTTTGTCTAATCTTGCTGTTGATACTGTTGATTTAATTATCATTCCTTGGGCAAAAAGAAGGCAATTTCTAGTGAACTGGGATGGCAGGGCTTGAAGATTGAATGGACCCTGAGTCTGGAGCCTGGTTATTTACAGCAAAGTGAGAGAGATTAATTCACCTTCTAATCATCATTCAGAGCATTTTATAGTTTATATTCTATCTACTATCACATACTGGTTAGAATACCTCTAATACTGTCCCTCTTCACAACCTAGAATCTTTAATTCCCTTCAAGGCTAGCTCAATTATAACTTTTTAAAAGATGATTTTCCTGACCTCCCCAGTTATTAGTGTTCCCGACACAAATTACATTGTATTCCTTTATCTGTATGCATGTTTGCATCCCCTCAACCCCAGTCCCCACCCAAAAGAATGTAAGTATCTTGGAGAATAAGGTTTGTTTTCTATCTTTGTATCTTGAATGGGCCTTGCTAATGATAGGCTCTTAAATGCTTATTGAACTTTCAGACTGGAAAAAAGAAAACTGTATGGAAAATTTATAAGAATCTCAAAAGGTGAGAAGATGTCTTGGAGTACCCACAGCAGCCCACCAAAGTACCAGGTAGCCTTCAAACTGACTTTTTTGGTGGGTCAATATACCATGATAAAATTCCTTTCACTAAGTCAAATCAAAAGATGTTCTTTAACTCATCCATTAGTTCTTTTCTTTTCTTCCCCCCCCCCCCCAGAGGCAGGGGTTAAGTGACTTGCCCAGGGTCACACAGCTAGGAAGGGTTAAGTGTCTGAGAACAGATTTGAACTTGGGTCCTCCTGAATTCAGGGCTGGTGCTCTATCCACTGCGCCACCTAGCTGTCCCCATTAGTTATTTTCTGACTGATTTTTAAGTTGAGACAAAGTCAGAGTTCCATATTTTATATATAATTTTGCCCATCAATAAGAATATACATGTTGATAGAGGAAGTAGAGAAATACTTAAAATATGAAACAACTTTCATAAAAGTCCTAATCGAATATTTCATTATGAGACATAGGTGATTGTAAAATCTAAAAGATTATGCCATTGGAGCAAAAACCCTAGCTGTTCCTACCAAGCTGGAAAGGTTTAAAGTGCAGGCTTAGAGAAAAGCATTCTGAAAGGCTAACCCCGAGAATGACCACAGGGTAATGACTTTTTCAGCCACAGCAATTCTCCAAGACCTTCTGGTTCAGAGAAGTGTCATGAGCTATTGAGAGATTAAGTACCCACATCAGTGGTGAGATTTTTTAAGATGGGATCAGAACTAGGCTATGTGAGTGAAGAAAAAGATCTTTGAAGAAGGGAGGAATTTATTACCAAAAAATAATTTGAGAACATTATGAAATGAAAAATGGACAACTTTGATTATATTAAATTAAAAAGTTTCCACACATATAAAACCAACCTAAACAAGATTAAAAGAGAAGTACAAAGTTGAGAAAAAGATTTTACAGCCAGTTTGGCTGACAAAGGCCTTATTTCTAAAATGTATAAAGAACTGTCAAATTTATAAGAATACAAGTCTAGCATATTTTAACATATTTAATGTATCGGACTACCTACCTAATACTATATTTTTGTAAATAAAAAGCTTTAATTAATTAAAAAATAAGAATACAAGTCATTCCCCAATTGATAAATGGTCAAAGGATATGAAAAGATAATCTTCAGATGATGAAAGTAAAGACATCTATATAGTCATATCACTTTTGATTAGAGAAATACAAATTAAAACAACTCTGAGGTACCATTTCACACCTTTCAGTTTGGCTAAGAAAACAGGAAAAAAGAATGCTAAATGTTGGAGGAGATATGGGTACAATGGGATATTAATGCATTGCTGGTGGAGTTGTAAAATGATTCAACCCTTCTGGAGAGCAATTTGGAACTATGCCAAAGGGCTACAAAACTGTGCAAAAAACTACTACTATAACCCAAGGAAATCATAAAGGAGAGAAAAGAACCCTCATGTGCAAAAAATGTTTGTAGCGACTCTTTTTGTGGTAGCAAAGAATTGGAAAGTGAGTAAGTGCCCCATCAACTGAGGATTGGCTGCATATGTCATAGTATATGAAAGTAATGGAATATTACTGTTCTATAAAAAATGATAAACAAACTGATTTTTAAAAAGGCCTGGAAAGATTTATATGAACTGATGCTGAAGGAAACCAGTAGAACCAGGAATACAATGTACACAGTAAGAGCAAGATTATGCAATGATCAACTATGAAAGACTTGATTCTTTCCAGCAGTTCAGTGATCCAAGACAATTCCAATAAACTTTGGATAGAAAATGCCATCTGCATCCAAAGAGAGAACTATGGAGACACGTTCAATTTTTTCTTTTTCTTCTGTTTTCTTTTTCTCATGGTTTTTCCTTTTTGTTTTGATTTTTCTCTTCCAACACGATTCATAAAGAAATGTGTATTTTTTAAATTTAATGTATATATATATAATATAAAACCAAAAAAACCCAAAAAAGTTTTCTCCAATTATATATAAAAATATCAATTTTTAAAATTCATTAAAATTTTTTTGAGTTTGAAATTCTCTTCTTCCCTTCCTTCCCTCACCCCCTCTCTGATGGTATAAATGCCATCTGATATAGGTTATACATCACATCAACTATATTTAAGGTCATTGGAATATACAGCTAAATCTTTCACTTGGTCTGGAGAACATCCCAGAATTTAAACTAACAACAAGAGTTCCTATGAATCTAAATAAATCTATTCTCAAAGATATAAATCAATGAATGAGTAAAAAAAAAAGTTATTTATTAAGTGTTTACTATGTTCTAAATACATAAAATCAAATCTCCAAGCTCATATTCCCAAAGAATGAATCACTGTTGCCAGTCTGTTGAAGTAAATATTGAGACTTTTTTTGATATGGGCAATGTGGGAATGTATTTTACTTTGATTACATATTTGTAACGAGTTTTGTTTGCTTTCTCAATATAAGGAGAGAAAAAGTGGATTTTCATTTGAAAAGAAGATAAAAGTTTAAATTTTTTAAAAGAATGCTATAATCTCGTTTAGGTTTCAAGAAAACAAAAAATTTTATCACTTATAGCCTCCATATCCTTCATAAACTATAAGACCATGAGCACAATAAAAGACTGATCCACCAAGCTACTTTGTAAGACACAAGAAAATGTTTTGTTTTTTCATTTACTAAAGTTTTATTTATTTAACTTATTTATTAAAGCTGAATTTCCAGTTTACTGGGCCATTTCAAGTTAAAACCAAGAAAAGAATGTCATACCTGCTAGCTTGAAACTACCTGGAAATAAAGAGATTAAATCATATTTAAATACTACGCTTATAACCTGCACTGTGCTAGGTTGAAGAACACTGGACCATTATCCTAACTCATGTAAAAGCAAAAGGATAGAGATAAATTTTCTTTATTTCAGTGATCTATTACAGAAAATATCGGAGTGGGCATGATTTCACAATAACTTTTTAAACTTTTACATAAATTTGAAAACATGTGGACAAGCAAACAAAAAGGAGCCTTTTTTTTTTTTTTTACAAGGTTATCTGACCCTTACTAGTAATTGAACAAGGAGATGTCATGAACATAGTATTATCTTGATTTTATACACTTCTATACAATATGGAAAGATGTGGATTAGCTGACAGTAAGTTAGGTTGAGTCTGGAACCAGCTGAATATTGGAAATCAAAAGTACTGATTAATGGATCAATACTAACATGGAGGTAGGTCTTTAATATAATGCCAGAGATATTCCTTCGGTCCTGTTATGTTCAACATATTAAAATCATGTCAACAGAACATAGCTCCTTGATGGTAGGTTCATTTTTGTCTTTATATCTCCAGAATAAAAAATGATACATTGCATGTAATGAATACTTTAAAAGACAGTGACAATGGAATCAATGAAGGCAAAGATAAGCAGATCAATGTGCTCTAGTGGAAAGAGTACAGATTTAGAATGAAAAGATCTGGTCTTACTGATCCCCATATTCTGTTTCTTGGTATCTGTGGAATGACTGAGAAGCCATTTCATCTGGGATTCAATATGAAATGAAGAAACCTTTGGGATTGCTCCCAATTCTCAAATGATATAAAGCTAGAGGGATGATTCATTGATTGGATGATAGAACTGAGATCTAAAAAGATGATTTGATCAGAGTTAGAGTTAGCAGGAATCATAGAGATCACTTAGCTCAATCCCACCACTTTATAGATGAAGAACCTGAGATCCAGAAACATTTTAAGTGACTTGCCATGCACATAAAAGTAATAAGTGCCACAGCCAAGATTTATATTCAGGTTCAAGTTTAACACTAAAATCTCAACAGTTTTAGAAGGGTAGACTGAAGAAAAGACAAAATATAAAAAATGTAAAATCTTGAATTAAATAAATTGTAACAAGTACAGGATAAAAGAGATACAGTAAAAAATAATAGAGTAGTTACTATGAAAAAGATCCAGGGTTTCTAGCATACTAAAAGCTTAGTAAGAGACAATAATATGAGACAGGGCAGGCAAAAAGATTAATGGGATCTTAATCTGCATAAGTACAAACAGAGTGTCCATAGTAATGGAGGTGGCATTCTGTCTTAGGTTACATATATCCAAAATAGGGACTCGAAATCATGCCACAGACTGGACTGGTTGAAGGAACTAGGGATTTTTAAATCTGGGAAATAGTAACTGTCTTCAAGTACATAGAGAGTTTCCATGTGGGACATGGATTGTTAACTTATTTTAATTGGCATCTGTGGGGAAAATTATGAACAGTGGGTAGAAATTACAGGGAGTCAAAATTATAACTATATTGAAAATTTTTATGCTGTCTAGGAAAGAGGATGGGGGAATGGAGGGAGAAAAAAATTGGAACACAAAGGTTTTTTGGGGTTTTTTTTGCAAGGGTAAATGTTGAAAACTATCTATGGATATGTTTTGAAAATTGAAAAAAAAACTTTAAAACATTTTTTTTTAAAGGGGGAAAAAAAAGAAAATTTTGCTAACAATATGAACCGGACAGAGTACTTCCTGTTACTGGAAATTAAAAAAAAGGATGATTTTAAACCAACTTCTAGGTGAGGTTTTAATTTATTGGAAAAGATCTGTGACTAGTCTAGTTTACAGAATTTCCAGTAAATAATTTTCCTCTACCAGTATAGAATGTATCTGCTACCTGCTCTGCAATTTAAGAAAAGTTGAGACTTGCCCAGGGTCACACAGTCAATATGTATTAGGTGAAAGATGTGAAACCCAATCTTTCTGACCCCAAGATTAGTAATTTTTTATCTACTGTCACACTGCCTCTCAGATGAGGTTTAATATTGTAATTTACCCAGCATCTTCTCTTGGGAAGATGAAAGCATTTCACAGATATATGCACAATCACAGTATTGGAAAGACGTCATCTAGACCAGGGCCTACTTTTCTTTTTCTACTTGTGACCCCTTTTCACTCAAGAAATGTTTATGCAACCTGGATATACAGGTAGACAAAACAGGCACACAAATCAAACATTTACAGATAATAAATTCCCCCACATTCAATTATTCCACCACATATAGGTTCATGAACCACGGTTTAGTAAACTTTGATAAATTCTAGGCCCCAAGTCTGGGGCCCAGTTTTGGGAGAGGGGGAGAAAGAGGGGTGCTTCTCTGCCTTCAGTTGGATCCTGTTTTCCCAAGAGCCCTGCCCAGATTTAGATTCAGAGAGCAATCCTAACACAAATTCCTCTCTTTACAACATTTGTCAGATAGGGAAAGTCAACGTTATATGGAAACTGAACAAGGATATGAGAATCTGCACCAAAAACAGGCCTTAACACTTAAAGAGTTCTCTTCCACAAATCCTTCCCTAGACAAGACAGATGGGGAAGGGGAAAGGAACCTACCAGCCTTACTCAAGACCTGGGGCTTAATTAACTGTACACCAGAATCAATCCATTAAAAAAAAAAAAAAAAAAAAAAAAAAAAAAGGCCGGCCTGTGCCACACCCTCCCCCAAATCCCTTCCCCGCAAACTTCGGGCTGCCATTCTGAGACTTCTTTTCCCTTGAAAGGCTGCCCTTTGGCATTTTTTTTTCCCCCTCCAAGTGAGGGGAAGATTCATTGCGCTTTTAACAGTTGGCTAAATTCCAAAAGGCCCCGGCCTGCCTCGGTGTTTTTAATTCCCTTTCACTTTTATATAACAACGTCCGGAGTAGATGTAAACGTATCCTGATCTCTCCGGCCTTTAACGTTCCCCTTCTTTCCATCCCCACTAACTCAAACCAATTCGGGGACAACCCTGACCAGTGGTCCTGATAGGCCACCTGTGCACAGTTGGGGTTGGGGGGAGGGCGAAGGGTCTCGTACAGAATGTGTGATCAGAGAGAAAGCCGACCTCATTAAAGGAAAGAAGCTCCCTTTTCGCCATTCTTCCCTGGGCACAGGGCCGTCGGCTGACCCTTGCACCCCCTCACCAGCAGTCTCCCGGGACCCTCACAATAAGCCGGCTGAAGTGGGCGGGGCCCGAGTTCCGCGGCCCTTCCTTACTGCGTCCCTCGCCCACCTCCGGCTATGCTAGGTCCCCGGCGGGCCCCGCCCGACTCACACCTAGACCCACGGCTGGGCCCCAGGGCTGAGAGGAGTGCTTTCAGTCAGATCTTTTTGGTTTCCTTCTCCCAAGAGCCTTGCCCAGAGAAGGGCCAGGGTGTCCGTGGAGAGAACAGTGACCTCCTCACGATCCAGTGGAGCGCTCACCCGCATTTTCCGCTACAGGGCCTCGCCGCTCCCCTTTTCTGGTGGCCTCCATCATCCCAGTCTTCCTCGTGGATCCTCGAACGCCTCGCGCTTCGCGTCCTCTGATATTCCACTGCCCTGGCTACGCGAGGCGCGAGGCGCGGACTGGTGCGCAGGCGCAGAACGCGTGGGTGGGGTGGGGTGGGGTGCGGTGGGACTGGGCGGGGCGGGGGCAGAATGGGGAGGAGAGAGAGAGGCCCGAAGAGAAGCGGTCTTCTGCAGCATCCCCTCCTCCCAGACTCGGTCCCGTTACTGGGCTGTCTCACCTTTTCCGCACGCCCACCCTAGTTCCCTCCCTCTCCTCGCTTATTGGATTCGACCCTTGCCCATCCCACCCCTCACTCTCCCCCCCCCCAGTTCTTACTCCTCCCTCCCCTTATTCCTCCGCCTTCGAACATACTTAGGGTCGCATCAGGGGGCTGACAGTCACTGCTGTCGGAGGGCTCTGAAGAGACAGTCACCCTTTCCCACACCTCCCCCAGCTGCCTCCCCCCAACCTCACCTATACCTGGCACCTCCGTCTGCACTCCCCTATCCCGGTCTTTTCCCAGCCCCACCCAGCCGGCTCCTCCAGAGGCGCTACTGCGCTCGCTCGCGAAACCCACCGCCGGAGGCGCGGGGATGCGCTCCCTGCGGGCTCTGCGTGCGGCCCTCCCAGGTGGGCGGCCCCCCGGGCGGGGAGGATGGGGTCCCCTGGCTCGGGCTCCCCTCCTCCTCGGGAGCGTTCGCCACCACCTGAACGAAGCGGCCGCGGCGCAGGGCCGGGAGATGCTGAACAGCCACCAGCCACAGCATCAGAAGGAACAGTAAGGCGGGAGGAGTGGGGGTGCGGGGGAGGGGGGGCGCATCGTCGCGACAGCGCCCCGGGCTCCAGCGCCGTCTCTCCCTCCTCCTGTGGGAAGCGCTCTCCTCTCTTTCCAGTCCTCCAGCCGCCCCTACCCTCTCCCTCCTCTCCCACCGAGCTACATCGCGATGCCCTTACCTTGGGATTTAGGGGTTTGGGTCCGCCCCACCCGGGCCATCCTGCGGAGTCCTTCAGGCCGGGGGCTAAGTCTTATTGCCCCCCCAGAATGTACGTTAGCAAGGTGCGTAGATGGGCAGCGCATTGCCCTAGAGCCTGTTTTCCACATCTCTCTGATTCTACTTCTTTCTCCCCTTCCCACTTTTTCTCCCCAATTCCAACCTAGCGTAACCCGGGCTGTTTAGTACGTATACCGTCTCTGTAATGTTTGGTTTGGGGCGGGGGAGGACTGGATGGCATTTACATGCAGAGTAGTCTGGTTAAGTATCTGCATGTAGAGGATGGGGGAGGGGCGGTGTTTGGGTACTATTTTTGTTGTCTGATATGTGTGTATAGCTGAGATATATGTATATGCATATATGTAAGTGCATGTGGATGTGTATCCATGCCTTCACTGCGTTACCTGGCCTGGGTGATGGGAGTCATGGGCTTTGTTATTGCTGCATTAGCTCAAGCTTAGGAGAGGGAGAGAGACAGAGAGAGAGAGGGAGAAAGACAGAGAGAGAGACAGAGACAGAGATTGTGTGTGTGTGTGTGTGTGTGTGTGTGTGTGTGTGTGTGTGTGTGTGTGTGTGTGTGTGTGTTTCATACAGGCAATACTTGCATAGGCCATAAATGAAGGTCCCAAAGCTTGCAGAATAGGGTAAATTTATTCAAAAGGAGAGCTTCTTTGTACTTACCTACAGTCTTATGAGAATGGAATAAAATAATATGTGAGAAGCACAGTGCCTGGCCCATAGTAGTCACTTAATAAAGGCAGCTTCTCTTCCTGGCCTTCCCCCTTCCCCTCCCCCTCCCCCTTGCAGTGGAATTAATTCATTGAGAATTAGATTTCCCCGGTCATAGTCAGCCAGAAAGTCAGACTAGGACCTTGTTTGCTTATGTGTGAGTACGTATGTGCTGGCCTTTCTCCATTACCCCAGATGTCCCCATTCTTTGGGAAGTCTGTGTGAGTCTGCACCTTTCTTCCCTGCCTAGGAAATTTTGCTAGTGCTAAACCTTCCCGTCCAGTTTATCTCTTCCTCCTTCCTGTTTAAACTTGGGATGCCAGACAGAGAGGTAGGATGGGAAAATTCAGGATTCTCAAAGATTTATACATATGCATATGTGCATGTATATGTATATAGATATAAATACACAGTCCTCTCTTTTGGCTTTGGGTGAAGACCCAGAAATAGATATAAATGCCACCCAAAACCTACATTGTAGAGAAGGGCATGAAAAAAAGGATTCCCCACTTCTGGTATTTATTTCATTAAAAAAAAAAAAAGGTAAATATATTCTTTCCAAAATTTCTACTTATGAGTTAAATATTGGGGGGACTATTTAAACTTACACAAGTGTCACATATTAAAACTTAAGAAATCTACCCTACTCCTTCCTAGTACAACCAGCAAGTGTCCCTAGTGTATTATATCCTAAACCTGATTGGGTCATGTCCAACTCTTTGGGATCCCGTATGGAATTTTCTTGGCAAAGATACTGGAATGGTTGGCCATTTCCTCTGCCAATGGATTAAGCCAAACAGGTTAAGTGACTAGCCCAGGATCACACAGTGAGTATGAGGCTGAAGTTGAACTCAAGATTTACTTGCCTGGAAGCAGCACAGCACTCTGCCCATTGAGCCACCTAGCTGTCCTTCCTGAGTGGAGTGGATAGGAAAAGATGGAAGATAATATTGTTTTATTGCCCCTCTTCTCCAAGGAGATCAAAATACTTAAATTTTAAACAATGAGCCCCCTCAGTATTCTTTTTTGTCCCCCCTTTCCCTCTTAATAGAAAAAAAAAGCAGTAAAATAAGAAAACTAGTCATCAAAGTGTTAGCTTTCCAACATCATGAAATAAAAGCTAGTTCAGCTCCTTTTTACACAGACACAAAATAAAAGTACTATGGGAATGGGGAAGAAAAGTTGCTCTGTTTGTCTCCTGGCGATATAAGATTTAATTATCTTTCAGTATTGTCCTAGGATTTATGTTCTCTGAGTGATGAATGTTGTGGAGTGACATTAAAACTGGAAGTTCCCAGATGGAGACATGAGAGAGGAGAAAAGCACTCTCCTTTAGAACCCAAAGTTGTACCTTTCTCTTCCTTATGCAGAAATACCATTTTGCCAAAACTCTACACTCTTGTCCGCTTCAGAACTGAGGTCAACTTTCTATTTTGTTCCCCTCCCATATTTTCCTTTCCCTCATAGAGAGTTAGCCACTCCCTTCTTACCTGGTCTCTTCCCAGAGCCAGGCTTGGCCAGTAAAGATACTTTCCTCTTTTCTTTTTCTTTTCTTTTTCTTGCCAATGTTTGTCCCATATCTGAAGGATATTGATTCCAAGTGACTATTGGAGGTGAAAAGCATATATGTGATAGATTTATCCCCCTAGGAGTTACCTCAAGGTATTCCCTCTCTCAGGAGTATTACAGATATAGGTTCTTAATAAGAGATATTTGAAGAATGGAAAATCTTCAAGATCCAAAAAACCTACAAACCTCTAATAGTGGAATTTTAGGGACTGTGACAAAAGTAGGAAACACATACTGGGGGGTGGGATGGGAGTGGGGGAAAGGGAATCTTCCTGCATATCTGATATATAGCCATTTGTATTTCAATTCACAAAATAGTTCTTAACCTCTGCTCTTAGAATGGTTGAGAAATATCTAGAAAATGTGTCTGAGACCTCAGATCTCTCCATTTATTCACACTTCCAAACAGTGATTCATCAGAAAGTGGGATGCTGTCCCGTCTGGGTGACCTGCTCTTCTACACCATTGCTGAAGGACAAGAAAGGATCGCCATCCATAAGTTCACTGCTGTGAGCTATTCTCCAGCTTCCCCTACCCAGCTCCCCAAATTTCTGAAGGAGTAGGAGAAAAAGAGGGCAGCATGCATGCAAAACTGATGTTGGGAACCTATAATACATGAGGTTAAGTAACTAGTGGTTTCAGAACTACTTGGTCAATTGTCTCAGCCATGGTCAATCTAGGATAGTTTCCAAAAGAACTACTCTCTGACCTTGGGCCTTTGAACTATGAACCAATGAACAGAACCAAGTACAGAAATTTTACTTTTCTTTATGATCAAGACCAATAATGGAGTTACTCCTATACTCTCATAGATTATAGAATCTTAAGAGTTTAAAGGAACCTGTCTCAGAAAGCTTTGTCCAAAACTGAAGCAGTCACCTCTATAGCATCTAGAAAGCCATATCGATATGATTCTGTCCAGACTCTTATTTGAAGACCTACAATTTTAGGAAATTCACTGAATATCCACTCCATTCTTCCTTAGCTTGAGGTGAATCTATCTCCTTCCAATTCGCACCCTTTCTCTTAGCTCTGTTAGTAAAAGGCTTAGAGCAGGAAAAGAACCTCACCATGTTTCAGGACATGTAGTTAAATGAGGGCTGGCAAAGGTAAAAGGATAGAGCTTATCCTGGAGCTTATGGAGCCCTCTCTTTCCTCTGAAGGCACTGAGAGCCACTGGGCTGCAGACATCAGATCCCCGGCTTCGGGACTGTATGAGTCAGATGCGTCGAATGGTTCGAGAATCCAGCAGTGGAGGTCTCTTAGACCGTGATCTCTTTAGGAAGTAAGAGCCTGGGTACAAGAGCACTTTTCTCACTTCTATTCAAACCCCACAAATTTATAAGATATATAAGAAAAGATTTTAGAGATCACTTCATCCAATCTGTTTTTATAGATGAGGAAACTATGGCCCAGAGAAACTGGGATAGACCCAAAGTTTTCACAGGAAGTTAGGCCCAAGCTCTAGCACAGCTTTGATATTACTTTTCCTTCCCCCAACCTGAAAGCGATCTGTACAATGGGTGGTGTAATATTTGAAGTTCGTCTTCCTGATTTATTTGTGATTGTGTGGTCCAGATGTGTGAGCAGCAACATTGTGCTCCTGACCCAGGCATTCCGAAAGAAGTTTGTTATTCCTGATTTTGAGGAGTTCACAGACCATGTGGATCGCATCTTTGAGGAGAGCAAAGAACGCACAGGAGGCAAGGTGAGGAACAGGGCAGTAGAGGGGAAGGAAATAGGATCTTGTATGCTCTAAGGTCTTCTGTGACTAAAGGAAGAGGATTGTGAATGATCTCAATGATTAAAAGCCAAATGGCAGTCCCCTCTCCTTCACCCTACCCCTTGCCAGATCCCAGTTCAGTAAAGTTTCTGAGGTTCCCAGGAGGGAAGGCAATGGTTAACTACCATAAAGATTTGGCAATTTAATAAAAGTGAATATCTAAAGGAAACTGTTGGAAGATAATGTACATACATCTAAAGGAAGCTAGCTCCAAGGATTTCCATTTTTGTTCCCTATAGGTAGAGATAATGTCTAAGCTATTCTTAGCATGCTTAAAGAATCATAAAAGGGGGGAATCCTCCAAAATATGTAATAAATTACTTTGGGCTGGAGGTAGAGACATGAAAAAAGCCATAGTTTGCCAAATTGTATTTGAAAGGCTGAAAGATTTGAAGTCTGGAAGTCTTCAACTAGAAACTGAATGATTACTTATTGGGAATGTGATCGAGGGGATTCCTATTGAACTAGATGACCTCTAAAAGATATCATTGAACTCCGTGATTACATGAAATTTTAACTTAGGTTATCAACTGTCCTGGCACCCTTTACCTTAAATTTATTCTTTCCCTTTCACCCTCTCTCCCTTCCCCCATCTTTCTACTCTTACTCTCTGTCCCCCAAATTTCTTCTTGCCCAGGTGGCGGCCTATATTCCCCAGCTAGCCAAGTCAGATCCTGATCTATGGGGTGTTTCATTATGCACAGTGGATGGACAAAGGTGAGGATGCTGGAAAAAAGTAGCAGGGAGGGAAGAGTTGCAGGACTAAGGCCACCCTTTTCATAGCTTTTCTCTATCTATAGGCACTCAGTAGGACAGACTAAGATCCCCTTCTGTCTACAGTCCTGTGTGAAGCCCCTCACTTATGCCATATCTGTCAGCAACCTGGGCACTGAGTATGTGCATAAATATGTGGGCAAAGAGCCCAGTGGTCTACGTTACAACAAGCTTTCCCTCAATGAGGAAGGTGAGAGCTATCACAAGTCAGACCAAAGCATATGCTGCTACTTTTCTGCCCTTCCTTCTTGCTTTCCATCAGTCTTAACCCCCTCTCCACGTGCTTCTCTGACCATTCTTTTAGCTAAGTATTTTCCAGCTTCTCAGGAAAATGGTCTGTGAGTTTCAAACTAACCAACAGAATGAGAGGACTGAGAGCAGTAGAGGGTGGGAAGCAGTCATGTCTAGATCCCCCACTGATAGAGCTTTGGGTGGATTGTGTCTCCCCAGGAATCCCTCATAATCCAATGGTAAATGCTGGTGCCATTGTTGTGAGTTCTCTGATAAAGGTAAGGGTCCTGACCTCAGTTTAAAAATACTGCCAGAACTATTCATCCTTCAAGTGTCTCTGGCTCTGTAGTCCCCATTTTCCAATGAGGCAAAGTGTAACACCCCTTTGTCTTAGCCAACTGTTAAAATAATTCTGATTCCCCAAAGGGGGCATGAAGGTAGTATAAGGATCCTGATCTTACCATTTCTTTGGAAAAATCCCAGTATAATGGATATATTCCCTGCCCTAGTCAAAGACCTTGATCAGTAGAAAAGAGAAAAGGCTCTAGTTACCTCCCTGATCACAAAGGCTAAGTGCCAGGACCAGGGGGAGGACAGCACCTTTCTGTGCTGATTGGCCACATCAGGGTGAGGGAGTAGACAGGAGAGAGGGTGAATGGCCTGAACAAAACCAGCTATTACAGTCACCTGGAACTGCTGAGTTGGCCTTGGGCAGGGGGTATCAGACTGGCCCACCAGCTGTAGGCCTCCCAGGCCTTGAGCAATAACTCCGAGGGCAGCGACACCCTGGGAGCCAATCACAGCCCCTGTTGAAGAAGGTGGTACCAGGTTGCCCTTCCCCCACTACTGAGGTGTAGGAGCCTGTGTTTTTGACCCTTTAGGCAGCACATTGGTAAAGGGAAGTGGTCCCCTCATTATTGCTCAATGCTAGCCACTCTAGGTCACATGGGTTCAGATCTTATTCCTTACCTTGATTCCTACCATGTCTCCATCAAGATCAGTCCTTTTCCCCTGCCAGATTCCTCTGTGTCTACCCTGAGGTTATCACCCCATCCTATGCTGATAACATGTCTCTTTTTACAGATGGATTGCAATAAAGCAGAGAAGTTTGATTTTGTAAGTTCCCTTGCTACCATATAAAATATTCTCAATAGCCAATGTACCAACTCAGATTATGACCCTTATTTTCTGAGATGTGGGAAGCTGCTTGCCCTTGCCTTGATTTGGGGAACCCTTTTGAAGCTCCTAAGCTCTATAGCTAAACTGGGATCAATATTGAGTGATTCAGAAGACCTTGTCAATTTGGTCTTTGTTAGAGTAGAGGTTTTCATTACTTAAATGGAATATGTTTCTTGCTTCCTCTTACTTTCTTCTAGGTGTTGCAGTATCTGAACAAAATGGCAGGAAATGAATATATGGGTTTCAGCAATGCTACGTAAGACTCCATAAAAGATTATTTTGGGGAGAAGGAGAAATCTAAGGATATTTGGGGGGAATCTGCTATACCTCTGAACTGTAACTTAACATTAGTGTTTCATTAAAGTATAGCAATTTTTTTCAATAGATAATGGATTGAGGTTGACACTGCCTAGGTTCCATTCATGTCCTAGACAGTTTCTAGTCTAGTCCTACTAGAATAGATTGTTGGAATGTTTTCTATGGCCTACACTGTAAAGCAATGATTCTTCCCTGCTCAGGGTCAAAAGTTTTGTAGGATATCTATGATATGTTTCCCCTAATCCAGAGAAAATATTTCCTCTTTTTATGACTTACTCTAAACTTTAGAATTACTAACTATAGTTTTTGCTACAGGTTCCAGTCAGAAAAGGAAACTGGAGATCGGAATTATGCAATTGGCTATTATCTCAAGGAAAAGAAGGTAATAGAGGATGTTGGCTTGGGGGGGGGGGAGAGTTAGTAGAAATTCTTTTGAAACCAAAGGGGCAAAAGCTCTGCTGGTGTATAGGAATTGGACTGAAAAGCTATGAATTCCATTAGCAAGCTTAATATGTTATGAAGATAAGCTAGAAACTTTCTCAGTAAGACCAAGAGTGAAATAAGGATACCCATTATCACCACTATTCAGTATAATTCTAGAAAGTTAGCTTTAGCAATAAGAGAAGAAAAATAAATTGAATCAAAATAGGCAACAAAGAAATAAAACTTTATCATTCTTTGCAGATGATATATGGTGATGGTATATTTAGAGAACCAACTTGAAATATAACAACTTTAGCAAAGTTGCAGGATATAAATAAATCTACATAAGTCTTCAGTATTTCTATATGTTACCTACAAAGTCTAGCAACATGAGATAAGAAGAGAAATTCTATTTAAAATACAAAAATATAAAATAAAATAAAATATTTAATCGTCTACCTCCCAAGACAAAATCAAACGAACACAATTACAAAACACTTCCCACAAATAAAGTCATATCTAAATAATTGGAAATTTTTCAATTGCTCATGGGTAGACTGAGATAATAATAATAAAAAAAAGAATTCTACCTAACTCAATTTATTTATTCAGTGCCATATCAATCAAACTGCCAAAAATTATTTTATAGAGCTAGAAGAAATAACAATTCATCTGGAAGAATAAAAGATCAAGGAAATAAATGAAAAAAAAAATGCAAAGAAGGTGGCCTAGCCATACCAGACTTAAAAGTAGAAGTCACCAAAACCATTTGGTACTGGCCAAGCAATAGAATGGTGGATCATTGGAATAGTTAGGTACACATGACACAATAGTCAATGACCATAGTAACTTAACTATTTGCTATAACTCAAAGCCTCCAGCTTCTGGAAGAACTCACTGTTTGACAAAACTTGCTGAGAAAAATGGAAAATAGTGTCAGAAATTAGGCATAGACCAACATCTCACACCCTATACCAGGGTAAGATTAAAATGGGCTCATGATTTAGCCATAAAGGGTGATAACTATAAGCAATTTAGAAGAGGAGGGAATAGTTAACTTCTTTGAGCTTTGGTTGGAAAAGAGAGAAATCTATGACCAAACAAGAAATAGAGAATATTGTGAAATGCAAAAGGGATTAAATTAAAAACTAAACTAAACTAACAAACAAAACTAACATAACCAAGATTAGAAGGGAAGCAAAAGGCTGGCAAACAATTTTTACAGCTAATCTTTCTGATAAAGGCTTCATTTCTAAAATATATGGGAGAACTGAGTCAAATTTAAAAGATTATGTCATTCCCTAAATGATAAATGGTCAAGGGATAGCTTTCAGATGAAGAAATTAAAGCCATACATAGTCATATAAAAAGAATCTAAATCACTGTTGATTAGTGGAATGCAATTAAAACAATTCTGAGGTACCAGCTTACACCTACCAGATTGGCTAAAATGACAGGAAACGATGATAAATGTTGGAGGGGATCTGGGGAAAATGGGACATTAATGCACTGTTGTTGGAGTTATGAACTGATCCAACCATCCTGGAGAGCAATTTGGAACTATACTCAAAAAGCTATAAAACTGTGAATATTCTTTAATCTAGCAGTGCAACTACTAGATTTATATTCCAAAGAGATCATAAAAGAGAGAAAAGGACCCACATGTACACAAATATTTGTCGCAGCTCTTTTTGTGGTAACAAGGAATTATAAATTAATAATGGATTCCCATCAATTAGGGAATGGCTGTATAAGATATATGGTATACGAATGTAATGTAATATTACTGTTTTATAAAAATTGATGAGCAGGCTGATTTCAGAAAAGCCTGGAAAGACCTACATGAACTGATGCTGAGTAAAGTGAGCAAAACCAGGAGAACATTGTAAACAGTAATAGAAAGAGTGTATGATGCTCAACCTTGATAGACTTAATTCTTCTCAGCAACACAGTGATCCAAAATAATTACAATAGACTTGTGATGGAAAATGCCATCTGCATCCAGAGAAAGAACTATGGCAACTAAATACTATTTTTACTTGTTTGATTTTTCTCTTATGGTTTTTTCCTTTTGTGCTGATTTTTCTTTCACAACATGACTAATATGGAAATATATTTTTTCTTAAAAAGCTATGATTTGTTGACAAAATAGTGCCAATCTAAAGCAGCAATGCATTTTTTTGTTGTTGTTGTTCTTCCCCTGCAGTGTTTTCCTAAGGGAGTTGATATGATGGCTGCATTGGACCTCTACTTCCAGGTAAATAAAACTCTTGTTTCAGCTCTGAGCTGTGGTAACTAGAGACAAAAGATTCTTTGTAGAGACATCAGGGTCCTCTATCCCTGCTCCCCATCCAAAATGAAGATAATGGAGGGTTACATAATCCTCCACCATACCCTTTGTTTCCCTAGCTGTGTTCAGTGGAGGTGACATGTGAATCAGGCAGTGTCATGGCGGCTACCCTTGCCAATGGTGGAATCTGCCCCATCACAGGCGAGAGTGTGCTGAGTGCTGAGGCTGTTCGCAACACCCTCAGCCTCATGCATTCCTGTGGCATGTATGACTTCTCTGGACAGTTTGCCTTTCACGTAAGTCTATCTGAACTACCCATATTTTCTGTCAAGAGAGATTCAGGCTGATCTTTCTTCTTTATTTCCAGTCAGGAGGCAGAAGCTATTGGGGAAGAGGGTGGGAGGAATGACCTAAATGTGAAAGGAAGCTGTTGACCAAATTAGCAGTATTACAGGAGAGGTGTATATGTAAGGAAAATCGTAGGTTGTGAGAATGTTTCAAAAAGAAAATATTCATGGGACCCTAAGCAGCATCCTTGACTAATCCACTCACTCAAGGGGGAGTCCAAGAAATGGGCACAGCGATTATGTGACCAAATTCTGTACCATCTTTGGCACATGCTCAGTCCCACCTTTGCTCCCCCAGGTTGGCCTTCCAGCCAAATCCGCAGTGTCAGGAGCCATTCTTCTTGTGGTACCTAATGTCATGGGGTTGATGTGCCTGTCACCTCCATTGGACAAGGTGGGAAACAGTCATAGGGGCATCAGCTTCTGTCAGGTAAGTTGCACCTTAGGAATACTAAAATTCCTTTCTCATTGCAAACCAAATATTTCTTGGGTACCTACTATTTGTTTCTCTTCCTGTCTCCCTTTGGCTGTGACCATAGAAACTTGTATCTCTCTTCAACTTCCATAACTATGACAATTTGCGGCACTGTGCTAAGAAGCTAGATCCTCGCCGTGAAGGAGGAGAAGTTCGGGTAAGAAATACCATGGTTGGTTGTAGAAATATTCCTAAAATAGAACATTCCCAACACCTTGAGCAGGAAGCATCTATGCTGTTCATCTAAGTGGGCATTAGGGCTATACACGTGGCACCACTGTCCTCAGGTAACTAATTTTTTTCCCCCCAGAATAAGACTGTGGTGAACCTGCTTTTTGCTGCCTACAGTGGAGATGTTTCAGCTCTTCGAAGGTACTGTCACCCTGATGGCTAAAAATAAAAACCTAGAACATAACTGAAGAGCTAGAGGGGCTTCTAACTATCCAGTCCAACTCCTTTTGATGATATAGTCGAAAACATCAACACCCAGGGAGGTTGTAATTTAATTGAGGTGTCACAGGGAGTATGGCAGTTGGGATTGTTAAAGAGGGTATTCAGGACTCTCTTAGTCAGGGCCCGCTACCACTTATATTAGTGTGCTGTTGCACAGAAGTGGGAGGCCGAGAGCTGAGCCCTGGGAATGTGGACACACCTTGCAAGGCTGAGAATTGTTCTTTCTGGGAATCATCCTCCCCCCACTTTTATTTGGGAATATCCAGCACAGGACCACTAAGGCCCCTGGAAGAGCTGGAGCACTTCAGGCATGGCAGAAACCCTCCTCATTTTTCTTTACACTTCTCTGAGTACCAGTCCTGTTTCAGAAGGAACAGAGCTGGTGACACCTGAAGGACACCAGCAGCTCTTTTGCTGTTGCTCCTAGGTTTGCCTTGTCAGCGATGGACATGGAACAGAAGGACTATGATTCCCGCACAGCACTACACGTGGCTGCAGCAGAAGGTAACTGAAAGATTAACAAGGGCTCCAGATTATAAATGCCCATTATTGGTGTATGCCAGCTATCTTAACTCAGCAAAGGTGCTCATTAAAAATCTCATCACAATTGCCCTCCTCTATCAGTCATCATATTATATTCCTTTGTCTCTCAGGGTCACCAGACACAAAGAACAAGCCAAACTCTATTAGAGCACATGTGTGCATTCATTCAAATTGAGTGCTATTGTCCTAATAGTTATTGGGATACAAAACCAAATTAGAGGTGCCTGATTACAATTTATAGCCAGAATTATTCTCTGTTGTTAAAGGGGATAGGAAAACTTTTTTTTTCCACCTTGCACATATCCCTCCATTAAGGATCAAGAGGCCAAATAGATTGCCATAGGCAATGCCTGACTTGCTTTCCCTCTGTATTGCAGGACACCTGGAGGTTGTCAAGTTCCTGGTGGAAGCCTGCAAAGTAAATCCTTTTGTGAAGGATAGGTGAGTAGGAGAAACCAGTAGCAGGACTTTGTTCCTTTCTACCTCTACCCAATTCCCTATTTATCTGATTACTGTGCTCTCCTTCACAGGTGGGGCAATATTCCCTTGGATGACGCTGTACAGTTCAACCATCTGGAGGTGGTCAAACTGCTGCAGGATTACCAGGACTCCTATACTTTGTCTGAGACGCAGGCTGAGGCCGCAGCTGATGCCCTGTCTAAGGAAAACCTGGAGAGCATGGTGTAAAGGGGACTACCCTCTCCTTCAATAGAAATGAAGTCTACCTGGCTTCAGTGAGGGAAGAGGGAAAGTCAGCTTGATGTCTTAGACCAGAGCCTCTTAGAGGAGTTGTCATATCGCCCCCAACCCCTCCATACCCTCATCATGAGCCAGATTTTATTCTACCCTCCCATGACCTTTTCAGACAAAGCCCAAAGAGGAGCCCTAGTGGCCACTATCAGTTTTTGAATTGGGTTTTGGCCAGAAGTTTTGGGTTTCTGTGTGGTGCAAGTAAGTATTTTGACTCTTTTAGCATATCCAGCGGGTTTACCTAGGTTTCCTCTTAGTAGTCAGTTCTCCTTTAAGTGGATCCTTCTACAGACCGCCTCCTCCCTCCCCCACCCCCAGCCAGAGTGGCTTCAGTGCCTACAGTGGAGGGTCCTTGGCACACACCCCCTGCCCCTGCTCGTTGGAAGCCTGAGTCAAAGGGCTGACAAGTTGAATTTGCATAATTTGAGAACTGTCTGTATGGTTTCTTCTCCCCGACTCCTCGGTTGAAGAAATATATTAAAGACAGGAAGTGTGCACTGATGAAGAGCCCTGGGTTCCTACACCTCTTAATAAGAAAACAGAGGAGAAATGGGGAAAGCTGAGGAAACTGGTTTCAAGGAGGCTGAAGGTACTATACCTCCTTCAGCTAGGATATAATGCTGCTAATACTTTTATAGACAGAGAAAGTATTTTGTGATCAAATAAAATTTTAATTACACAAATCAATATTTTTGTTAAACCCAGCCCTCTCCCTTTCTCCTTTGATGAAGGGTGTTTAGCCACCATTACTACAGTAAGAGAGGCTAGACAATGTACAGAATGTATATTTATATGGTATTAGCCAATATATATATATTCCAAATCTTTCTTTATATAGATTCTCATTTCTAGGGAAAAGGCAAAAATCACATTCTTAAAATTAGGGTGAAGGGACACAAAGAATACTATTTGTTTTAGCATTTGAGTTTAAAGCTGAAAATTTCCAAGTCTCTGCCAAACATGTTAGGTGAGACTTCCTGCCCAGCAACCCCTTTTCAAAATCCCTAAAGGAGGGAAATGTTTGTAAATATAGTATCCCCAAGAATGCCAATTCCCATGACCAATAATCTAGCTAACCCCAAGTTTTCTTCATTGTCCGCCACAATTTTAACTGATTGATTAGATGTAGGAATATGGGCAGGCAGAAAGACTCAACAGATGGGAACAGTTGCAGCTATGTGGAGCTAACAAGTTATGGTTATGAAGTTGTTGGGGTCAGGGCCATGTTCTCAGGCTCCAGCATACTGAGTCAATAAAGCACTTGTGTGAATGAGTTAAAAGTCCAGACTCCATGTACTCCACACACAAAGGGATAATGATATATTGATAACTTTGCCATTCCTCTAGCCATACATCCAAATATGAACAAAATGGGAAAGCGTCACCTTGGTTTACCTCTCAAGTAGAATTATAATAATGAAGTTAAAGCAGAGCTGCAAGGCAAACTTTCAGAACAAGTAAAATCTAAGACTGTTAAGTGGCTCAAAGGGAGACCCAGGTGTTATTCTAACCAAACTGGCCCCCACCAAAATCAGGCTACTATATATGTGTCCAGCAGAACTGAGAGCTGTCTCCTTATAAGAACTAGAACAGCACATGGATTTGAAGTATTGCACAAGTGCCCGACATTGTTGGCTGACTAGGTGTGAGAACTAGAATGCATTGGCTTGCACATGAGAAAGGGGCTTCAGGGAAAGGCTCTAATTAAGCCACGCTAGATTCCTTCAGGCACGTCAAGCCCTGAGTGGGTCAGCAGCTCTCCATCCCAAAGGGCAAAGGCAGGCACCACCGGGCCTCGGAACTCTGTCCTTAGGGAGTACACCACCGTAGTCCTGTTAGTATCCACCAGGCTCAGTCTCTGTGCTTCGTAATCCAGAAGCAGCCCCACTCTCTCAGGCTGGCCAATGCCCGTTATGGGGGCACTCTCATTGACCAACATGGCGTGCCACTTCCGGTGAGCGTAGGTGAACACCCAGGAATGACCATCCAGGCCAATGCAGGAATCTCGAGGTATATCTACATCAGCCACACCTATGCGGAAATGCTGAGATTTCTTGACCGTGACTTCCCAGTAGTGCCGCCCCTGGGTGACCGCCGTGTCACCCAGCACCACAGCCCACTCCTGGAAGCGTTCCACGTTGAGGGCCACTTTGGTGGGCTCCAGCCCCACCATGCCATATTTAACACCGGTCTCCCCCCTGAAGAGTGCCAGGCTGGTATGAGCCGTCTTTTCTTCTAGCTTGAAACTGATAGCTGCAGAGCAACCAGAGAGAGACGTGAAGAGGCTGGAATAAGAACCTTAAGCGCAAAATGGGGAGGTGGGGAAGGCTGGAAAAGAAGTGCAATTGGGGGAGCGGAAGAGGGGTCGAGGGGCAATGGGGGGGAGGGGAGATAGGTCCTAACTGGGAATGGAAGGAGAACGGGGGAGGGAGGTCTGAATCGTGAATGAGATCAATGGTGGGTTTACATTTGGGGTGTGGGTCCCGGCTGGAAGCAGAAAAAGGGTGGCTTCAGGGACCAAAACAAATAGACTCATCTTACTGGACCTCCCAACAGCTATAGGAACAAGAAAATTAGCCCAGCAATAGAGACAGGGGCCCAGGATCGGAGAGACTGTCACGTGCGTGGGGGAGGGGCGTACGGAAGCGTCCCCCACACCGAGGCTGGAGGGCGGGTAAAGGGACGGACTGGGGAGTATGCGGTCGGGAAAAAGGTCTCCGGAAGTCAGCAGAAAGTCCCCTAGAATGGTCAGCAGGAAAGCCCTACCTCTCCGTGTGGCGGCGGCCGTGGCCCCCCACCATTCAGGTCCCCAACGACGCAGCACACGCGCTACGGGCAGCGCCATCTTGCGCCCCAGTTCTCTGGGAACGCCCCTCACGCTGGGGTGCCGCCATCTCCACGGCGCCGCTTCTTGGGCACGTGACCCAGAAGAGCGCCTCCACCGCAGTCCCACGCCGCGCAGGGCGATGACGTCGTCGCGTCTGGGTGGGAGGCTGACGCAGCCGAGCTCCACAGCCTTGAAGCGGTCTGAGAAGGTGGAGGGTGCGGGAGCAGTTCTTTGTGTGGCTCCTCCCCTCTTCCCGGTGCTCCGGGTTCCTATTACTGCTGTGAGGTCTCCAGCACTCTGCCAGCGACAGCCCCTCGAAGCAAGTGGGCCTGCTGGCGTTCGATCAACTCCGACTCCCCGTGCCCCCGTTTGGGGTTTTCTTGGCATAGATACTGGAGGAGTTTCCCATTTCCATAATGTTTATTTGGCAGATGAGGAAACTGAGGCAAAGGGGAGTGGTTGACTTGCCCGGGTTCACACAGCTGATTAGTATCTGAGGCCGCATTTAATTCAGGAAGAATGCCCGGTGCGTACTCTTGGTGCCACCTAGCGGCCCTGGGCGATAATTAACGGTGTGAAGCACCTCGAACCTGATGTTTACCCCAAACAAACCAACTATTGCGCAGGCGTTGAGGAGAGGCTAGCTCATCACTTAGCAAAGTGCTTAATACATGCTAATGAATGACCCTTCTTTAGGAACCAGGTTTCCTCAAGGTTGAACCTAAATCTACATACATGAGTCCAGAGCTGAGAAAGGCCCCCTTATGAGAAAAAAGGGACAAATTCCTCAGGCTGCTAAGCAATGGGGAGTCATTGGAATTTTTGAGCAGGGAGTAATTTTTTTTCTAAGAGAAAATGTTTGTATTTTTAAACAATTTTTAACATTCATTTTTTTAAAATTTTAAGTCCCAAATTCTCTTTCCTCTTTCCCTTCTTTCTTTTCTTCCCCTCCTTGAGAAGGCAAGCAGTTTGATATAGATTATAAACGTCATGCAAAACATTTCCATTTTAGTCATATTACAAAAGAAAAAAAAAGTTTTAAAAAGTATGCTTTGATCTGCATTCTATCTCCATCAGTTCTTTCTCAGGCGATGGACGACAGTTTCATTATGAGTTCTTCAGAATTGTCTTGAATCTTTGAATTGTTGATAATAGCTAAGTGTAATATAATATTGCTGTTACTGTGGACAATCTAATCCTGGTTCTGCTCACTTCATTTTGCATCAGTTTATACAAGTCTTCCCAGGTTTTCTGAAACTATCTTGCTTATTATCATTTCTTATAGCCCAATGATATTCCATCCCAATACCATAATTTATTAATCCATATTCCTTCGGACAGGCATCCCTTCGGTTTCCAATTCTTCCCCAACACAAGAAAAGCTGCTACAAATACTTTTGTGCATATAAGTTCTTGTCAATGGCTATGCAGTTTTATAGCCCTTTGGAAATAGATTCAAATTGCTCTCTAGAAAAATTCCTTCAGTTCACATCAATGCATTAGTATCCCAGTTTTTCAACATCTCTATATATTTATATATAATAGGTTTTTATTTTTCCAAATATATTCAAAGATAGTTTTTAGCATTCATCTTTACAAAACCTTGTATTCCAATTTTTTCTCTTTCTTCCCCTTTTCTCCTAGGCAGCAAACAATCCACAATAGGTTAAACATGTGCAATTCTTCTAAACATATTTCTATATTTATGCTGCACACAAAAAAAATCAGATCAAAGGGGGAAAAAAAGGAAAAAAAACAAAACAATAAGCAAAAGCCACCTAGAAAGAGTGAAAATACTATGCTCTGATCCACATTCAGTCTCCATGGTTCTTTTTCTAGATGCCAGTAATTCATTCCATCAGAAGCCTATTAAAATTGCTTTGAATCACCACACTGCTCCATCACAGTTGATCTCCACATAATCTTGTTATTGCCACATACAGTATTCTCTTGGTTCTACTCACTTAGCTTAGCATCAGTTTATGTAAAATTTTCCAGTCTTTTTTGAAATCAGCCTGTTTGTTCTTTATTATAGAATAATAGTATTCCATTATATTCGTTAGAGTCAGGGACAGATCTCAAGGGCAGAGTATAAGGGGCACTCAGAGGCTTATTCTGCCTGAGCCTAATAAACGGGGCATTAAAGGTACTGAGTAAGCCTCATTAATGAGGAAAAGCCTCCTCACTCTTGCTGATCATGCTCAAACTCGTGCATTCTCAGTCATGTGACCAGGGGACTATAAAAAGGGGGTTGCAGAAGGTGGGGGAGGGAACTCCAGGGAACTCCGAGGAAGAAAGATGGGAACTCTGGAGGGAATGCTAGAGGGAACATCAGGGAACAAAATGTAAAGAGTTAGAATAAAGACCTGTTCCACATACTTGAGTGACTTGAGTGTTCTGTTGGGGAACCTCTAAAGAGGTAGCTCTCTGATTGAGATAATCAGAGCTAGAAATGTCCGAAGACCTGGTGAAGGTGAGAAACCAGTTGACCCCAGCTGAGGTAAGCAGCTGAGAGGTAAAGTATATTTATATACCATAACTTATTCAACCATTCCTCAACTGATGGATACCCACTCTATTTCCAATTCCTTAGAGTAGCTAGATGATGCAATGGATAGAGGACTGATCCTAGAGTTCAAATCTGAATTCAAATCCAGCCTCTGACACTTAGAATTCTAACTGCATGACGCTGGGCAAGTCACTTAATCCCAGTTGCCTATATAAAAAAACAAAAATGATCTTTTCAGGGGACAGACCCAGTAGAGAAACTGAAGGATATACAGTTTTTTAGCCTTTTGAGCATAGTTCCAAAATGCTCTAGGGAAGTAATTCTTTTTTGTTGTTGAAGCATTTTATTTTCAAAACGCATGCAAGGATAATTTTTCACCATTGACCTTTGCAGAACCTTGTGTTCCAATTCTCTACCCTTCCCCTCATCCCCTCCCCCAGACAGCAAGCAATCCAATATATATCAAATATGGTAAAAAATATATGTAAATCCAATATAGGCATACATATTTACACAATTATCTTGCTGCACAAGAAACATCTGACCAAAAGGGGGAAAAATGAGAAAGAAAATAAAATTCAAGCAAACAACAAAAATGAAGATGCTATATTATGATTCACACTCAGTTCCCACAGTACTCTCTCTGGGTGTAGATGGCTCTCTTCATCACAAGATCATTGGAACTGGCCTGAATAATCTCATTGTTGAAAAGAGCCACGTCCATCAGAATTGATCATCATATAATCTTACTGTTGCCATGTACAGTGATTCCTGGTTCTACGCATTTCACTCAACATCACATCATCACATCACTTAGTCTCTCCAGGCCTCTTTGAAATCCTCTCTGAAATCATCCTGCTGATCGTTTCTTGCAGAACAATAATAGTCCATAACATTCACACACCACAACTTATTCAGCTGTTCTCCAACTGATGGGGATCATCTTTTAAGATTTCTTTAGGATATAAGCCAGTAGTAGCACTGCTGAATCAAAGGGTATGCACAGTTTGATAACTTTTTTGAGCATAGTTCCAAATTGCTCTCCAGAATGGTTGGACCCTTTCATAATTCCACCAACAATGCATCAGTGTCCCAGTTTTCTCACATCCCCCAACATTCATCATTATCTTTTCTTGTCATTTTAGCCAATCTGAGAGGGGTGTAGTGGTATCTCAGAGTTGTCCTAATTTGCCTTTTTCTGATCAATAGTGATTTACAGCACCTTTTCATATGACTAGAAATGGGTTCAATTTCTTCATCTGAAAATTGGTTGTTCATATCCTTTGACCATTTATCAATTAGAGAATGGCTTAAATTCTTATACATTTGAATCAGTTTTCTATATATTTTAGAAATGAGGCCTTTATCAGAACCCTGCAATATAAAAACATTTTCCCAATTTATTGTTTCTCTTCTAATCTTGTCTGCCTTAGTTTTGTTTGTACAAAAACTTTTTAACTTAATATAATCAAAATGACCTGTTTGGTGTTCAATAATGAGCTCCAGTTCTTCTTTGGTCACAAATTCCTCACTTCTCCACAGATTTGAGAAGTAAATTATACTTTGTTCTTCTAATTTGGTTATAATATCATTCTTTATGTTTAAATTATGAACCCATTTCGACCTTATCTTGGTATATGATGTTAAGTGAGTCAATGCCTAGTTTCTGCCATCCTAGTTTGCAATTTTCCCAGCAATTTTTGTCAAATAGTGAGTTCTTATCCCAAAAGCTGATATGTTTTTAAATACTAGATTACTATAGTCATAGACTATTTTGTTCTGTAAACCTAACCTATTCAACTGATCAACTAATCTATTTCTTAGCCAGTACCAAATGGTTTTGATGACTGCTGCTTTATAATATAGTTTTAAGTTTGGGATAGCTAGGCCACCTTCATTGGCACTTTTTTTTTCATTAATTTAGGGAAGTAATTCTTTTTTTTTTTTTTTTTTGGTTATTTTTTTTTAAATTTTATAATTATAAAAATTTTTTGACAGTATATATGCATGAGTATTTTTTTTAATAACATTATCCCTTGTATTCATTTTTCCAAATTTTCCCCTCCCTCCCTCTACTCCCTCCCCTGGATGACAGGCAATCCCATACATTTTACATGTATTACAGTATAACCTAGATACAATATATGTGTGTAAATCCAATTTTCTTGTTGCACATTAAGTATTAGATTCCGAAGGTATAAGTAACCTGGGTAGATAGACAGTAGTGCTAACAATTTACATTCACTTCCCAGTGTTCCTTCTCTGGGTGTAGTTGTTTCTGTCCATCATTGATCAACTGGAAGTGAGTTGGATCTTCTCTATGTTGAAGATATCCACTAGGGAAGTAATTCTTAAGGAGGGCTGTATGTAACCAATATAGTGGCAGTATGTTGCATGGATTAGAGAAAACTAGAGCTAGAAATTTAAGATCCATTTTACAGTCATTCATTTCTGCTAAGTTCTAGTTCCATATCCTTAGCTGCTAGCTGGACATTACTACCTATGGGGTTCCACACTAGACATCTCAAACTTAACATGTCTAAAATAGAACTCATCATTTTTCTCCCTCAGTCAAGCATATTTGCCACCTAGGCTTCATTGACTCTTCACTTTCATTCCAATAGTTACCAAGTTTTGTGAGTCTTCCCCCTCAATATTTCTGATAGTATATTTCCTTCTCTTCTTTCACATCAAAATCATCCTAGTTCAGGTCTTCATCTTAGACTATTGCATCTAGATTCCCACTTCATCTTTATGCCCTCCAATCCCTTTGCAAATTGATATTGCTAAAGTGATAAGTCTTACCAAGTCACTTGCTTGCTCAGGAAGCTTCTGTATTTATTGCCTTCATATCAAATACAAATCCCTTGTCAGGCCCTTTCCTTCACAATATGGATTTACCTTTATTTTCAAGCTAATTTGCTGGTTACACATATCCCTCTCACACATTATGTTCCTGCCAAACTGGCCTATTTGTTTCCCTGCATATTCCTGATGGTTATTCCAATGTCTGTAAAGCTTTCCTTTCTATTCTATGCTTATTGGAACCCTTAACTCCATTAAAAACTCTGCTAAAGTCCAAAATTCAGGCGCTCTGTCCTTATTAAATATAAGTGTTTGTTGATTGATTCAACTGGGACATAATAGAGAACTTACATTAAGTGTTTGTTGGTAGGAATTTATGGAAAAGTGTAAAATATATGAAGTATGAAAAAGTGAAAGAAACATGAAGGAAAAATCAAAAGAGTTAAGCATACAAGATTTATTTAATATTTAATAGTAATTAGCATTTTTGTAGTGCTTTAACCTTTTTTAAATACTCTACATATGAAGTAGAGTGAGAGTACAGAGTGCTAGGAGTATCTTCTAAGTGGAAGCAGTTTCAAAAGATCCACTCAGAGGTAAACACATCACTCACCCACACAGGCTTATGTCCTTATTAATGTAGTGAGTCTGCCCTGACAGGTAACATGAGAGTATCATTGTATGGCTCAAAAGGAGGCAAAATAGACATCTCTATCCTCTTCTGTCCATATCTCTCTCCAAGGGAGAATTTATTTCCTGCCAGGAAAGGAAGCAAGAGGTTAAGAAAGAGAGTATTGTGCTAGAATTATATCTATCTGTTCCTTTAAATATTGTTAGTCTAGTAGATATGTTTTTCAGGTTCAAACTAAACTTTTGATTGCTATTTCTTTAATGGGGAGGACTCAAGCTTTATAACAGTCTTGACTCCTTCTCCACTAAAAATACCAGTTCCTCAATAATCACAAATCACAATTAGCAAAAGAAAACTATTTATCCAAACCCACAGTAAAATAGAAATTAGAGGAAGTATAAAAAGGAAGGTATATACCAAGCAATGCAGAATAAAGGATTTTTCCTTTTAGGAATGAGGTAACTCAGAGACAGAAAAAGGGAGAGAGACAAAGTATCACAATCTAGGAATTGGTTGTTGCCCTTCATTCTTCAAAGGAACAAGATGACATCACTATGTTGAGTCAAGGTACGGGGTATGCTACAGTAGTTGATCAGACAAATATGATCTTGTAAAATAAGCACCCAAATCAAACATTTACTGATAGAAAATCATAAAGAAGTTTATTTTAAAATAATTCTTTGATATACATACAATTTTACCAGCCTTTTTTTTTTTTTTTTGCCCTTTCTGAAGCTATACTCTTTCTCAGGTAGATGACTATTTTCCAGATAAAGGCTCAGTCTATTAAGGAACACTGTAGCAAGAATTTTGCCAGTATTGTGTAAGAGAAAGATTCTCCAGCCCCTCCCACCCCTCCACTCCCCCCACCCCTCACCCCCCTATTCCCCCACCTGTGATTTCCCTTTACTTTTTAGAAACCAACAGTGGAGGCAACCTTAAACTCCTGGAGGATAATCTCCTCTTGCCATATAAACCAGAAACATTTTTGACAGTTTTTGTATGAGCAGTAGATCACCACCTTATAAATCTCTGCTGGAATAGACTCAGTGCCAGTCATATTGCTGCATAAGAGGAACTTAATGGAAGTTAAAACCCTTTCTTCAGTTGGAAGTTTGGCTAGAGAAAGATTGACTTTAACTAGAGATATGTGGTCAGTGGCTTAGCATTGATTAATAATGGCCTTTTGAGAATACTAAACACAATTTAGCCCATATTTCCAAGATCACGTCTTTATCACTAGTCAATATGCTCCATAAGTAATGAGAAGTTGAGATACACCACTGGTCTTTGGCCCCAAAGTGGCCTTCAGGGCATCATAAAAGTACTTTGGATCCTTACTATCCGCATAAAACTGAAATTCATGTGCCTTCTTACTAAACCAAGAATCCTGTATCTTTCCAGTAGCTTTATTTGCATTCTACTTTTGATGGAATTAAATTCTGTCTTCTTAAAGACAGATGAACTATCCTGCTGCTAAATCTTGTGGATCTCTCATTTTTTTCTCTTAGCAGCTTCTGAATTTCCCCATCATTTTTTGTCAAACTGATCTTGATGTTTACAGCATTCTGGCCCAAATGAGCAAATATAGCATTGTACATGAAATATCTGAAAGCTGCCCCGTCCTTTTCTGTTCCACTATTGCCAATCATATGTTGATTCAACTTTCCCTTCAATTTAGCAACAAATTGTTCATGCAAGGAAAGTGCTCTAATCTGTTGACATTTAAGTCTTCTGGTTGTTGTCTTTTCTTGGGTCCTCTGCTTTTGAATGTTTATGGTTAACTTGGAGAGGATAAGTCAATAATGTGTCCAGCTCTCTGCACCACACATCAACTTCATCACTCTCATATCCTTTCTATCTCGTCTCCTTATAACGACAATCTATTAAATGTCTACATATGCTGCGAGGGTGCATGCATGAAATTTTATTACATTTAGGTAAACAGAAGACAGAGATGCACAAGTATTCAATAGTAAGTGACTGTTGCTGTTGCTTTTTCTGACTCTAGTTCTTCCAAGGATTACCTACCATGTCTGATAGTCTGTGCCTCCTCTGGCATTAAAGTTACTCAGAATTATAAACTTGTCTTCTGCTGGCACATTGATGATGAAGGTTTCCAGGTCTTCATGAAATTTTTCTTTGACCTCATCAGGGTTTGTCATGGTGGGAACAAGTGCACTGATGGTATGTCACGGCACCTTTCTGCAAGGGGCCATCACATTGTCACGAGTCTGTGGTTCACTCCTTTTGGGAGACATATCATTGCTGACTAGATTAGTTTTGATTGAAAAACTTTTGCCAGCTTCATCAGCTTCCTCATTACTGCAGCCACAACAGAAAAATACATATCCAGCTCCAGCTTTATAAAGTAATCTGACCTTCATTTGCTAACCTTGTTTCACTGATGCAATATTTGCTAAGTTCTCTCAAGAATAAAAAATGATATTCAATGTCAGATCTACTGGATTTTGTGTTATCCATAAGTGTGTGCTCATTCTACATACCAATGGTGAGAAAATCATCTCAAAAGTTTGTTACATCTTTTGTGTGTTTCAGCCACCAGGTGATATCTCCACTGCCTCCAGAAGCAGGAAAGGGTTAGGTGAAGATGACAATTTTTAGGGTACCTTTTCTTTTTTTAAAAATGTGTAAAGGAAACAAGAATCATAATTAGTAACATTAGTTGGGGCAGCTAGGTGGCGCAGTGGATAGAGCACTAGTCTTGAATTCAAGAGGACCTGAGTTCAAATCTACTTTCAGACACTTAACACTTCCTAGCTGTGTGACCCTGGGCAAGTCACTTAACCCCAGCCTCAGGGGGGAGGGGGGGGGAAATTAGTCACATTAGTTGTATATATTCAACTGGACTTCTGTACCCAATATTTCTTTTTTCCCTTCTAAATATATATCACATTCATTATGCTGCACAAGAAAAATCAGATAAAAAAATCCCCATAGCCTTTTCTGCATGCAGATGGCTTTCTCCATCACAAGTCTATTGGAGTTGTCCTGAATCACCTCATTGTTGAAAAGAGCCAAGTCCATCACAATAGGGTACCTTTTCTAATCCCTTCCTCATATCAGGAGGTAAGCAATGTAGTCCTTAAAAAAGGCTGCTCAGACACTTGGGGGGACTGTGAATCTCACAGCTGCTTCATTTCACTGAGAAGGCCACCCTATGGCTTATGCTTCCTGTGACAGGGTTGTGACTATAGCTTCCAGTGTATCCATACCTGCAGGTTCATCACTTGCCACAGGACTTTGAGGTAAATAAAAATAGCAAAATGAGGTGGATGATGTCTTTTGACTTGCTCATAAATTGGATTTAGATGAGGCAGAGTTGCACAGTTTCATTTTTTATTCTTTATTTTTTCTTTCAGAGTCACTTAAGTCCAGTGGCAAGACAGAAATCAAGATGAGTGGTGATAATTCAGTATGCAGTACATGACCCTGATGTTTTCAATGTGTGATCAAGCTCTAAGTGCTCCATAGCACCTGCTTCAGCTACTGGAACAAATTGTTCTCATCCACCCATTCTGTCAGAGGAAGTCTTCACATGCTTGTGTTAGATACCCTCCTACTTCCCAAAAGAGTTTGAAACCTGTCTGTTACCACCAACCTAGTTTAGTCCCTTTGCTGAAATAGTTTACTGGGGTACAATCACTGTGAATGCTACAGTTTCTTAGAGCCACAAGTGAGAATTGGGTGAGTCAGGTGTACACCAAAGGAGGTTTCCCAGACACTCATAAAAAGGGCTTGGCAGCTTTCACATCATAGGTAGTACTAATCTTCCCTGAACACCTTACACCTTTCAATCAAAGGATGGGACATGATGGAGACTGCCAGCTCCTTTCCTGTTTGGCTTTTTTTCCCTTTAGCAACCTGAAGGGAGGTTAGGGTCATTTATCTTCTCTTTCAAAGCTTGAAATTAGAAGTGGCTAAAACTCAAGGAGACTCTAAGATACTGAAGAAGCTTGAAGGAGATCCAAAGCCTCAAAATTACTCAAAAGACTTGAAGAGATTCAAGAGTCTAGAAGAAATTGAGAATCAAAATACCTGGTACTCTCCTCTATTCCAGTCTCATTACTTCTGCCCCTCTCTTTGCATAGGTATTGCATTGATCTTTACAAATAAGAAGCGAATCTCATACCAATGGATCTTGGGATTATAATCACATTAATTTTCTTTCTCAGTTCAAAGATAATTTAACACTCTGGGTGTACTTAGAAATAATCCCCCAAATTAAAAACTCCAATCAACTAATCAACTCAAGCCTCTATTTTTCTCATAAATTGACTTCTTCCCTACATCTAAAACCCTCATCCAGAGGATTAGAAAATCCACTGGTATAGGATATATAATTTACTTGCAGTATCAAACAGAATAGAAAAATACAGATCAATATGAAAGCAATTCATAGTAGGTTACAATATAGTTACAGCCAAAGTCTCCTTTCCTCTACCCTTTCTCTCAACCACTCCAAGAGGATCAGAAGAAATGAAATTGAGATTTAAAATTGGGTAAAAAATGCCTACCACTTTACAAAGGGGAAGGAGGAAGAATAAAGAAGTTGTGGTCTGGATTGTTTATTCTCACCAACCCAAGTTGCTAGCTAAGCTTGATCTGATTTATACCCCTCTGCCTGGCTCCAATTCACTCCTTCACCTATCTACTCTCATCTCACTTACCTCCCCTCCTCTATAGCTACTCCACAAAGAATCTTAAATTCACTTCTTTTCCCAATTTTAGTTATAATAAAAGTATATCCATCCAGTATTTCCTTTTGGGCTCATCAGGAAAGACATGGAAACTGAAGTGACATCATTTTTTCTCTTTTTCTTGTTGATGCAGGATCATGGATGATTTCAGAAAGGCCTGGAGAGACATGAACATGTGCTAAGTGAAATGAATAGAACCAGGAGAACATTGTATACAGCAAGATTATACAATGATCAAATACCAAGGTGATTTAGATCAGTTCCAATGATCTTGTGATAAAAAGAGATACCCAGAAAGAGGACTATGTGGGACTGAGTGTAAATCACAGCACAGTATTTTTACTCTTTTTTGTTGTTTGCTTGCATTTTGTTTTCTTTCTCATTTTTCCCTTTTTGATCTGATTTTCCTTGTGCATCATGATAATTGTGGAAATATGTATAGAAGAATTGTACATATTTAACATATAGTTTTACTTGCCATCTAGGGGAGGGAATGGGGGAAAGGGAAGGAAAAAAAATTGGAATACAAACTTTTGCAAGAGTGAATGTTGAAAAATATGCATATGTTTTGAAAATAAAAAGCTTTTTTTTTTTTAATTTTTTTTTATTTTTTTTAATTATATATATATATATATATATATATATATATTTTATAATATTATCCCTTGTATTCATTTTTCCAAATTACCCTCCCTCCCTCTATTCCCTCCCCCCGACGACAGGCAATACCATACATTTTACATGTGTTACAATATAGTCTAGGTACAATACATGTGTGCGAATATCATTTTCTTGTTGCACAATAAACATTAGAATCCGAAGGTACATGCAACCTGGGCAGACAGATATTAGTGCTAACAATTTTCATTCCCCTCCCAGTGTTTCTTCTCTGGGTGCAGCTACCCCTGTCCATCATTGATCAACTGGAAGTGAGTTGGATCTTCTTTATGTTGAAGATTTCCACTTCCATCAGAATACATCCCCATACAGTATTGTTGTTGAAGTGTACAGTGATGATCTGGTTCTGCTCATTTCACTCAGCATCAGTTGATTTAAGTCTCTCCAGGCCTCTCTATATTCCTCCTGCTGGTCATTTCTTACCGAGCAATAATATTCCATAACCTTCATATACCACAATTTACCCAACCATTCTCCAACTGATGGACATCCATTCATCTTCCAGTTTCTAGCTACAACAAAAAGAGCTGCCACAAACATTTTGGCACATATATGTCTCTTTCCGCTCTTTAGTATTTCTTTGGGATATAATCCCAGTAGTAGCGCTGCTGGGTCAAAGGGTATGCACAGTTTGATAACTTTTTGGGCATAATTCCAGATTGCTCTCCAGAATGGCTGGATTCTTTCACAACTCCACCAGCAATGTATTAGTGTCCCAATTTCCCCACATCCCCTCCAACATTTTTCATTATTTGTTCCTGTCATCTTAGCCAATCTGACAGGTGTGTAGTGGTATCTCAGAGTGGTCTTAATTTGCATTTCTCTGATCAGTAGTGATTTGGAACACTCTTTCATGTGAGTGGATATAGTTTCAATTTCTTCCTCTGAGAATTGTCTGTTCATATCCTTTGACCATTTATCAATTGGAGAATGGTTCGGTTTCTTATAAATTATGGTCAGTTCTCTATATATTTTGGAAATGAGACCTTTGTCAGAACCTTTGTTTTTAAAAATATTTTCCCAATTTGTTACTTCCCTTCTAATCTTGTTTGCATTAGTATTATTTGTACAGAAACTTTTTAGTTTGATGTAATCAAAATCTTCTATTTTGTGATCAATAATGATCTCTAGTTCTCCTCTGGTCATAAATTCCTTCCTCCTCCACAAGTCTGAGAGGTAGATTATCCTCTGTTCCTCTAATCTATTTATTATCTCCCTCTTTATGCCTAAATCATGGACCCATTTTGATCTTATCTTGGTATATGGTGTTAAGTGTGGATCCATATCTAATTTCTGCCATACTAATTTCCAGTTTTCCCAACAGTTTTTTCCGAATAATGAATTTTTATCCCTAATGTTGGAATCTTTGGGTTTGTCAAAGATTAGATTGCTATAGATGTACCCTTTTTTGTCCTTTGTATCTAATCTGTTCCACTGATCTACCGGTCTATTTCGTAGCCAATACCAAATGGTTTTGGTGACTGCTGCTATATAATATAGCTTTAGATCAGGTACACTTAGACCACCTTCCTCTGAGTTTTTTTTCATTAGTTCCCTTGCAATTCTTGACCTTTTATTCTTCCATATGAATTTTGTTGTTATTTTTTCTAGGTCATTAAAATAGTTTCTTGGGAGTCTGATTGGTATAGCACTAAATAAATAGATTAGTTTGGGGAGTATTGTCATCTTTATTATATTCGCTCGGCCTATCCAAGAGCACTGAATGTCTTTCCAATTATTTAAATCTGATTTTATTTTTGTGGCAAGTGTTTTGTAATTTTTCTCATATAATTCCTGACTTTTCTTTGGTAGATGGATTCCCAAATATTTTATACTCTCAACATTTGTTTGGAATGGAATTTCTCTTTGTATCTCTTGCTGTTGCATTTTGTTAGTGATATATAAAAATGCCGAGGATTTATGTGGATTTATTTTGTATCCTGCCACTTTGCTGAAATTTTGAATTATTTCTAGTAGCTTTTTAGCAGAGTCTTTGGGGTTCTCTAAGTATACCATCATGTCATCTGCAAAAAGTGATAGTTTAATTTCCTCATTTCCTACTCTAATTCCTTGAATCTCTTTCTCGGCTCTTATTGCCGAGGCTAGCGTTTCTAGTACTATATTGAATAGTAATGGTGATAGTGGGCAACCTTGTTTCACTCCTGATCTTACTGGGAAAGGTTGCAGTTTATTTCTATTGCATATTATGCTTACTGACGGTCTTAAATATATACTCCTGATTATTCTAAGGAATAATCCATTTATTCCTATACTCTCAAGAGTTTTTAGTAGGAATGGATGTTGGATTTTGTCAAATGCTTTTTCTGCATCTATTGAGATGATCATATGGTTCTTATTAATTTGATTATTAATATGGTCAATTATATTAATAGTTTTCCTAATATTAAACCAGCCCTGCATTCCTGGAATAAATCCTAATTGATCATAGTGTATTATCTTGGAGATGATTTTCTGAAGTCTTTTTGCTAATATCTTATTTAAGATTTTAGCATCAATATTCATTAAGGAGATTGGTCTATAATTTTCTTTCTCAGTTTTCGATCTACCAGGTTTAGGTATCAGTACCATGTCTGTGTCATAAAAGGAGTTTGGTAGGACTCCTTCATCCCCTATTTTTTCAAATAATTTATATAACATTGGGGCTAATTGTTCTTTAAATGTTTGGTAGAATTCACATGTGAATCCATCTGGCCCTGGGGATTTTTTCCTGGGGAGTTGATTAATAGCTTGTTCTATTTCTTTTTCTGAAATGGGACTATTTAAGCAATTTATCTCCTCCTCTGTTAATCTAGGGAGCCTATATTTTTGGAGAAAGTCATCCATTTCACTTAAGTTATCAAATTTATTGGCATAAAGTTGGGCAAAGTAATTCCTTATTATTTCTCTAATTTCCTCTTCATTGGTGGAAAGATCCCCCTTTTCATTTGTAAGACTATCAATTTGATTTTCCTCTTTCTTTTTTTTGATCAAATTTACCAAAGGTTTATCTATTTTATTGGCTTTTTCATAAAACCAACTCTTGGTTTTATTTATTAATTCAATAGTTTTTTTACTTTCAATTTTATTGATTTCTCCTTTTAATTTTTGTATTTCGAGTTTAATTTTTGGTTGGGGGTTTATAATTTGGTCTTTTTCTAGCCTTTTAAGTTGTAAGCCCAATTCGTTAATCTTCTCTTTTTCAATTTTCTTCAAATAAGCCTCTAAAGATATAAAATTTCCCCTTATTACTGCTTTAGCTGCATCCCAAAGATTTTGATATGATGTCTCATCATTATCATTATCTTGGGTGAAATTGTTAATTGTTTTTATAATTTGCTCTTTCACCCAGTCATTCTTTAAGATGAGATTATTCAGTTTCCAATTACTTTTTGGTCTATTTACCCCTAACTTTTTACTGAATGTAGATTTTATTGCATTGTGATCTGAGAAGAAGGCATTTATTATTTCTGCCTTCCTACATTTAATTTTGAGATCTTTATGTCCTAATATATGGTCAATTTTTGTATAGGATCCATGAACTGCTGAGAAGAAAGTATATTCCTTCCTATTGCCATTCAGTTTTCTCCAAAGGTCTATCATACCTAGTTTTTCTAATGTTCTATTTACTTTTTTAATTTCTTTCTTGTTTGTTTTGTGGTTTGATTTGTCTAAATCTGAGAGTGCAAGGTTGAGATCTCCCACTATTATAGTTTTACTGTCTATTTCTTCTTGCAGTTCTCTTAACTTTTCCTTTAGAAAGTTAGATGCTATACCACTTGGTGCATATATGTTTAGTATTGATATGGCTTCATTATTTATGCTACCTTTCAGCAGGATATAGTTTCCTTCCTTATCTTTTTTAACGAGATCTACTTCTGCTTTTGCTTGATCTGAGATAAGGATAGCTACCCCTGCTTTTTTGGCTTTACCTGAAGCATAATAGGCTCTGTTCCAACCTTTTACCTTTACTCTGTATGTATCTCCCTGCTTTAAGTGTGTTTCCTGTAGACAACATATTGTAGGGTTCTGCTTTTTGATCCAATCTGCTATCCGTCTCCGTTTGATGGGATCGTTCATCCCATTTACATTTACAGTTAAAATTACTAATTCTGTGTTTCCTGCCATCGTATTATCCCCAGATTATACTTTTTTCCCTTGACCCCCCTGATCCCCCTCCCCGATATTTAATTTACAGACCCCCCTTGTGACGCGCAACCCTCCCTCTTTTTTTTTTTTTTTTTTTAGGATCCCTCCCCCCTCCCTCCAAGTCCCTTCATTATTCTCCTTTTCCTTTCCCCTTTTCCTCTCCCCCCTTTTAATGAGGTGAGAGAAAATTCTCTGAAAAACAAATATGTTAATTATTTACTCTTTGAGCCTCTTCTGATGAGAGTAAGATTCACACAATGATTCTCCCCCTCACTAAGTTCCCTCAGATATGGTGTATTTTCTATGTCTCTTCCTGGGATGTAGTTTCCCTCTTTTTATCACTCCTTCCCCTTTTTCTGAACCGACCTCCTTCCCTTTACCACACCCCCCTTTTTTTCTTTTATATCAGTAAAATCAAATTATCCTTGAGTATTTTTTATATACCCACAACAGAGTTACAGTTCTCAAGGGTTCTGTGTACCTTTTTCTGTTTCTCTTCAGTCTTGTGGATGTAGATCAAATTTTTTGTTTAAGTCTAGTTTTTTTCTTAGAAACATATAGAATTCCTCTGTTTCATTGAATGACCATCTTCTTCCATGGAAAAAGATGCTAAACTTAGCTGGGTAGTTCATTCTTGGTTGCAGTCCTTGATCTTTTGCCTTTCGGAATATCAGGTTCCAGGCCCTTCTATCTTTTAATGTGGAGGCAGCCAGATCTTGGGTGACCCTTATTGTGGCACCTTGGTATTTAAATTGTTTTTTTCTAGCTGCTTGCAGGATTTTCTCCTTTGTGTGGTAATTCTGCAGCTTAGCCACAATATTCCGTGGTGTTCTTTTTTTAGGGTCTATTTCAGAAGGAGTTCGATGAATTCTTTCCACATCTACTTTCCCTTCTGTTTCTATTATCTCTGGACAGTTCTCTTTGATAATTTCCTGTAAAATAGAATCTAGGCTCTTTTTTTGGTCATAGTTTTCTGGAAGTCCAATAATCCGCAGATTATCTCTCCTAGATCTATTTTCCAGGTCTATAGATTTTCCCAGTAAGTATTTGACGTTGTTCTCCAGCTTCTCATTTTTTTTGTTTTGTTTGACTGATTCTTGGGTTCTCTGTGAATCATTCATTTCTATTTGTTCCATCCTGACTTTTAAGGAGTTATTTTCTTCTTTCACAGTTTTTAGTTCTTTTTGTAAATGCCCAATTTCGTTTTTAAATGAATTATTTTGCTCTATTGAGTTTTTTTCCATTTCCCTAATTTTTTTTTTTGAGAATTATTTTCTTTTTCCAATTCAGAAATTCTATTTTCTTGAGACTTTTTTATCTTTTCCAATTCAGAAATCCTACTTTCCTGTGTTTTTTTAACCTTTTCTAATTCACTAATTTTGTTTCCCTGCATCTCCTGTGAATTCTTTATTTTTTCCAACTCCAATTTCAGGACGTTGTTATTCTCTATCATAACTTCCCTTTCTTTTCCCCATTTTTCTTCGATCTCCCTCAATTTTTTAAGAGCTTCTTCTAGGAGAGAGTTATGTGATGGGGGGCAGGAATCGTTCCCCTTTAGGTTGTTGTCTGTTGATTCTCTGCTGTCAACTTCCTCGGGGTTGGATACCCGCTCTTTCTCTGTATAGAAGGAATCTATGGTTTTTCTAGCTTTTTTGCTCATACTTAAAAAAATCTTTTGGGGTCTGTCTCTGGGGTAGGAAATTATTTACTTCTTTACCAGCTTCCTCCCAGACCGGATGGATGCAGTGGCTCCTGAGCCTGAGCTAAGAGAGAGCTCTGGGAGAGAGTTCCCCACCCCCTCCCTGGAAGTGCCTCAGAGGTGATTAGCACTACTGTGCTTCGAGGGCGTAGAATAGTGAAGACAGCACGAAGCCCAGCCTATGTGTCCGGGTGAGGAGTGGATGTCTGCAGCAGGTGACGTGAGAAGCCCCTGCGCTCAAACTGGAAGTGTCTGCCAGAAACCGTGGTCCCTAGTTCAAAGGTTCCACTTCTCTGGGACTTCCTGGAGCTGAGTTCCACTCCCTCCAGCTAAGCTAGGCAGGGTGTGTTGCCTTCGGCCGTATCCACCCACTTGTCTATCTCTTAACTATTCTCAGGTGGTAGCTGAGGCCACACCCCCTGGTGCCGAGTCTGTTGAGTCACCCCCAGGGTCCGGGGAAAATCTAATCTGAGTTTTAAAATATTTTGGCTTTCTCTTCTGAACTGCTAAATAATTAGCAGAGAAGAGCTAACAGCCTGTGCCAGATTCCTTTACCTCAGTGGCTTCTCTGATCCCAGAGCCCTTCCCAGCGCAGTGGGCGCAGTGTGCCCCTACCCCACCGTCTGTGCTGGTCTTTCTTATTCCTCCCCTGAGAACTGACCTTTCCTGTTGAAACTCCAGATTCTCTTCAGCTGGTAAGTCGTGCTTCCAGTCCTTGTGGTATCTATCAGTCCTGAGCTAATTTTGAGACTTAATTTATCTAATTGGTTGTGAGGGAGTGAGGACGTTCACTGAGTCGTGTGTTTCTTCTCCGCCATCTTCGAAAATAAAAAGCTTTAAAAAAAAGAATAAAAAAAGTCTGTCTTGTGGTTCTCTACCATCTTTGTGAAAATGTTTTGAGAAAGTATTAATGGGAGATAGTCTTAACTGAGATTACAGACAAATATTAATTTATTAGACCTTGAACCCTTTCCACCACTCTAAGCTGCTATAAAGCAACTGAGCAATGAAAATGGTGAAGAATCATCCTAGAAAGATGGTGTGATGATATCTTGAGTTGTTGCACAGCCCAAAGCTTTATCCACAAGAGGCAGATCAACTATCAGTAATCAGACAGGCAAGTATGCCCAAACTTAGTAAATGTTCCATTCATCCCTGTGGAATCCAGGCCCTGGCAGAACTTTGTCCACACTACTGCTACTTTTGTTTTGCCTGTGTAGATGCAGCCAGGTGCCCTATCTAGCAAATCTGAGCTTAACCATACAAAATAAAAGATGGATGCTCAATTATGAAGAATTTAAAAGTTTTTTAGAAAGAAAATCAGAACTGAATACATTATTTGTCTTTTGAATATTCCAAATAACAAACATGTAGGAGTAAATAAATACAGTCAGCAAGGACAGCCATAGGAACAGAATGCCACAGAAAGACCAGTAAGAGACTTTTTCCTAAATGCATAAAAAGAAGGGAAGGGTGAAGGCAGAAATCTAATAGAGGTAACATTAAAAAGTAGATGGGGGCCAGAACCTGGCAACACCCACACTACAGACAGGTATGTTTTTTGTGGAACTATATTACAACATGGAAGGATACATATAGGAGGGAAACCAAGGGAATAGAAAGGAGTGATATGCTGTGGTCAGATCAAAGGCTAGCAATGAGGTAACCTTTTGGGTCTCAAAATGAGAAGAACCTACAGGAGAATGGGTGAAGAGAAGAAAGGAAAAAATTGAAGGAAGGAAGTGGAGGAAGGAAGGAAGAGGGAACTCAAGGAAGAAAGAGGTCTTACTTTGGAAAATGAAGACCTTACTCTGGAAGAGACCTGGGGGGATGTGGTGCTTGAAAAGTCTGCTCATCCTGGGACGAGGAACCCCTGGAAGTACCTGGCAAGAGTAGCATAGCATGGACACAGGCAGATTTCTAGGAAAAGTAGGGGGAAAAAGTCAATAAAGAGTATACAAATCATAGGTAATGATTTATACATACATAATCAGGAAGTGGTGGAGGAAAAGGGCCCTATCCATGGAGCAATGTCCTCTCTGAGACAGAATAGAAAAAGGGAATCCATGGTACAAGCCCTAGAAGGCAGTGACAGAAAGAATCTTGAGATAAAGGAATACCTTGGAAGTTTTGATTGTATACAAAATACAGAGAAAAGAGATCAGATAATTATAGGGGTCAGAAATCAGAGAATGAAGGTCTAAAGCAAACAGACAAGATGGGTAATGAAAAGAGAGAAATTTTTTTTTGGAAAGGGTTACAAAAATAAAATTTAAAAGGAACATAATTAGCTAAAAAGGAAAAGAATAAAAAGGAATATCAAATGAGAAGGTTAAAATAACTGAAAACAAAATATGTCTACAGAAGAAGAGGGAGCTTGAAACTGAAAAGTTTCTGCAAACATTAATGCATCTAAGATAAGTGTTTCAATGGGAGAAAATATCTTTGTATCAAATTTTCACAATAAGGATTTGGTATCTAAGACATATTAATAAACATAATAAATATATGTAAATAATAGCTACTCTCCAATAGATAGTCAAAGGATATGAATAAACAGTTCTCAAAAGAACCACAAAGCATTCATAACCACATGAAAAAAAATGTTCCAAATCACTAAGAATCATTTAGTGATCACTAAGAATCACTAAGAATAAGAAAAATGGAAGTTTCACCTCATATCCTGCAAATTGGCCCAAAAAATGTCAACAATTTCCAGCCTTTTACCCTTATTCTGTATATATCTGTTTCAAATGTGTTTCTTGTAAACAACATATTGTATGTAGGATTTTTTTCTTTTATTCTGCTCTGCTATTCGCTTCAGTTTTATGGGAGAGTTTATCCCATTCCCACTTACAATTATGATTACCATCTTCCTCTATACTATTTTTCCCCAATATATTTTTGTTCTTTCCATCCTATCCCTCCGTAGTAGTGTTTTATTTCTAACCCACCCCACTCTCAGCCTACCTCCCCTTCTATCCAGCTTCTCCCTTTTCTTTCCTTTTCTCCTCTTTTTTATAGGGTAAAAGAAATTTCTTTACCCAACTGAGTGAATTTGTTATTCCCTCTTTGAGCCCAAACTGATGAGATTAAGCTTCAGACAATGCTCATCCCCATCCCTTCTTTCCCTCTGTTGTAAGAGGGTTTTTGTGGCTCTTCATGTGATCTAATTTGTTCCATTTTATCTCCCCTTTCTTCTCCTCCTGATACAATCCTTTATCTACCCTTTAATGTTTTTTTTTTTTTATATCATCACATCAGAGTTGATATTCACACCCTCAGTCCATGTTTGCCCCCTCTATATCCATATAACAATAACAAATACAGTTCTTAAGAGTTACAGGCATCATTTTCCCATCTTGGAATGTAAACAGTTTAACTTTTATATAATATATATATTTCCCCTGTTAACCTTTCTATGCTTCTTTTGAGTCATATGTTTGAAGATCAAATTTTCTGTTTTGTTTTGTTTTGTTTTTCAATAGAAATGATTGAAAGTTTCTTAATAAATTGAAGATCGATCTCCTCTTCTGAAAGATGATGCTCAATCTCACTGGGTAGTCGATTCTTAGTTGTAACTGGAAGTCCTTTGCCTTCTGGAATTCTAGGCCCTCCGATTTTTCATTACAGAAGCTTCCAGATCCTGGGTAATGCTTACTATTGCTCCCTGATGCTTGAATTGTTTTTTTTCTGACAACATACAGTATTTTTTCCTTGAGATTATAGTTCTAGAGTTTCTCAACAATGTTCTTTGAGGTTTTCCTTGTGGGATTTCTTTCCAGAGGTGATCAATGGATTCTTTCAATGATTATTTTGCCCTCTGGTTCTGGCATATCAGGGAATTTTTACTTGATGATCTCTTAAAGAATGTTATGTAGGGGTTTTTTGGTCATGGCCTTCAGAGTGGTATAAACATTTTGGAAAGCAATTTGTATTATACAAATAAAATAACTAAAATGTCCACATCCTTTGAACCAGAGACTCTACTAAAGAGCTTATATCCCATGGAAGCCACTGATAAGAAAAAAGTCCCCATATGATCCAAAATATTTATAGCAGCTTTTTTGGTGATAGCTAAGAATTTAAAATTAAAGTAGATTTCCACCATTTGGAGAATAGCCAAACAAACTGCAACATATGAATATAATGGAATATTCCCATACAGTAAGAAATTATATATGTGATGAATTCAAGGAAGCTTGGAAAGATCTTCATGAAAGGATGCTGAGTGAAATAAGCAGAGAGCAAGAAAATAATATACATAATAGTTGCAACAATATAAATTGAAAGAACGATGATTATAAAATTATAAAGATGAAGAAGGACTGAAATGAAAAGACATCTTTCACCATACACACACACACCGCTCTTTGTGCAGGTGGGAGATTTCACAGGTATTACACATTACATCTTTTTTGGACTTTTTCAGTGTATTCATCAGTTGTACTGACTTTTTCCCCAAAAAATACTATTTGTCATATGAGGTAACAATTTGGAAAGAGGAGGGAAAGGGATACCATGGGATACTATGGTGGTATAAGAAATAGAAAAAAAAAGTATTAAAATATATTAAAAACAAAAAGAAAATAATTCTGATCTTGTAGATCCCATCCCCTCCAAAAAAAAAAAAAAAGGATTTCAGTCCCACCTTCCCAGGAATCTATTGACTACACTTTTGAGAACTGCTGATATAGTTATTTTTAGTTCCAAGTAATTATGTGGAAGCTTGGGGCACAGGGGATAGGTTTTGCTTCTGGTAATGTGTGACTCATTGATGATTGGCTTGTATTGTGATATAACAAAAAGTCCCATTTTTTTGCTGTGGAGCCAGATAAGCTGGTGATTCAGTACATGTAATAAAGGGAATGAACAAAAGTTTAGAATAATTTCCTGTTGGACATTTCCACATAGAAGTCTGAGATTACATGTGTATCAAACTTACAATGATGCTTCACTATATTTAGTGAAACCTTTCCCCTCCCTTGTAGCAAAACGGAAATTATAGAAAGTATAAACTGTAGCATATACACTAGACCCAAACTTCTTTTTTTTTTATTAATTTTATAATTATAATTTTGTTGACAGTACATATGCATGGGTAATTTTTTTTTACATCATTATCCCTTGTACTCATTTCTTTTCTGAATTTTCCCCTCCCTCCCTCTACCCACTCCCCTAGATGACAGGCAATCCTATATATGTTAAATGTTTTACAGTATATCCTAGATACAATATATGTGTGTAAAACCGAATTTCTTGTTGCATGGTAAGAATTGGATTCAGAAAGTAAAAGCAACCTGGGTAGAAAGACAATAGTGCAAACAGTTTACACTCATTTCCCAGTGTTCCTTCTCTGGGTGTAGTTGTTTCTGTCCATAATTGATCAACTAGAAGTGAGTTGGATCTTCTTTATGTTGAAGATATCCACCTCCATCAGAATACATCTTCATACAGTATTGTTGTTGAAGTGTATAGTGTTCTCCTGGTTCTGCTCATTTCACTCAGCATCAGTTCATGTAATAGACCCAAACATCTTAAACTGTGTATGGCATCCCCTTATACTATCATATAATTTAATGTAAGGGTCATGAAATTATGATTTATTAATCAGGAAATTTTATTTCATATACTTATATACCATAAAAATTTCTTAGGCAAAAAGGCATCATGAGTAAAAAATGTTTAAGAAGCCTTGTACTAGATAATACAGAATGAAAGAGCTCTCCCATTGAAAATGAGATAGTTCAGTTAAGAGAAAAAATCTGGATCTTTCATCCAAAGTGAGGTTTCCCAAAGTCTCTAGTATAGTAAGTTAGAGATAGAAAACAGAGACTGTCAGTTCTTATCATGTCTCCCCAGAATCTTCCTTAAGCAACCTAAAGTTGGACTGGTTTCTTCCATCTTCCATCCCAAAAATGGAAACTAGAAACATTTGTTGTGACTTGAGACTCAAAGTGGACTTTAAAGAACACTACAAAAGATTGGAGTTTTCTTAATTTCATTAACTCTATCTCACCCTTCATGCAGAGCAGGGCATTCATCTCCAAGGAAAATAGTGTTCCATATCAATGAACTTTGGAACTGGGCCTAACCTAACATA